>NC_042978.1:19039003-19373796 GCF_901001165.1 Salmo trutta
TTGGCAACCTTGTTATTTACGAAGTTTTTGGAATAGATTCCTGTTGGAACGTTCCACAAATAATACCCACCTGGTTTGAAGTCATAAACAGCTTGAAACACAGCAAAGAGCTGCTGGCAAAACGCACGAAAGTGCTGTCTGAATGAATGCTTATGAGTTCTATTATGTCAATGTTATGTCATAATTACGTAAAATTATGGCAAATTAGTTCGCAACGAGCCAGGCGGCCCAAACTGTTGCATATACCCTGACTCTGCGTGCAATGAACGCTAGAGATGTGACACAATTTCATGTTAGCAGGCAATATTAACTAAATATGCAGGTTTAAAAGATTTTAAAGAAAGGCATTGATGTTTATGGTTAGGTACATTGGTGCAACGACAGTGCTTTTGTCGCAAATGCGCTTGTTAAATGAACACCCATTTGGCGAAATAGGCTATGATAAATTAACAGGCACCGCATCGATTATATGCAACGCAGGACACGTTAGATAAACTAGTAATATCATCAACCATGTGTAGTTAACTAATGATTATGTTAAGATTAATAGTTTTTTATAAGATAAGTTTAATGCTAGCTAGCAACTTACCTTGGCTTCTTGCTGCCCTCGCGTAACAGGTAGTCAGCCTGCCATGCAGGCTCCTCGTGCGTTGGATTGGATTAGTAACCGGAAGGTTGCAAAAACGAATCCCCCCTGAACAAGGCAGTTAACCCCCGTTCCTAGGCCGTCATTGAAAATAATAATAATGTGTTCTTAATCTGACTTGCCTAGTTAAATAAAGGTGTAAAAAAATAATAATAATAAATAAAATCGGCGGCCAAAAATACCGATTGTTATGAAAACTTGAAATCGGCCCTAATTAAAATCGGCCATTCTGATTAATCGGTCGACCTCTAATACAAATGGACATTACACAAGCGTATCACATTTAACAAACCAAACATTCAAACACCGTTATAGAAGGTGAAGTAAAAACCCAAACCGGTCCGTGCATCAATACCGCTATATTGTAAAATATGGTATACCGCCCAGCCCTAACGGGCAATACACTCCAAACCCTTCGCATCCAGCGAGTATGTGTTTGACCAGATACAATATTTACAGTAAACAAACTGACAAACTTTCATCACGCTTATAGGGAACGACATTCAACAAGCACAGCACTTACATAAATTACTGATGATTGGCTGAGAGAAATTGATGCTAAAAAGATTGTGGGGGCTGTTTGGTTAGACTTCAGTGCGGCTTTTGACATTATTGATCATAGTCTGTTGCTGGAAAAATGGATGTGTTATGGCTTTACACCCTTTGCTATATTGTGGATAAAGAGTTACCTGTCTAACAGAACACAGAGGGTGTTCTTTAATGGAAGCCTCAAACATAATCCAGGTAGAATCAGGAATTCCCCAGGGCAGCTGTCTAGGTCCCTTACTTTTTTCAATCTTTACTAAACAACATGCCACTGGCTTTGAGTAAAGTGTGTCTATGTATGCGGATGACTCAACACTATACACGTAAACTACTACAGCGACCAAAATGACTGCAACACTTACTTTCAGAATGGGTGGCAAGGAATAAGTTAGTCCAAAATATTTAAACTAAAAGCATTGTATTTGGGACAAATCATTCACTAAACCCTAAACATTGTAATGAATAATGTGGAAATTGAGCAAGTTGAGGGGACTGAACTGCTTGTAGTACTGGATTGTAAACTGTCATGGTCAAAACATATTGATACAACAGTAGCTAAGAGGTGGGGAAAAGTCAGTCCATAATAATGCGCTGCTCTGCCTTAGCAACACTATCAACAAGGCAGGCTCTAGTGGTCACACCCGGACTACCGTTCAGTTGTGTGGTCAGGTGCCACAAAGAGGGACTTAGGAAAATTGAAATTGGCTCAGAACAGGGCAGCATAACTGGCTCTTAGATGTACACAGAGAGATAACATTAATACAAGACATGCCAATCTCTCTTGGCTGAAAGTGGAGGAGAGATTGACTTCATCACTACTTATTTTTGTGAGAGGTATTGATTGACATGTTGAATGCACCGAGCTGTCTGTTTGATCTACTGGCACACAACTCAAACACCCATGTGTACCCCACAAGACATGCCACCAGAGGTCTCTTCACAGTCCCGATCAGACAGACTATGGGAGGTGCACAGTACTACATAGAGCCATGACTACATGGAACTCTATTCCACATCAAGTGACTCATGCAAGTAAAATTGTATTTAAAAACCCCCCAGATAAAATACACCTTATGGAACAGCAGGGGACTGTGAAGCAACAGACCAGCTCTGAAAAAGACCAATTAGTGGAAACAATATCAGAATTGGTCTGCCTGTGTAAACGCAGCCAATGACATGCCATTTTAACAGACTTCAAATGTTATATTGACTCTTCACATAGGAATGAATGCTGTCACATGATCGATGTCTTTGGCCATTATACAGTCAGGTTTTGTTAAGAGCCTGGACGCTCGTTCTGAACGTTAACACGAGGGTGGGTTTCCTTTCTGGAACGTTCCAACAGGAATATGTTCCAAAAACGTAGTATAATTAACGACCCTGGGTTTATAAGCGTGGATATCGACTCTGCCGCTTGAGCATGCTTTTGCGGCACAGTCGATAGCACGCTGGACCTCGGGCTAGAAGGTCGAGGGTTCGAGACCTGCTCCATTACAATAACAAGCTTGACAAAAAGTTATATAGCGGCAGAATATGATACCGGTAAACCTTAGGGCATTTAGCCCCGGGGGATGCCTTGCATGACCACACCCTCCTTCTTTGCTCCTGGCCTGCCTCTTCCACCAATCCATTTGTTTTTATGGACAGAAAAGAGAAGAAGCTCTGAGCTGTCCGATCAGGTCCATTGTCAGTAGGCTATTTCGTTTAAGTTGTTCACTCACCACGTTTATTCCGAAACATTTCTGTCCTCGTTCCCTACGGACAAACATTTAAGAAAAAGCTACGTGGTGAGTTGATGCCTATTCGGTAGCGACTTTTCTAGGTGAATTGATGCTGGTTTTGGAACAGATTCCTGTTGAAACGTTCCAAATGTTATACCCACCCCTAAATGTTAAATTACTACACACGTATAGGGTTAGGGTTCCCACAGGACCATATATCCATGTTGTTAACGGAAAACACAAGTGACCACATGTTCTAATTAGCTAGTTAGCATGCTGGAACACCTGTGTGTAAGCGTAACTGGGCAGGAAGTGTTCGGAAGTTTAGTTTGTAGGCACACGGCCATATGGATCTGTGCAAACATGCTACAGTAAGTATATATTTTTGATTATTTCGTGGTGTCTTAATCGACACAGGAAGCCTGTCTGACCCTAGTGTATTGAATTACTACTACATAATGTAGCAACATCCTTATACCTTGTCTTCGAATGACCTTTTTTCCAGGAATCCTTCGTAGTAGCAGTGTGGAAGCTGTTCGCGCTGTCGCCCAACTCGCTTGGTCGCCGCCATCAGTGCCGAGCGCGACGAAGAGTTTACGCACGGGGACCGTGATTCCCCGCTCTCCTGGTTAAGTGGTTTAACAACACCTGGGTGGACTTATGGCTTGAAGAAGTGAAGGAGAAAAAAGTATAACATAAGAAATCGACAGTCCCTGTCAGAAAAGCCACGAGGTTTGGTTGGTCGTCCAGCTATAATTTGGAGAAGCTTTTGTTATGTGCTTAAGTATCATCTGACGTTCCTCTCTTGACTGGAAACAATAGTCGGTAGAGTACTACAGGTGCTGCTTGAGGCATGTCAGGTGTCTGTCGCCAAAACACGCCCACTGCTGGCTAAACGCTCATTGGTCTATTTCACATTGGGCCATACCCATTTTTCCAGACGAGGATGCGCACAGACGTTTTTACAAAAAAGTTTCGGTGAGTGCAGGAACTACCGTAATAAAAAAAAATAATGTCTCACTGTAGTTGAAGTTTTAATTAGGCTACTTATTTAGTCTACTAAGCTCAACGCGTACACGATCTCCAACGCCTGTGTTAACATCAGACCTTATTTTGGGCGTTTATCCCAAAACCCTGTTCTTTCCCCATTCATGTTCCCCATAGGGATGGCTGAACGAACCAGAGGTAACTCATTTCCGGGTTTTAGAACTATGCTACAAGCTGGCGAGATCTATTGTCACAGTGAAGGTTTACTTGTAGGTGGAGGTTTGCTGCCCCCCACAGGATTTGTTTCGTTAATTTGCTCCTTTTCGAGATAGAGGAACCTCGCAAAGGAGGAAAGAGACGAGGGGGAGCGTGGGACTAACTGTAAGAGGAGGAGATTCTCTAGTGGCTAAATATAGGGGAATTAAGGGCTAGGGATGATGCGGTTTGGACAAGGTTAACTTATTTTACATATGTTTGATTGTAAATGTGTATTTGGCTACTTGTGGTACGTGTTTATAAATGCCAGCAATTAAATGTTTTTATTATTTTCTCTTTGCTAGAATCATCGAATGGACTGACTGGCCACGTACATAGCGGCTGTCTCAAAGCACCGAGCGACACTATCTTTCCGGAAGCAGGAATTTATAAACTGATGATCTAATTCTACCATGTAATTACTAATTTATAGATAAATATATATTTGGACTATATCAGACTATGTCCGATACCGAGTGGACATTGCATAGTAGTAGCCGAATAGTAGCCGATGAGACATAGGATCAAAGAAACATCGCTTTTGTTTACGGGGAGAGTGACAAGAACGGGAGTGAGAGAAAGAAAGGGGAGGGGAATTGACATTAAAGCAACACAACAAGGAAACTACACTGCAGATACAGACGCCTTCATTTTATATTTTTGAATAATAGCTCGCCAGCCAGTGTGGCGAATTGTGTTTATTGAACCTATTCTGTGCATTGCTCTAAAGTGGCCCGAAAAGAAAACCTCTTGGCGGAGTTGGAAATAAAGCCGCTCTCCGACGCTTTCAGAGAAATGGGTGAGAATGATAAAATAGTGATTTTAATTATAATACTCGGTGAAATTAATCTCGAGCAGCAGGCCTCGTGTTGCGGAGAAATGCAGAATAACCAATGGCCAGAAAAAACAACAAAGCGCATACATATTTAATCTAATTTTAATAGTGGTAATTAATAAAATAGCAAATGAGATCAAATCAGAAGGCTATTCTTTTGTCCCTATGGAATTTCTTCTGCGTTTTTGGTTTCTTACTAACCATACAAAAGGACGGTGTCTCACAAAGGCCCCAGCGTTAATTAGGGGCTATCACAATTATCACAAGTGGCAACTAATTAGCTATGTCAAACATCTCTAAATGTAACATGTCCTACAGATTATTACTACATTTAAACTGTGACACTAATTTATGTGGGTCAGTGGGTGACTTCTTGACCTCAGATGTCATGACCCCTGTATTTGTATTTATTAAGTATTCCCATTAGCTGCTGCCAAGGCAGAAGCTACTTTTCCTGGGGTCCAGGAACATTAAGGCAGTTATATACAATTAAAAATATTACATTACATTTCATAACACTTTTCACAACACATTAAGTGTGTTCCCTAAGGCCACTACTCTCCTACCACATATCTACGATACAAAATCCATGTGTACTTGTGTGTCTAATGTGTATGTGTGCCTGTTTGTGTGTTCCATATGGTGTATTTTTATCTGCATCAGTTACTTGATGTGGACTAGAGTTCCATGTAGCCATGGCTCTATGTAGTACTGTGCACCTACCATAGTCTGTCTATTCTTGACTTCTGGACTGTGAAGAGACCTCTGGTAGCATGTCTTGTGGGGTATACATGGGTGTCCAAGCTGTGTGCTAGTAGTTTGAACAGACACCTCAGTGCATTCAGCATGTCAACACTTGTTACAAAAGCAAGTAGTGATGAAGTCAAACTCATCTCCACCTTGAGCCAGGAGAGATTTGCATGCATATTATTAATGTTAGCTCTCTGTGTACATTTAAGGGTCAGCCATGCTGCCCTGTTCTGAGCAAGTTTAGAGGGAATCCTTTGTTGGACTCAAGGATATAATATCTTATTTTGGATTAATTACCATCTTTGGTTCTTCATTTCATGTCAAGATCATGGCACCTTATCATGTTTTCATTTGGACATGTTTTTGTTACATTGTAATAAGAGTGGTTCCTCTCTCCGAGCTCACCTTTCTATTGTATACATGGCCTACAAATGCATCATACATAACATTTAATGTGTGTGTGTTTTCAGGCTCTGAGCCACCCTTGTCTCCACAGGTGGTGGAGGAGGGAGGAGAGGAAGAGGAGGAGGAGCTGAGTGGAGGAGAGGAGTCTGATCTAAGGACCCCTTCAGGGCGTGGCTCCCTGCTGACTAGGCGAGGCATCACCTTGAGAGTGCTGCTGAAGGACGGCCTGGTTGAGCCTGGGGACGGAGTGCTGTCCATACACTACCTGGTAAAAATACAGTAGTTGATAGTAGATGTCTATACATTACCTGGTAATAAGATAATAGTAGATATTTATACACTTTCTGGTAATAACAGATTAATGTACACTACCTGAAAATACATGTTCACACACTATCTAGTAATAATGGTTATTACTAACGCTACATATGTAATAAGCCTAATTGCATCCTTCTCTACCTGTTCTCTCCCCAGGGTAAGAAGTTTGTAGGCGACCTGTTGAATGATGGGAAGATCCGCTGGGTGGAGACGGGGCAGATCTTCAATTCTCCCAGTGCCTGGGCCACACACTGCAAGCGCCTGGTCAACCCTGCCAAGAAGTCAGGCTGTGGATGGGCCTCAGTGCGCTACCGGGGCCAGAAACTAGTGCAGTACAAGACCAGCTGGCTGCACAAGTACCAGCCCAGTGCAGACATGGTGAGAAGGAGGGAGAGATAGATGGTGGTGAGGAGGAAAAGAGCAGGGTGAAAAAGAGAGGTGGTAAAAGGAAGCGATGGAGGTTTGTTGATACGGAAACTAAAAGGGGACGATGAAAGAGGGAGAGAACTGCTTTAGAAGACTGTTAGTATGAATACTAGCATCTCACACCCTCCGTCTTCCTGTGATGTCAGAGCCTGGTGAGCGAGGGAGAAGATGACGAGATGGGAGATGAGGAGGAGGAAGAGGGGAAGACGGCAGTGCCGACAGATGACAAGAACAGGAAGAACAAACCTGAGCTGCATGGTGAGATTAAATCCACCAAGAATCTCTAGAAATGACATTATGTCATTTTAACCTTGTATGGTAGAGAGTGATATGGGAAAGGGATAGATGCATCTAATGTGCTTTCTCTTACAGATATCAGCCTTGTGCCCAGGAGAGGAGACAGAGAGCGAATCCCCGTCAGATACTGCACTCTGGGTACCAGGGATGCTGCAAGGTATAATTGTGCTCATCCCAGCCTATGTCACTGTAATGCATATAAGTAAGCTTCAACACTAATCAAACACATACTGTATATCGACAGGGATCCACACACGTTGGTGGAGTTATCAGCTTTCTCAGCCATTAACAGGTTCCAGCCTTTCAATGTTGCTGTATCCAGCAACGTGCTGCTTCTCATGGTAAGCATGAGTCACACAGTGGTAGTAAGAAAGGAAATGTGAAACCGGGGTGTAGGCTACAGTTTGAATCTGTCTTATTGGGGTAAATTGCCAAAAGCATGATTGTGTGCCCTCAGGATTTCCACTGTCACCTGACCACCAGTGAGGTGGTGGGCTACCTCGGAGGACGATGGGACACTAACACACAACGTGAGTATTTCCTACAAAAGCAGAGACCGTGAGCAAACAGGACATTGTACTTCCCCTCTGACATTACAGTAACGATCTTCAACATGTATAATGTTCATGACCTGTCTGTTGTCCTTTGCTTGCAGTTCTGACAGTTTTAAGAGCGTTTCCCTGTCGTACACGATTGGCAGATAGAGATTCGGCCTCTGCTGTTGAAGAAGAGGTAAGCCCTACTAACACTGCTAATACCAGGATGTGGATCAACATAAGTCAATTCCATAATATGATACAATCATACATGTTTGTGTGAAATACAAATTGTCTCTTCCTCCAATTACCTTACAGATCTGCCAGAATCTGTTCATGCGAGGGCTGTCATTGGTGGGCTGGTACCACAGTCATCCTCGGGGCCCCGCCCTACCATCCCTGCAGGACATTGACTCTCAGATGGACCACCAGCTGAGGCTCCAGGGGAGCAGCAATGGCTTCCAGCCCTGCCTGGGCATTATCTGTGGTCTGTACTGGGAAATCAGTTGGCACCAACGGGAAAAAACATTTTCATATAGAAAATGAAAATAAATAACCAGGCATTGAACTAACATTCAAATGTGTCCCTGATTTTAGGCCCCTATTACCATGGAAACCAGGGTGTGGCGTCCACTATAACACCGTTCTGGGTAGTGCCACCCCCTGAGGTGAGTGCAGTGGTAGTACATGCCTTAATGAATAAGAACATTTTCCTCTAAGACAAGGTAAACATCTATAACACTTATCACCATTCTTCAATCCACAGCAAAGGCCCAATGACTATGGCATTCCAGTGGCGGTGGAGGTGACCTATGTACAAGATAACTTCCTAACTAGTGATGTCCTGAATGAGATGGTACTGTTCGCAAACTTATACTGAAGAAAAATATAAACGCAACATGCAATAATTTCAACGGTTTTACTGAGTTACAGTTGATCTAAGGAAATCAGTCAAATGAAATAAATTAATTAGGCCCTAATCTATGGATTTCACATGACTGGGCCAGGGGCGCAGCCATGGGTGGGAATGGGAGAACATAGGCCTACCTACTGGGCAGCCAGGCCCTGCCAATCAAAATGATTTTTTCTCCACAAAAGGGTTTTATTACAGAAATAAATACTCCTCAGTTTCATCAGCTGTCCGGATGACTGTTCTTAGGCGATGCCGCAGGTGAAACCGGATGTGGAGGTCCTGGGCTGGCATGGTTACACGTGGTCACATGTGGTCTGCGGATTTGAGGCGGGTTGGATGTACTGCCAAATTCTATAAAACAACGTTGGAGGCGGCTTATGGTAGAGAAATTATCATTCAATTCTCTGTCAACATTCCTGCCGTCAGTATTCCAATTGCACGCTCCCTCAAAACTTGAGACTTTTGTGGCATTGTGTTGTGTGACAAAACTATACATTTTAGTGGGCTTTTATTATCCCCAGCACAAGGTACACCTGTGTAATGATCATGCTGTTTAATCAGCTTTTTGATATGCCACAACTGTCAGGTGGATGGATTATCTTGGCAAAGGACAAATGCTCACTAACAGGGATGTAAACAAACTTGTGCATAACATTTGAGAGAAATAAGCTTTTTGTGCATATGGGACATTTCTGGAATATTTTATTTCAGCTCATGAAACAGAGACCAACACTTTACATGTTGCGTTTATATTTATGTTCAGTATAGTTATAATCATAGTAACCATACCTATGCAAATAAATTCAGTGGTAGGACATTGGCCACTTTGTCACTGTTCAATTATTGTTCCACAGATGCTGCTGGTGGACTTCTACAGGGCAGCCCCTGACCTGGTGCAGTTCCATCAGTTCTGGTGTCCTGATACCACCATGATGGACAAAATCAAGGTCTGCTCATAAGAACTCATTAACAACAGGAAACTGCATACCAACTAACTTTTGGCATAGATATCCTATTCAATTATTCTAATTCCTTATATGCTTTTTGGCCTTTCATTTAAGGCCAGATGCTAACTTGTGATCTGTGTGCGTTATCCAAATTATCACACAAATCTCTCATTGACATCAATACAGTTGTGTGAAGTTCAGGTCATACATGTTATCTCCAGTTGGGATATTTCCTAGAGATTTCCTCCTCACCGGTTTGGTTTCTCTCCCTCAGGGCTCTCTGAGTGGCCATGCACCCAAAGACCAGGCCTATTCTCAGATCCTGGAACATGTCTACAACCAACTCATCAACACACACTAAGCTGGAGGAGAAACAAGGTTGTGTGTATGCACTGGCTTCAAATGAAAATCTCATAACCTATTCCCCATATAGTTCACTACATTTGTAGGTCTCTATATAGGGAATAGGCTCTAAGCAGAGAATAGGTTGTCATTTCTGCCCTTTGTGGCACTTCAACTGCTGCCCTAACCTCAGGCATACTGTAAGTTGGAGGTGCACTGTCCTGACGGAGGAGATGGTTACTCCTGAGTCCGGAGGGCGAGTGTACTGCTCTCCATGGCCTTTTCTGACTGTGAGGTCTGTATCACTGACAATGTTTGTACAGTATGACGTGCGTGCTGTGAATGTGTCCCCTAGCGTCAGCTGCCAGTGCTTGACGTCAGACTGTTGTTACAGAAGTTGACATGGAAATAAGGATCTTCCTCTTCTCTACCTGTGGTGTATTTATCTAAACTGTGGTCTGTGTTAGTACTAATGTGAACAATCCTTTGAACCCGCTGAATACCTAATGCATTAAAAACACACTGGAACTACTTCTGTGTTTGTCTGTGTTGGTGCTTTGGAAAGAGCTACACTGCCACCTTTCCTCCCAACAACCTATTCAACATTACAAGCCAAAACCAAAGGTAAAAATAATCATTAGTGTAAAATCCACCCTCTTTACATGCATTAACATTTTGGCATCCAGGCAGTATAAGTTGAGCATTTTATTACCAAAACATTCCATACACTGAGTGCAGAATGCTTTTTTTTCTCCATTTATTTATACAAAGATGGTAGAAGGGGGAAACAAGACAAAGTACAAATGTTGATAATACATTACAAGATATTGCAGTTAAATTTGACATACCATACTAAAATGACATACCAAAAGTAAAAAGAAAGCTTCAACTAAAATACATACATTTACAATGTATTGGATAGACCTACATGCAAAGTTTAATAAGTATTAAGGTTTCGTATATAAAAAATAATACTATTGAGTGCAAGAACGACCTTTAGTTTTTAAAGAGAATTCTGGTACACCAACTGATTAGACAGAAATAACCCTTTTTAAAAAGTGTAGTGTGACACAAAGACATGCACATCGCAAAGTGCCAAGGCTGGAAATGGCAACAGAACCCTTGGTACAGAAATGTATGACCATTGTAAGTAGCTTGGTTATTTTGGTTGGTAGTATTATTCCTTCCTTTCCCAACGGCACTGAAGCACCCCTAACTATGGATTCTCTGTTTGTTCTGGACTTGTGTTGGTGTGTGATCCAGTCAGCACCAAGTTGCTCTTAACCAGTCCATCACTCCACTCTCCCATTGAAATGAACTACGAGCAGGCCTGTAAACGATCTAACACCTGAGTGAGGTGTTGTGACAGAGCAGAGTGGTGGATGGAGGGAGCAGCCTGGAGCAGAGAAGAGTAGCTTAAACTCATGACCATTGAAAGTAGCCTGGACCTCAACACTGAGGGGAGAGGAATATGTGAATGAGAGTGCACAGCAGCAAGTGTGACTCAATCACATAGTCTCCACAACTATCAATCGTGGAGGGTCTCAGCGCTGATGGTATGCATCTTGGTAGTAGGGGCTTTTCCTAACAGAACAATCATCACAAATAAACTAAGACTTCTGCTATATATTATTCCTTTTCCCTTTTTGTCCTGTTCTGCATCACCAACCTGTCTTTCCCTCATTCAGTATTTACTGTATTTGATGCCCTATGCAGTCCTGTCCAGCAGCACACATACCAACTCCATACTAGAACCCAACCCATCCTGAGAGACCCAGCGAGGAGTATGATAACCAACGGAGTAGTAAATAATACTAAATACAGGAAGAAAGTGACTGACGTGAATGAATGGGATTTACTGATCCAAAAGATGTTCAGTCACACAACGCCGCCAGCAGCGTTGTCGTTTATGGAGGCACTGGGATGGACAGACAGGTACTATGACAGCTAAAACCCAACACCATAGCATGGTTAACACACCATGTACTCTATTCTATGTAGCATATTTCCTCTATTGAACAGATGATTAGACAGCGAAGAAAAGTAAAACACAGGCGTTGTATGTTGCTAACGTCACTAAATGTGCAATAGCCCATCCCTGGGGAAAGCGGTTTCTTAAATGTTAGTGTTTGACTTTGGGTCTAGTGTTCTCCTCAGGGGCTTCAGTCTCTGGCTGTCTGGGTTTGAACACCCTCTCAGTAGAGGCCTATAACTAAACTAAACTTACAGTCTCTCATACGTACAGCAACAATCTCATTGGAGGACCAAGGTGCAATTTAACAGTTTAGCTGTACATTAAAAAACAATAAACAAGGCTGAAACCAAAACAAATCAAATACACACCATTGCAAAACTAAACAATGTCTGAGGCCCTTCAAGCTCTCTTGTGGCTCAGGCATACAGGATGTACATACCGTTGTAAATCTAATGACTGTAAATGGATCATAGCTACAAGGCATTGCTGTAGTTGTTTACTGAGGGGAGTGGTTGTCTAAGCCTGGCCGGCAGGGGGCTCCAAGAGACGTTGTCCAGTCAAAATCCATCATTTGGAAAGGCTGTGCAGTTGCAGTGTTTCTGACATACTTGCCTTGGAAATAAGGCAAGTATTCACCAGAGTCCATACTGAAATGTGGGACCTACAGAAACTTTGGATGTGCCAAATTACTTTTAAAATGTCTGTAGTTATGAAAATAAGGCTTCAGAACCAGCTAAACTGCTGATGTAAATGTATTCTGCTGCTTACCTGTATGTCATTTAACATTAAATAATAGATTTTGACCATTTCAATTCTAAATTCATTTCATTTGAAACTTCCCTTTCATTGGGATATCTGTGGTTGACAGAAAACATTACTTTAAAACATTAACAGTCTGGTTGAGTTCGGTTCTTCATGTCTGTGTCCGTCTGTCCGTATTTATTTTTGCTTGGGGGCAGCGGGGGTCATATTCAAATCTCTCTTTCTCAGAACTGGAATGCGAGAAACCACCATCTTCCAATTTCCTTCCTTCAAACGGCAAGATGACAAAGAGTACAAGTATGTCTGTGATGATGGCGATGATGGTAAAGATGAGGACAAAGACTCTATAATCTGTTAACTGGCTCCTCATTCCCTCCCTCTCTCGTTCCCTCTATCTCTCTCATGTACTCTGTACAGCACTCCTTAATGTGGCAGGGGGACGACGATTTCCACGTAGTTGAGAGGGAAGAATCCTGATTGGCCGTGCAGCATGCCCTCGTACCAGTTCTCGTCGATCTGATTGGTCAGGGTGATGATGTCGCCCTCCTTGAAGCCCAGCTCGCCCTCGTTCTCCGGGTCAAAGTCAAACAGGGCCTTACAGGACGGCTGTTCTGAGACTGAATGACAGAAAGAGGAGAAAGAGAGGAGAGAGGGGTGGAAAACAGGGGGAGAGAAGGTTGAAAGAGTGTGCATCCCTGGCAGACCAGCCCCATGTCCACTCTCTGTCCCTCCCTCCCTCCTTCGGCTGGCTGACAGAGCTGAAACAGTGTCAGACTGACTGTGGTTTTAGGTTCACACGGAACCCTGTTTGTTAGCTTGTGATTCACACTGCAGTTTGAGTATTTGTGTGTGTGGCTGGGCTATTATCACACTGCAGGCTCAGACAGTGTTAGTGAGAGACAAGACACTGAGTGATGGAGAGATGACCTGGCCCCCTCCATATAGTCCTGTGTTGTTCTTAGCTGGGGCCTGCAAGGGTTGGGGGACTACAGTGGCTAGGACTGGAGGGGTACAGGAAGTCTGTCTATGACTCATAGGGTGGAACACACGTCGGTCAGTCTCACAACACACACGCAAAAGTAGTTGACCACACACCGATGGGTGACCCAATCCCAATGTTTTGCATCATCTCTGTGAGATACTGCACTGCTCCCCCTCTCCATCCCTCCCTCTCTCTCTCAGAGCTCAGGCAGTCATGGCTCTATCCACACACCAGGCTTTTTGTCTCAAAACAATTTCCTCTTTGTGTCAGTTTACACCACAGGGCAAAGTATAGTGGATATGGGGAGGGATCCATCACGGTCTCTGCCTGGGAGATTCACTTTCATTGTTGAACACAACACATCCCCTCCCCATAAATCTAGGAGATTTCCAGAGATACACTAACCCAAAGATGTATCATATCTCTATCATTATTCAACCTATTTATTTACCAGCAGGACGGTGAATGTAGTTAGTATCATCTAGAATAAGCTTTACAGTTACACCAGCTATCTGTATGTGACAATGATCCAGCTGACAATATGGAGTGGGTTTAGTCCAATGGTACTACTGCAGTCACTGCAGGTCATTAAACCGTGTCAATCAAAAAGCTCTAGGCTTCATATCTAAAAACAATTCTGGTAAACATTTAAACCAGAGAAACAACCAAACCCAATGAAGAACCGAATCAAATTACCCGTTTCTCAAATATCATGTGTACAAGATGATGGATCAGTTCAATCACAGAACTACAAGTCAAGAGCTTTTTGATTTGACACTTGCCTCACTGATAGTATTGCATCAACCATTTCATACAGGTAGCTTGGCTGCCATCTCTCTGACAAACACTCTCAGACTCACATCTGGTTTTCTGAAATGACAATCTGGCGTGGAGGAAGTGTAACTCTGATGATGTCATAGGAAGAGAAAAACAAGGTCAAAAGGAAACGAGGGCAACCAGCTGACAGCAACCCCCCTCCTGTTCATTATCTCCACACACACACACACACACACACACACACACTACACTGCAGTCTCAGTGTGAGTGAACCTCAAAACTGGCTGCAGTAGTAGAATAAGATTGAAATAAATGGCCTTCTCTTTGATGAGCTGATGTACACTGTAGGTAGCATGTCCAACTGTGTTACCTGAGTTGCGGGAGGATGGTGTGGCAACGGAGGTCGTGTAGCCACCATTGGTTGATTGGTTGTCACATTCTCCAAAGTCAAAGATGGGTTTGGGCTTGGGCGTATATTCGCGGCGTGGTCGGTTCTGGGCCTCGTTCATCCTGAAGAAAAAGAGAGTTAGATCAACCCAGCAGGTCCAGGGACCAAAGTTAATTTCTGTTAGTTGACTCAATATTAAAAATAGTACATTTTAGCAGTTGCGCTTATCCAGAGGGACTTACAGGAGCAATTAGGGTTAAGTGCCTTGCTCAAGGGCACAAACAGATTTTTCACCTAGTCGGCTCAGGGATTCGAACCAGCGACCTTTTCAATTACTGTCGCAACGCTCTTAACTGCTAGGCAAGTAGGCTTACTGTCTGGAAAATATCAAGAACTCAAAATGTACACAAGGTCAACCAGTGTGTACTGTATACTCTGTGATTGAGGGCCTTGAATGTGTTGTTTCAGATTCACAGGAGAACACATTGACACAGATATGGAAAGGACACACATGATTGTTATGACTAGACAGGGAGAAGGGGTTGGTGAGTAGGCCTACTGTATCTGTATAATGACACTTTGGACACATAACTTGTAGTGATTGAGCAGGGAAGAAAGGTTAGGGATAGAGATGGAGGCTGCTGCATTGTGTACCTGTCCCTCAGTTTGTCCGAGAGCTCGTCCAGGATCTGTGTGGCCTGTCTGTGGTACTGCAGCTGGGACTCCACCAGAGACGACAGCTGGCTCACCTGTTCTATCTGCACAGAGACACACACAGAGAGCAGGCTATGGTTACTGACTGTACACACTCACACACAAACAGAGAGACAAGCATGCACTCAGTCACGTACACAGAGACACACACACAAGGACCCAGCCCATGGTCACACTTGATACACACATGAGTAATAACAATGGCATTTCCCTGGATACCCAGTATCACACTGTGGTTAATGTGTAATCTGTCTAATGGTAAGTGAGAGCAGTACTGTAAATTACATAAACTAGGGGGAAAACACATTTTAGAGATGAAATTTTACTTAAGTTATAAAATACGTTTTACCAAGACAAATATGATTATTCATCTTCTGAATCGTTCAGTGGGGTCTTTCTCTAATATATATCAAAAAGTCAAATGTCGTAACCTAATAAGAAATGATCCAAAAATCATTTCCAGCAAGCTATTCTAGTCTAGCTTTTCCTGCATGGGACTCCAAGAGCTAAAGAGCGGTATTTAAGGAGAGAGGCCAGCGGAGCACAGGAGCGTGCGTATTGCGCAAGAGACAGAGGCTAAGTTAGAAGCTTATTATGCATAACCCATCATTAAGATAAGAGTAGCACAATATAAAAGGCTAATACTGCATTGAATGTGTTACCTGAAAGAGGTAGGCTAGGACATCTATATGTAGGGTTATATACTGTATCACTCTAGAACAGGATTATCTATTTTGGATGCTATTTTAATGGAGTTAACTGCACGAGAGTCCTCGCACTTGTACTGATTTAAAACAACGATATTCTGCAGCTGCAATGAAAAAATATATTTTCTTTACAATTAAAAAACAAGGTGACTCCCTAAAGCCAGATGGATGGGTAAATTAAACGCGCAGTCGACCTTTATATTACTGCAACATAGGCTAATCTGCAGCAAATGTAGGCCTACCTGTCACAAGAAAAAAAGTTACCATGATGAGATGATAGGTCGACATGCATTGTGAACTGCTGCTGCATACAGAGATGGGCTGTCTGTCCCCACCCTGAACATTGATTCATCATGCAGAGGCTGTAGAGAAGCCAGATTTACAGTGCATTTGGAAAGTATTCAGACCCATTGACTTTTTCCACATTGTTACATTACAGCCTTATTCTAAAATTGATTGAATAAATAAAAACCCTCAGCAATCTACACACAATACCCCCTAATTACAAAGTGAAAACATGTTTTTAATAATTATTTGCTAATTTATAAAAAATAAAAAACAAGGACCCTTTGCTATGAGACTCAAAATTGAGCTCAGGTGCATCCTGTTTCCATTAACCACCCTTGAGTTGTTTCTACAAATTGATTGGAGTCCACCTGTGGTAAATTCTATTGATTGGACATGATTTGGAAAGGCACACACCTGTCTGTATAAGGTCCCACAGTTGACAGTGCATGTCAGAGCAAAAACCAAGACATGAGGTTGAAGGAATTGTCTGTAGAGCTCCGAGACAGGATTGTGTCGAGGCACAGATCTGGTGAAGGTTACCAAAACATTTCTGCAGCATTGAAGGTCCCCAAGAACACAATGAAGGGGTACAGGAAGAAGATTGGAACCACCAAGACTCTTCCTAGAGCTGTCCGCCCAGGTAACTGAGCAATTGGGGAAGAAGGGCCTTGGTCAGGGAGGTGACCAAGAACCCGATGGTCACTCTGACAGAGCTCTAGAGTTCCTCTGTGGAGATGGGAGAACCTTCCAGAAGGACACCCATCTCTGCAGCACTCCAGCAAGCAGGCCTTTATGATAGAGTGGCCAGACGGAAGCCACTCCTTGGTAAAAGGCACTTGACAGCCCGCTTGGAGTTTGCCAAAAGGCAACTAAATACTCTCAAACCATGAGAAACAAGATTCTATGTTCTGATGAAACCGAGATTAAACTCTTTGGCCTGAATGCCAAGTGTCACGTCTGGAGGAAACCTGGCACCATCCCTACGGTGAAGCATGGTGGCAGCATCATCCTTAATGAAAACCGTCTCCAGAGCACTTAGGACCTCAGACAGGGGCGAAGGTTCACCTTCCAACAGGACAATGACTCTAAGCACACAGCCAAGACAATGCAGGAGTGGCTTCGGGACAGTCTCTGAATGTCCTTGAGTGACCCAGCCAGAGCCCGGACTTGAACCCGGTCGAACATCTCTGGAGAGACCTGAAAATAGCTGTGTGGCAATGCTCCCCATCCAACCTTGTAGAGCTTGAGAGGATCTGCAGAGAAGAATGGGAGAAACTACCCAAATACAGGTATGCCCAGCTTGTAGCGTCATACCCAAGAAGACTCGAGGCTGTAATCTCTGCCAAACAAAATACTGAGTAAAGGGTCTGTATTTTTTATTAAAAAAAATTTTACGTACGAAAATTGCTCAAATTTCAAAAAAACTGTTTTTACTTTGTTATAAATGGGGTATTTGTGTGTAGATTGATAAGGTAAAAAAACGATTTAATCAATTTTAGAATAAGGCTGTAACCTAACAAAATGTGGAAAAAGTAAAGGGGTCTGAATGCTTTCCGAAGGCACTGTAGACATCACCAATGCTTCCCACAGTTGTGTCAGGTTGGCTGGATGTCCTTTGGGTGGTGGACCATTCTTGATACTAGAGGTCGACCGATTATGATTTTTCAATGCCGATACCGATTATTGGAGGACCAAAAAAAGCCGATACCAATTAATCGGCCGATTTTTTAAAAAAAAACATGTATTTGTAATAATGACAATTACAACAATACTGAATGAACACTGATTTTAACTTAATATAATACATCAATAAAATCAATTTAGCCTCAAATAAATAATGAAACATGTTCAATTTGGTTTTAATTATGCAAAAACAAAGTGTTGGAGAAGAAAGTAAAAGTGCAATATGTGCCATGTAAGAAAGCTAACTTTTAAGTTCCTTGCTCAGAACATGAGAACATATGAAAGCTGGTGGTTCCTTTTAACATGAGTCTTCAATATTCCCAGGTAAGAAGTTTTAGGTTGTAGTTATTATAGGAATTATAGGACTCTCTCTCTCTATACGATTGTATTTCATATACCTTTGACTAGTATTGCCAGTGTAACAGTATAGCTTCCGTCCCTCTCCTCGCTCCTACCTGGGCTCGAACCAGGAACACATCGACAACAGCCACCCTCGAAGCAGCGTTACCCATGCAGAGCAAGGGGAACAACCACTCCAAGTCTCAGAGCGAGTGACGTTTGAAACGCTATTAGCGTGCAGCCCGCTAACTAGCTAGCCATTTCACATCGGTTACACCAGCCTAATCTTAGGAGTTGATAGGCTTGAAGTCATAAACAGCGCAATGCTTGAAGCACAGCGAAGAGCTGCTGGCAAAACGCACAAAAGTGCTGTTTGAATGAATGCTTACGAGCCTGCTGCTGCCTACCACCGCTCAGTCAGACTGCTCTATCAAATCATAGACTTAATTATAATATAATAAACACACAGAAATACGAGGCTTAGGTCATTAATATGGTCGAATCCGGAAACTATCATCTCGAAAACAAAACGTTTTTCCTTTCCTAAAATTCTGGCAAATTAGTTCGCAACGAGCCAGGCGGCCCAAACTGTTGCATATACCCTGACTCTGCGTGCAATGAACGCAAGAGAAGTGACACAATTTCACCTGGTTAATATTGCCTGCTAACCTGGATTTCTTTTAGCTAAATATGTAGGTTTAAAAATATATACTTCTGTGTATTGATTTTAAGAAAGGCATTGATGTTTATGGCTAGGTACACGTTGGAGCAACATGTACCTAAGCGATTATATGCAACGCAGGACAGGCTAGATCAACTAGTAATATCATCAACCATGTGTAGTTAACTAGTGATTATGATTGATTTTTATAAGATAAGTTTAACCTCTCTAGGGTAGGTGGGATGAAATCGTCCCAACCACATAACAGCCAGTGGAATCCTGTGGCGCGTTATTCAAATACCTTAGAAATGCTATTACTTCAATTTTTCTAACATATTACTATTTTACACCATTTTAAAAGACAAGACTCTCATAATCTAACCACACTGTCCGATTTCAAAAAGGCTTTACAACGAATGCAAAACATTAGATTATGTCAGCAGAGTACCCAGCCAGAAATAATCAGACACCCATTTTTCAAGCTAGCATATAATGTCACATAAATCCAAACCACAGCTAAATGCAGCACTAACCTTTGATGATCTTCATCAGATGACACCCCTAGGACATTATGTTATACAATACATGCATGTTTTGTTCAATCAAGTTCATATTTATATCAAAAACCAGCTTTTTACATTAGCATGTGACGTTCAGAACTAGCATAACCCCCGCAAACTTCCGGTGAATTTACTAAATTACTCACGATAAACGTTCACAAAAAACATAACAATTATTTTAAGAATTATAGATACAGAACTCCTCTATGCACTCGCCATGTCCGATTTTAAAATAGCTTTTCGTTGAAAGCACATTTTGCAATATTCTAAGTAGATAGCCCGGCATCACAGGGCTAGCTATTTAGACACCTAGCAAGTTTAGCACTCACCAAAGTCAGATTTACTATAAGAAAAATGTTATTACCTTTGCTGTTCTTCGTCAGAATGCACTCCCAGGACTTCTACTTCAATAACAAATGTTGGTTTGGTCCCAAATAATCCATAGTTATATCCAAATAGCGGCGTTTTGTTCGTGCGTTCAAGACACTATCCGAAAGGGTAAATAAGGGTTACGCGCCCGAGGCGTTTGTGACAAAAAAATGTCTAAATATTCCATTACCGTACTTCGAAGCATGTCAACCGCTGTTTAAAATCTATTTTTATGCCATTTTTCTTGTAAAAAAGCGATAATATTCTGACCGGGAAAGCGTGTTTACGTTCAACGAGAGAGAAAGTAAAAGCATGGGATCCCCTCGTGCACGAGCCTCAGTCTGATGGCCCTCTGATCGACCACTTAACCAAGGCGCTAAAGTTTTTCAGCCAGCGGCTGGAATTACATCATTCAGCTTTTTCCCGGGTTCTGAGAGCCGTAGGAAGTATCACGTTACAGCAAAGATCCTACATTTTCTTTAAACAGAGCCAAGAAGCTCAAGGAATGGTCAGAGAGGGTACTTCCTGTTTGGAATCTTCTCAGGTTTTTGCCTGCCATATGAGTTCTGTTATACTCACAGACACCATTCAAACAGTTTTAGAAACTTTAGGGTGTTTTCTATCCAAAGCCAATATATATTATATGCATATTCTAGTTTCTGGGCAGTAGTAATAACCAGATTAAATCGGGTACGTTTTTTTATCCGGCCGTGTAAATACTGCCCCCTAGCCCCAACAGGTTAATGCTAGCTAGCAACTTACCTTGGCTTCTTACTGCATTCGCGTAACAGGCAGGCTCCTCGTGGAATGCAATGTAAAGCAGGTGGTTAGAGCGTTGGACTAGTTAACCGTAAGGTTGCAAGGTAAAAATCTGTCGTTCTTCCCCTGAACAAGGCAGTTAACCCACCGTTCCTAGGCCGTCATTGAAAATAAGAATGTGTTCTTAACTGACTTGCCTAGTTAAATAAAGGTGTAAAAAAATACAAAAATAAAAAATTGATCGGACAAATCGGCGTCCAAATATACCGATTTCTGATTGTTATGAAAACTTGAAATCGACCCTAATTAATCGGCCATTACGATTAATCGGTCGACCTCTACTTGATACACACGGGAAACTGTCGAGCGTGATAAACCCAGCAGTGTTGCAGTTCTTGACACAAACCATACCCCGCTCAAAGGATTTAAATCTTTTGTCTTGCCCATTCACCTTCTAAATGGCACACATACACAATCGTTGTCTCAATTGTATCGAGGCTTAACAATCCTTCTTTAACCTGTCTCCTCCCCTTAATCTACACTGATTGAAGTGGATTTAACAATATCAATAAGGGAACATAGCTTTCACCTGGTCAGTCTATGTCATGGAAAGAGCAGGTGTTCTTAATGTTTTGTATATTCAGATTACTTTAGTCTAAGACTGCCACCATTGAAGTCATTTGTGGTGATGAGGGGTGTTGTACAAAACAAAATCATCAGCGATTGTGTTCTGGCCCAACACATCGGTTTCGGACCAATCACGGCCTCGAATGTGTTCGCATTCGGTGAAGGGTCGGGACTCAGATCATGACTCACTGCGGAGAAGCAACTAACATCCATGGGCATGGCGTTGCGTTTGGCAGGAGCAAGGAGTCTGGGTAGCCAAGCAAGAGGTTAGGACCATTGGGTTTCTTAGAGGATTATCTATTAACATTACTTTACTCATTGGTCAAAAGATGCGTTTTTGATTGGACACCCTATATAAACCCACAACAGAAGGGCGGGTAGGGATAACCAGTTAACATAGGCCATAAAGCTGATTAACGCTGTACATACAGTGGGGGAAAAAAGTATTTGATCCCCTGCTGATTTTGTACGTTTGCCCACTTACAAAGAAATGATCAGTCTATAATTTTAATGGTAGGTTTATTTGAACAGTGAGAGACAGAATAACAACAAAAAAATCCAGAAAAACGCATGTCAAAAATGTTATAAAATGATTTGCATTTTAATGAGGGAAATAAGTATTTGACCCCTCTGCAAAACATGACTTAGTACTTGGTGGCAAAACCCTTGTTGGCAATCACAGAGGTCAGACGTTTCTTGTAGTTGGCCACCAGGTTTGCACACATCTCAGGAGGGATTTTGTCCCACTCCTCTTTGCAGATCTTCTCCAAGTCATTAAGGTTTCGAGGCTGACGTTTGGCAACTCGAACCTTCAGCTCCCTCCACAGATTTTCTATGGGATTAAGGTCTGGAGACTGGCTAGGCCACTCCAGGACCTTAATGTGCTTCTTCTTGAGCCACTCCTTTGTTGCCTTGGCCGTGTGTTTTGGGTCATTGTCATGCTGGAATACCCATCCACGACCCATTTTCAATGCCCTGGCTGAGGGAAGGATGTTCTCACCCAAGATTTGACGGTACATGGCCCCGTCCATCGTTCCTTTGATGCGGTGAAGTTGTCCTGTCCCCTTAGCAGAAAAACACCCCCAAAGCATAATGTTTCCACCTCCATGTTTGACGGTGGACATGGTGTTCTTAGGGTCATAGGCAGCATTCCTCCTCCTCCAAATACGGCGAGTTGAGTTGATGCCAAAGAGCTCCATTTTGGTCTCATCGGACCACAACACTTTCCCCCAGTTGTCCTCTGAATCATTCAGATGTTCATTGGCAAACTTCAGACGGGCATGTATATGTGCTTTCTTGAGCAGGGGGACCTTGCGGGCGCTGCAGGATTTCAGTCCTTCAAGGCGTAATGTGTTACCAATTGTTTTCTTGGTGACTATGGTCCCAGCTGCCTTGAGATCATTGACAAGATCCTCCCGTGTAGTTCTGGGCTGATTCCTCACTGTTCTCATGATCATTGCAACCCCACGAGGTGAGATCTTGCATGGAGCCCCAGGCCGAGGGATATTGACAGTTCTTTTGTGTTTCTTCCATTTGCGAATAATCACACCAAATGTTGTCAACTTCTCACCAAGCTGCTTGGCGATGATCTTGTAGCCCATTACAGCCTTGTGTAGGTCTACAATCTTGTCCCTGACATCCTTGGAGAGCTCTTTGGTCTTGGCCATGGTGGAGAGTTTGGAATCTGATTGATTGATTGCTTCTGTGGACAGGTGTCTTTTTTACAGGTAACAAGCTGCGGTTAGGAGCACTCCCTTTAAGAGTGTGCTCCTAATCTCAAGCTCCTAACCTGTATAAAAGACACCTGGGAGCCAGAAATCTTTCTTATTGAGAGGGGTCAAATACTTATTTCCCTCATTAAAATGCAAATCAACTTATAACATTTTTGACATGTGTTTTTCTGGATATTTTTGTTGTTATTGTCTCTCACTGTTCAAATAAGCCTACCATTAAAATTATAGACTGATCCTTTCTTTATCAGTGGGCAAACGTACAAAATCAGCAGGGGATCAAATACTTTTTTCCCCCACTGTAGATGATATTTCATGTTGACCTAAGTTGGTTCATGCTGCAGGTGACACTCTTGTTATGGTGGAGAAGTGTGGATTTAAACAGTAAATCTAATTGAACAAATTACCTTTAGATGGCACCGCTTGCCCCCAACGGAACTGGTCTCTGTCACTGAGCAATCAGACCGATAATGAAATCATAAACATCAGATTGATGCTAGGCTAGGTATTCCCATTGACATTGTGAATGTTATCAGGGGACAGGCCCGCACCCACAGACAGGTACTACTTACGTCAGTCTCCAGTATGTTGTACATGCTGATCTCGGCCACCTCTTTAGACTCGTGGAACTTCTCCAGGGCCTGTCTCAGCTCCTCATCTGGTATTTTCCCTTGGCGCTTCTTCTTATAGTCGTAGTCCAGACGCCTTCCCTCCAGCTTCTTCAGATGGTGCTGGGGGACGGGAGGAGGAGAAGAGATGGGTAGATGAGGAGAGGGATGTAACTCACATTCAGTTAAAACTACAGAGATGACAAAGAAGTTGAGTTTTAGCAGCAGATAGATAAGCGTGTAACGTGATACAGTACCTGTATCTCTCGGAGGTCCTTGTCACACAGGTTTTGTAATGGATCAATGAAGTTCTGTTTGACGTCGATGTCTAAAGAGTCCTTCACCTCCGCCAGCCTCTTCATGGTCTCCCCCGCGTCTACTAGAGCCCCACCTGACACAGAGAAAAAGCAGACGCTGAGTCACAAGTGATTAAATTCACCACTCCACAAAACAGATACCATCTATGCACTGGCAGGCATACACTCACAGACAGACAGGAAGGCAGGCAGGCAGACAGACAGACACAACGTACCGAAGTTGGTTTCCTCCCCTAGGTCCCGGCCGTACTTGACCATACACTCTCCCAGCAGGCCCTCAGCTTGGGGATAGCCTGGGTTCTTCACCTGGCCTCTGATCTTAGACACAGTGTTCAACATAGACAGCTTTGCCCGCGACGCTGAGAGGGATGGAGAAAGGGAGACAGTGAGAGGGAGGGATGGAGAGGTGGCAGTTATAGGACTTGTGTTCAAGCTACCGTATATCTGTGATATAGTACAAAAGGCATTTTCCACCACCAATTACACAATTTCTATACATTTTAATTTAATGTCTAATTAAGACACTAAGAATCCCTTTCTGGTCCATTGCTTTACCTGGGTTAGGCTGCAGGTACTCTGAGGTTTTAGATATGACTTCCACCACAGCCTTGCTGGTCACATCTACTTTCTATAAAACACAGGGGAGGGGACATCACTAACATGTCTTTCCTTTAATTTCTTCCAAATCCTTAATTTGCGATGAGACTAGTTTCCAAATAGGCAATGAAAAGGTTAATGAAATATTGTCACTTCGCTAATTGTACTGTTAAATGAAACTGACTTTGTGAAACAACCAAAGTTCATTCAGTACAATAGACCACTTAAATGACGTCTTTTTCTGTTGATTGCTGGAGTCCTCCATGACAGTTGGCTGGAGCAGCAAAGGCAGGTGCGTTGCCACTCTATGTATCTATTGAACAGGGCTCCACATTGAATACTATACTGACATACTGTACACAGTGTGCAAACAGACTGCTCACTAACAGCTGACTCTTCACTTCAGTCCACAGCTATGCATGATGCAACAATTCCTTCTAGTGCATGGTTGTCTAGACTATGGCCATATGCAAGTAAGGTGAATGAGACTGTATTATTAACATCATCATCACTACTGCATTATGTAACACTGTAGGGCATATCTATTTATGCACTGTGTTGTTGGGCTACGTGTGTCTGGTTGTGTTAACTTATTAGCCTTTGTCCTGATGCCATTCTGTTAACCTGCAAATATATTTACCTAATGGATAGGCCTAATATATAGAATTCTAACTTACTACTCTACTTCAGGTAACGGTACTTCATGTACAGTCAAAGAGGCATTATACCCTTTCCAAATCTTTGAAGTCTTCATCCAGTTTCGTTCCCTCTGCACCGCCAACCTTCTCACTGACCATCTGCACAGAGAGAGTGGGAGAGAAAAGCGTCATTATTACGCAATACATATGCCGTTCTTGAGAGCGATTCAGAAAGATCCCTCAACAGACATGATCCTTTTCTTACTCTGTCAGAAAATACAGCTGGCCAGTTCCGCCATTCACACAGTAATGTTCTAATCGTGAAGGTAACAGTTGAATCTTAACTGACATCAGTCTGTACTGACTGACACCATCAAACAACCCTCTAGGAAACAAAAGAAGTAGAGTTCGTCTTTATTCTCACACTAATACACCCCTGTGCAGAAATAAATACAGGCTTGTCTGGATATGACCATTGTAGATCACTGGAGCCAACAGTACAGAATTTGAGGTGGAATTCTGTCGATACAGTAAAAGGACCAGATGCTGGAATCCTGTACAATATATTTGATCCTCTATAATGACCATGTACTGTAGGGTAGTGAATCAACTCATAACTGTAAACATCGGATATAGGACATTTCTCACATTCACTTCAACATGTTGGAACTTGTTGTGTAAGACACCAATACGTGCAGGCCACCCAGCATTAAATGTAGCCTACAGGTTTACCTTCTCCCGCTATCTACCCCCCTGTGGAATAAGACTGCTTTACATGTCTGCACTTTAAAGGGATACTTTGGGCTTTTGGCAATGTGGCCCTTTATCTACTTCCCCAGGGTCAGATTAACTTGTGGATACCATTTTTACGTCTCTTGGCCCAGTATGAAGGAAGTTAGAGGTAGTCGCGAGCCAATGCTAACTAGCGTTAGTACAATGACTGGAAGTCTATGTATATCTGCTAGCATGCTAATGCTAGTTAGCAACTGCACTAGCGCTAGTTAGCAACTTCCTGCAAACTGCATGCAGAAATAAAAATGGTACACACGAGTTCATCTGACTCTGGGGAAGTAGATAAAGGGCCTCAACAACAAAAAATAGCTCTCTCTCTACCGCACTTCTCTCCCTCAGTTTTGCTTCCCAGTTCCTCCCTTCCCAGTCTCTCAACTTCACTACTTGGCTATATATAGGGGGACTACAATACAGTAGTAAGGTCAACATTCCAACTCAATTTCAGCTTTGACCTGCTGCAAGTACAATATGATGACCATGACACCATATCACAGTGATGCAATAACATTTTCACTCTCTCGATATGATTTCATATGAATCTAGCTGCCAGTGCTTTGATACCTGTGTTGCAATAGTTTTTCCATGGCAAAAATTAAAACACAAAGCAGACCAAACTCTTTGGTCCTTTAAAAACCTGCTGTATGTAAAATATTGTGTGCTATAGCTTGGAATATAAATAAATGTGACTCTGAATGATGTTTGTTTCCAACATTATGGCTGTTTTTCTAAAGATGTTAAATCCGCTTCATGTTTTGTTTCCTTGCCATGCCACTAACGAGTTTCGCAATACTGGTATCGTCCCAACCCTACAAAACATATGGGGAAACTGTATATCTTGATTCTACCCCTTTCTGGATTTTGTACATTTTTTATAATGACAATACCTAAATGTTTTTGAAGTGACGTACACCGCTATGCTAATTGAAAGCATATGCACTCTTTTATAAGGAAACTTCAGGATACACATTCAACATGTTTTTATACCACGTACTGTATTCTGATATCCCAGTTTAAAAACTTTCCCATCATATCCCAAGAGCTTGAATACTTTTTCGTTCCCCATAGGCTACCGGTAATTCCTTGGCATTCGAGTAGCCTACATTTCTCTCCCTTCTGCCATGTCAGTCCTAAATATGTTAGGGAGGTCTAGCTAACCCAGTTATGACCAGGAAAAAAACAACTGCCTTGTGGGGACAAAGGGAAGGTTCTGCAGCATACACTGCCAGTGGCAAGGCACATCTACCCACTACTCCTGTGCACAACCAGCCATGTGTCCCACTGCCTGAGTGTCTTCACTCTAACAAGAGGAGTATAGGCTATTTGCATTTCTACCTCTCACCCCTGGGAGAGGGATAATCATTGAAAGCCTTTCCTTGTGTAAATGTCACATTGTAGACTAGGCTATAGGCTGTAGGCTATAGGACCTTGGTGAGTGCAGCAGGTCGCCTACCTTTAGATTACAGTAATAAACTGTGGTATGTATGAGGTAAACATGATACCCTCTGGCTACATAGGACTGTTCTAACTTCAGGTTGAGAGCTTCAAGTTCCTTGGTGTCCACATCACCAACAAACTATCATGGTCCAAACACACAAAGACAGCCGTGAAGAGGGCACGACAAAGCCTATTCCCCATCAGGAGACTGAAAAGATTTGGCATGGGTCGTCAGATCCTCAAAAGGTTCTACGGCTGCACCATTGAGAGCATCCTGACTGGTTGCATCACCGCCTGGTATGGCAACTACTCGGCCTCCGACCGCAACGCACTACAGAGGGTAGTGCGTACGGCCCAGTACATCACTGGGGCCAAGCTTCCTGCCATCCAGGACCTCTATACCAGGCGGTGTCAGAGGAAGGCCCTAAAAATTGTCAAAGACTCCAGCCACCCTAGTCATAGACTGTTCTCTCTGCTACCGCGTGGCAAGCGGTACCGGAGTGCCAAGTCTGGGTCTAAAAGGCTTCTACCCCCAAGCCATAAGACTCCTGAACAGCTAATCAAAGGGCTACCCAGACCCCTCTTTTACGCTGCTGCTAATCTCTGTTTATTATTTATGCATAGTCACTAACTATCTACATATTACCTCGACTAACCGGTGCCCCCGCACATTGACTCTGTAGCGGTACCCCCTGTATATAGCCTTGCTTTTGTTATTTTACTGCTGCTGTTTAATGATTTTTTACTTAACACTTTTTTCTTAACTTCTTAAAGCATTGTTGGTTAAGGGCTTGTAAGTAAACATTTCACTGTAAGGTTGTATTCGGCACGTGACAAATAACATTTGATTTGATTAACATTCACTATAGTCACAGAAAGTGGGGTTGGTGAGAGCAAACTTATTGACCTGATGTAGCATTTGGTTTTTATATAGGCATAACTCAAAATGAGTAACGCCTATATATTTCAGGGGGAGGACATAATTGGTACATTCTGTGCCCATTAATACAAACCACATTGGGGTGAAAAAAAGCTTTGTATAGTTCAGAAAATATACTGATCAAAAATATAAACGCAACATGTAAAGTGTTTGTCCCATGTTTCATGAGCTGAAATAAAAGATCACAGAAATGTTCCATACGCACAAGTTTGTTTACATCCCTGTTAGTGAGCATTTCTCCTTTGCCAAGATAATCCATCCTCCTGACAGGTGTGGCATATTAAGAAGCTGATTTAACAGCATGATCATTACACAGGTGCACCTTGTGCTGGGGACAATAAAAGGACACTAAAATGTGTAGTTGTCATCACACAACACAATGCCACAGATGTCTCAAGTTGAGGGAGCGTGCAATTGGCATGCTGACTGCAGGAATGTCCACCAGAGCTGTTGCCAGATAATTGAATGTTCATTTCTCTACCAAAAGCCGCCTCCAATGTCGTTTTAGAGAATTTGGTAGTACTTCCAACCGGCCTCACAACAACGCCAGCCCAGGACCTCCACATCCAGCTCCTTTACCTGCAGGGTCGTCTGATACCAGCCACCCGGACAACTGATGAAACTCTGGGTTTGCACAACCGACTTCCTGCACAAACTGTCAGAATCTGTCTGAGGGAAGCTCATCTGTGTGCTCGTCCTCCTCACCAGGGTCTTGACCTGACTGCAGTTCGGCGTCGTAACCAACTTCATTTGGTAAAAGCTCACCTTCGATGGCCACTGGCACGCTGGAGAAGTGTGCTCTTCAAGGATGAATCCCGTGTAAACTGTACCGGGCAGATGACAGACATGTGGGCGAGCGGTTTGCTGATTTTATTATTTATTATTATTAAACCTTTATTTAACCAGGAAGGGCTCATTGAGATTTAAAATCTCTTTTTCAAGAGCGTCCTGGCCAAGATAGGCAGCACCAAGTCATTACAAAAATTACAGACAAACAACATGAAAAACTACAAATAATCTTGTAAAAACCATAGAATTCACAAGAGTATAACAAAATCAAAAACAGCAAATTAAAAACATTGACAGGTCAGGGAATCAGTCTCAAGATCATTCATCAGTGATTTAAAAATACCAATCCGGACAAGTTTTGACAAGTATTTTGTAAGGCGTTCCAAGACGATGACGCAGAGTACATAAAATCCCTTTTACCAAATTCAGTTCGGACATTTGGAACAGTAAGCAGGATAAAGTCCAGCAAACAAAGAGAGTACCCACCACATATCTGAACAATAAAAATGCCCAAAAACGGTAGTAAACCCTAAATGGCTTTGTAAATAAAAGTATACCAGTGACTGAGCCTACGAGTGACTAGAGAAGGCCAGCCAACCCTGGTATACAAAGTGCAGTGGTGCGTAAGGGTTTTGCAGTTTAAAATACATCTCAAAGTGCCATGGTAAAGGGTGTCAATTGATCTCAAACACTGAGCAGAAGCATTCATATATAAAATATCCCCATAGTCTAGTAAAGGCATAAATGTAGCTGATACTAGCCTCCTTCTGGCTTCAAAAGAAAAACAAATCAAATCTATTTATATAGTCCTTCTTACATCAGCTGATATCTCAAAGTGCTGTACAGAAACCCAGCCTAAAACCCCAAAACAGCAAGCAATGCAGGCGTAGAAGCACGGTGGCTAGGAAAAACTCCCTAGAAAGGCCAAAACCTAGGAAGAAACCTAGTGAGGAACCAGGCTATGAGGGGTGGCCAATCCTCTTCTGGCTGTGCCGGGTGGAGATTATAACAGAACATGGCCAAGATGTTCAAATGTTCATAAATGACCAGCATGGTCAAATAATAATAATCACAGTAGTTGTCGAGGGTGCAACAAGTCAGCACCTCAAGAGTAAATGTCAGTTGGCTTTTCATAGCCGATCATTGAGAGTATCTCTACCGCTCCTGCTGTCTCTAGAGAGTTGAAAACAGCAGGTCTGGGACAGGTAGAACGTCCGGTGAACAGGTCAGGGTTCTATAACAGGCCTTATTCCTAAAATAAAACTTCAATTTCAGCTTCATTTTTTTGGTAAGTTGTTGAATATGCAATTTAAAATTGAGGCCGTCATCAATTAAAATTCAAAGATATTTATATAAGGTTACAGTCTCAATCTCAATGCCCTGACAGGTAATAATAGGTGAAAAGTTCAGAGGTCTATTTCTTGCTTTAGAAAACACCATTAGTTTAGTTTTGTCAGTATTGAGGATAAGCTTCAATTGACACAAGGTATGTTGAACAGTATAAAAAGCATTTCGCAAGTTCTGGAAAGCTTTTGTAAGAGACGAGGCACAACAGTAAATAACAGTATCATCAGCATAAAAATGAAGTTCACCTGCTGCCATCACATCATGTTTCAGCATGATAATGCATGGCTCCATGTTGCAAGGATCTGTACACCAAAAAATGAAACATTTGGTTGGGATACTCTGGATCGAGGTGTACAACAGCGTGTTCCAGTTTCTGATCCACGTCCATACCTTTTTTAAGGTATCTGTGACCAACAGATACATATCTGTATTCCCAGTCATGTGAAATCCATAGATTACGACCTAATTAATTTATTTACATTGACTGATTTAATTACATCAACTGTAACTCAGTAAAATCTTTCATGTTGCGTTTTAAATTTTCTTCAGTGTATGTACTTCATAGCACCAATTGTTGCTACAGACGTGTACACTGCTTTTACACTGAGTGTCAGATCTGACGAGTAGAAATGGACACCCAGCAAATAGAGTGCTGACTTCCTGTGCATGCCGCGCTACCGATTCCCCACATAATATGTAAGCCAGAGAATGGATCATCTAAACCTACACAGTATCTGGGGTAGAAAGTCCACTGACTGAGGGATGGGGAAAGTGACTCATATAGAGGAATCGGAGTGGGGACGAAGAGCAGCCACAATGACAGTGCAAGAGCTAATAGAATCAGTGTCTAAGCCAATGGTGTTAGCCCATAAAAATGGGTTTGCTTTACATCAACAGGTGGGGAAATGGTGTGTTCAGCTCTTGCTAGCCACAAAACTGCTACTGTGTCAAAACATGGATGGTGGCTGTGCTTTCATATGCCTAAAATATGTTGAGGGGAATAATGAGTGGCGCAGCGGTCTAAGGTACTGCGTCTCAGTGCTAGAGGCGTCACTACAGACACCCTGGTTCGAATCCAGGCTGTATCACAACCGGCTGTGATTGGGAGTTCCATAGGGCGGCGCACAATTGGCCCAGCGTCATCCGGGTTTGGCCGGTGTAGGCCGTCATTGTAAATATGATTTTTTTCATAACTGACTTGCCTAGTTAAATAAAGGTAATTTAAAAATAATAATAATACATTTGAATAAAACAACTTAAAAAAGATTCACAAAAAAAAAGTAACCCTACAGCTGAATGTTTTATATATTTAGTATATAAAAAATACATAACCGCCACAGATTGTCTTGAAAGTAACGCGTAAATCTTCTGCTGAAAAAGATACCGCTTTATTTAATAGAAATCTTCACTAAGAGAAATGTAGTCACATTTTAGTTATGCAGTGAGGCAGACACACAAGGCCACATACGTGCCGGCTACTGCTAGCTAGATAACGAGGGAGGAGAGCACAACACTGACGCCTGAAAATAGCATCTCTTTTACACAGAGAATGGTGTGATTGTAATTTATTGAGAGAGAGAGACAGCTGTGAGTCAGCTGCCTCCTTAACAATGGGCCAACCGCTGCCAGGCTTTCTCCTTTTACACAACATTATAGAAAAATATCTCATAACTGTCTGACACCTGAATGGATCACACACTGATCATGCAGTAGCCTCACACTGGCCCTACTGACCCTGAAGGGAAAAGGCAGCGAAGGACTTTGTAACACTGCTGGCAAAATAGACATGATACACCTATACATTTGGATAATGAAGTACGTATTTTGCTAATAGGCCTATGTGAGATTATTCAGAAAAATACTATCCATGAGTTCATCTGACTCTGGGGGAGTAGATAAAGGGCCTCTGCCAAAATCCTGAAGTATCCCTTTAACCTTTTGAGCTGCATATGATCCTTCAGTTAACCACTCCCTTGTGAGTGAATATGATAGGATCAGCCATCTGCAGACTCCACTCTGACCCACCATTTCCTCTAACATTCCCACCAACTTCCCTGTACATATTGCAAAGTATGCTGCTAGTGCAGGACAATGAAAGGCATTTCATTCAGATTTTAAGTCAGATTAAGTATTATCTATGATATTTGGTGCATGTGTGTAAACAAGTTGAATGTGTACACCATGTTTTGGAAATGTGTCAAAAAGTATGGGGGGGCAGTAAGTTAAAAAAAACATGGGCATGTGGGGTGCTGCATATATTATCTAAAGCCAACTTCCTGCATTCCATAAGAGCAGAAAAAGTGCTGTAGAAAAAACAATAATAATCTTTAATTAGGCCTATTTCCAATCACATGCCATCATTGGTAGTAACGTTCCTGCATGCTCTGAATAAGCATGCTATTTTGTGCCTTGCAGGGGAGCGTCATTTATTGTTGGCATCAGGCTTTATCGACTCCTATGGAGTTTGGCAAGAAACTGCAACTGCATTGCAGTCCAATCCAATCGGAGAAAGCACCGCCTCGTTCATCTCTCTTCGCCCCCTGTAAAACATGCACACGCAAACACTGCAGTTCTGCCTCTCCATTTTCTCTTGCACTTTATTTCCGTCTTTCTCTCGCCTACGGGGATCTACACTTGCTCCTAACAGGAAGTCGGGGTAGAAAGCAAATTGATTTTTTGCAGAGATCAGCAGGAAGAGTGACAAAAGTCTATTTTAATAATCAACAACCAGAACTGAGATCAGACAGGGAGGGCTCCAACCAAATTGAGGATTTTTTTTAAAAATGAAATTAGCTACAGAAGAGTAACAATGTGTAAAAATGTATTATTTGATCAATACTTTTATAAAGAGATTTCCTATGCCATACAAGGCAGTTACTACCAACACCAATCTACATAAAATCAATATCCCCAGGGCATACATAACCTAGTGCCTTTTACAACTCTGGACATCGAAGACAGTTACTGCAATTTTTCCATTGTTCCCCTCTAACCAGGGACTAATTTAGACCTGGGACACCAGACTGTGTGTGTAATTAATTCTTTTTGGTAGTACAGAAAACCAGCATGCTCCGGACCTCGCAGGGCAAGAGTTGAATACCCCTTGCATTGTAGGACAAATGTGTTACTTTAAGGTGTGCATCCACCCCCAGCATGCCTGTTGAGTGACAGCTGACAGTCTTGACACATGCACTGTGTAGCTAACGGTAGACTAGGTAGCCCAGCTGTGCACTAGGATTGGATACCTGAAAAAGGTGTTTCTTGATGAGATTCTAAGCACACAAAAAGTAGCTAGTTAACTGGCTAAACGTTAACATAACGGTGAAGTTTACCAAGGCATTATTTTGAAAGGCTAACGTTAGCCAATGAAATCATAATGACATAGGTAGCTTACTATTTTATTAAGAATGTCTGTCTAGCAAGTGTGTAAGGTAAGTAGCTACTTACCATCTATCAAGAGAACTAGTTAGCCCGCTAAGAGACGCATACAAGTAAATGCAAGCTACCGTTAGCTAGCTAATTTAGCGAACTATTACTTTTTCTTGAACCCGTTGATTGCAAACGTTATAGCTATAACATTAGCTAATACTTATTTAAACCAATGTGTTAGTTATAGACAGACATGCAAACAAATACTATTACAGAACTTCAGAAGTGTATAAAAAGTAACTCGATAAGTTAGCTGGCCACATGCTACCTAGCTATGTTTACTAGCTACAGTAACAGTTATTCGGAGGGGAGGAAAGTTGTTCGCTAACCTGGCTGGCTTTATAAAACTGCTTCTTGAAGCCCGCTACTGACATCTTGGAGCCGGACTGTTTCACTTTGGCAGTAAATTAAAGTTGAGAATAACTAGCTATTACGCAAAATTGTTAACTAGTAACGTTACGCCGTGGTCATAAAATTGCGCTACCGTCGTTCAGTCAGGACACGCCAAATATCTGGTTGCTGACCACGTCTACGAGGATTTCATGCTGTTCACAAACGTGAACCGCGGTTGTACAAGCACGCAGATCTCTATAAGTGCAGATAGGTCTTGAAAGCGTCTATACGTAGCTATGAGCATATCCACACAGTGTACACTTTTGCAAAATTGCACCAAGCGGTTAATCCCTGCACTGCACATTCCACAGTTTGCAGATGGTCTCTCCATAAACAAGTACGCAGCGCCCACTATCGCACAGAAGAGGAACAGGCCAATCAATAAAATAGGTTCTATGTTCATTTTCCACCCCCCACAGGGTGGCAGAAGTGTTCTTCAATAGTTTTCTAGACGTGCGTTTTAGTCTCAAACACTTATAGGCTCGTTTTGAGATACATTTTGAGCAGTGGAGGCTGGTGGGAGGAGCTATAGGAGGACATACTAATTGTAATGGCTGGAATGGAATACATTGGAATGGGGTCAAACATGTGGTTTCCAAATGTTTGATGTGTTTGATACCGTTCCATTCCATTCCATTCCATTCCACCCTTTACAATGAGCCTGTCCTTCTATAACTCCTCCCACTAGCCGCCATTGATTTTGAGATACCCCTACCCGAGGTATAATGAAACAGAACCATATTTTTCTATATCTCTGAGGTCTCCCATATACTACTACCTTTTCCCCTACTGTATTTATTTATTTTATTTATTATTTTGCTCCTTTGCACCATATTATTTATATTTTTAACTTTGAACTTTCTTCAAATTACAAATCTACCATTCCAGTGTTTTACTTCCTATACTTTATTTACTTTGCCACCATGGCCTTTTTTGCCTTTACCTCCCTTATCTCACATCATTTGCTCACATTGTATATAGTCTTATTTTATTTTATTTTTTCTACTGTATCATTGATTGTATGTTGTTTTACTCCATGTGTAACTCTGTGTTTTTGTATGTTGTCGAACTGCTTTGCTTTATCTTGGCCAGGTCGCAATTGTAAATGAGAACTTGTTCTCAACTTGCCTACCTGGTTAAATAAAGGTGAAATAAATAAAAATAAATAAATAAATATATTAAATGGATGGTTGTGTGAAAATATTTTACTGCAAAAGTGGTTAAATTGATAGATATTGTGGGGTGGACCAAATAAGCTCATGTAACCCAATATTGCTGTTAGCTGTTCAATAGACAACTTCCCAAGTCAAATTTGCTCTCATTCAGTGCTGTATGGTCAAGCCTGACAAAAACACATACAGTATCACATGTTTTTTGATGTTGTGGCTATTGTAATCTGCTATAAAACATTATTAACAAAACACCCACTAAACTAAAAATGTGCAGAATAATGCCTGGCTGGAGGGGGGTGCGCCACATAAACACATGTAACCCAATATTGCAATCTCTGATATTGCTCATATGTGGAATACAACTATTCAGCTGTCTACCCTACATACACAAACAAACAGCATTAGAATATCTTCATGTATCTTGGAAATATAGACCTGTAAACACACAGATAGAATAGGCAGAAATATCAACTATTAATATTTATGATGAACTTCCCTTTTTGGTAGCTGTTCAATAGACAAATTTCCAAGTCAAATTTTCTCTCATTCAATGATGTATGATCCTGCCTGACAAAAATGCACACTGTTACATGTTTTTTTATGTTGTGGCTATTGTAATTGTCTCTAAGGAAAACAAGTGGGCACAGACATCAAAATAAGACATTTTTGGGTCCAAGGTTCCTTCAAGGATTTTGCATCTTCAGCCCCTAGTCTTGCAATTAAGTCAGATGCAATCACAGATTATCTTTATATTTAGTCTCAATTCCAATATGGCGTCCAAGATCAAATATGGCTGCCATAATAACGTTTGATGGAAGTTAATAATTTGATGGAGGTTAAATCACCTGCAAATAGGAATTTTGTAAATTAGAGGAACTCTTTTCAATATTGTGAACAACACTTATGCCTATAAAGACTGTTGGTGTGAACCAATTTTATTCTGAATCCAAGATGGCCAACATGATTACACTTAAACATCGTAACCTGCATATAAGTAGCCCTAGTTAATTTTGTATTGTGTTATTCTGTCTTTAAAATGGTTTCATAAGGCTCTTCGTATATCTAGTTAGGTTATTTTGAGTGTAACTAGGTAATAGACTATGACCAAGAAGCTTTGGTTGAGAGGGACATAACACAGCTCCACACACTTACACATTTGAAGATGATCCCAGGGCTTGGTGGACAGTGAAAGGGTTGCAGAGGAGGTGGAGCTGGTCAAGCATGGTGCGTAAAGGCCACTATCTCACAGTCAATCCCTAGCCACCATAAACGATCACATACAGCAAGTTTGCTTCTTGTTTGCCATAAACTCCATATGTCCTTATAGGGATATTGGTATTACTACAGTTTCGCAGACCAATGCATGAGTCACCCCAGCATGAAAACGAATTATACACATGCTAGTCCAGTTCAGCTGTCACATGGGCTGACCAGTCCTGGTTGGTAGCAATAGGTACAGATGAGGACAATACACGCCAACAATTTCCAGACAGCATTTTGATGGAGGACTGATGCTGGAGTGGGCCTATCAATGACATTTCTGGGAGATTTAAGATGGCATTGACATCGGAGAGGTGCAATTCCAATGACATGTGAAGGACAAATAAGTTGATGGCATTTCTTGTCAATTAGTGTCAGGTTGTGTTGGTTCACTATAGTGAACACCTACCTGCCTTATGCTCTTGTCATATGTGGTTGCTTCCTCCCCATACACCATAATGGTCACCAAGTCAACATATCAAGGGCAATGGTGACATCATTTAGGACCTTTAAGGTTGCAGTGACACATCCATAACCTGAGCGGAAACCAGATTGCACACTAGAGAGAATACTACAGACATCAAGAAAGCCACTCTGTTGATTATTAACACGTTTTTCCAATACTTTTGATAAACAGTGCAAAATAGAAATTGGCCTATAACAGTTAGGATCAGCTTGGTCTCCCCCTTTAAATAAAGGATGCACCGTGGCTGCCTTCCAAGCAATGGGAACCTCCCCGGAGAGGAGAGACAGGTTAAAAAGGTCAGAGATAGGCTTGGCGATGATAGGGGCAGCAACCTTAAAGAAGAAAGGGTCCAAATCATCTGACCCAGATGTTTTTTGGGGGTCAAGTTTAAGGAGCTCCTTTAGCACCTCAGACTCAGTGACCGCCTGCAGGGAGAAACTTTGTAGCAGGGCAGGGGGAAAAGCGGGAGGAGCATCAGGGATAGTCACATTAGAAGGGGTGGGAGATGAGAAAATGTTGGACGGGCGAGGAGGCATGGCTGAGTCAAATAGGAATCCTGACTTAATGAAGTGATGATTAGAGCTCAGCCATGTGCTCATTGTCAGTAACAACCACATCATCAGCATTAATGTGCATCACAAATACAGTGAGCCAGCAGAAGGTAATGTTGGATTCAGGGCAGGCCTCGAATTTCCCAGCAGTATCAATGACCACACCCCCTAGAAGTTAAATATGAACTATCCTACATTATATTTGTCAAACATGACAGTATAAATTACATTTAACCTACAGTTGAAGTCGGAAGTTTACATACACATTAGCCAAATACATTTAATCTCAGTTTTTCACAATTGCTGACATTTAATCTGAGTAAAACGTCCCTGTTTTAGGTCAGTTAGGATCACCACTTTATTTTAAGAATGTGAAATGTCAGAATAATAGTAGAGAGAATTATTTATATCAGCTTTTATTTCATTCATCACATTCCTAGTGGGTCAGAAGTTTACATACACTGAATTTGTATTTGGTAGCATTGCCTTTAAATTGCTTAACTTGGGTCAAACATTTTGGGTAGCCTTCCACGAGCTTCCCACAATAAATTGGGTGAATTTTGGCCCATTTCTCCTGACAGAGCAGGTGTAACTGAGTCAGGTATGTAGGCCTCCTTGCTCGCACATGCTTTTTCAGTTCTGCCCACAAATTTTCTATATGATTGAGGTCAGGGCTTTGTGATGGCCACTCCAATACCTTGACTTTGTTGTCCTTAAGCCATTTTGCCACAACTTTGGAAGTATGCTTGGGGTCATTGTCCATTTGGAAGACCCATTTGCGACCGAGCTTTAACTTCCTGACTGATGTCTTGAGATGTTGCTTCATTATATCCACATAATTTTCCTTAATCATGATGCAATCTATTTTGTGAAGTGCACCAGTCCCTCCTGCAGCAAAGCACCCCCACAACATGATGCTGCCATCCCCGTGCTTCACGGTTGGGATGGTGTTCTTCGGCTTGCAAGCCTGCCCCTTTTTGCTCCAAACATAACGATGGTCATTATGGCCAAACAGTTCTATCTTTGTTTCATCAGACCAGAGGACAGTTCTCCAAAAAGTACGATCTTTGTCCCCAAGTGCAGTTGCAAACTGTAGTCTGGCTTTTTTTGGGCGGTTTTGGAGCAGTGGCTTCTTCCTTGCTGAGCGGCCTTTCAGATTACGTCAATATAAGACTCATTTTACTGTGGATATAGATGCTTTTGTACCTGTTTCCTTCAGCATCTTCACAAGGTCCTTTGCTGTTGTTCTGGAATTGATTTGCACTTTTTGCACTAAAGTACGTTCATCTCTAGGAGACAGAATGGTCTCCTTCCTGAGCGGTATGACGGCTGCGTGATCCCATGGTGTTTATACTTGCGTACCATTGTTTGTACAGATGAACGTGGTACCTTCAGGCGTTTGGAAATTGCTCCCAAGGATGAACCAGACATGTGGAGGTCAACAATTTTTTTTCTGAGACCTTGACTGATTTCTTTTGATTTTCCCATGATGTCAAGCAAAGAGGCACTGAGTTGAAGGTAGGCCTTGAAATACATCCACAGGTACACCTCCAATTGAATCAAATGATGTCAATTAGCTAATCAGAAGCTTCTAAAGCCATGACATAATATTCAATTAATTTTCCAAGCTGTTTGAAGGCACAGTCAGTTTAGTGTATGTAAACGTCTGACCCACAGGAATTGTGATACAGTGAGTTATAAGTGAAATAATCTGTCTGTAAACAATTGTTTGGAAAAATTACTTGTGTCATGCACAAAGTAGATGTCCTAACCGACTTGCCAAAACTATAATTTATTAACAAGAAATGTGTGTAGTGGTTGAAAAACTCATTTTAATGACTCCAACCTAAGTGTATGTAAACTTCCGACTTCAACTGTTGTTACGCCCTGGCCATAGTGAGGGGTTTTTGTTCTTTATTTTGGTTAGGCCAGGGTGTTACATTGGGTGGGCGTTCTATGTTATTTTTTCTAGGTTGGTTTGTTTCGTTGATTTTGGCCGTGTGGCTTCCAATCAGGCACAGCTGTAGTTTGTTGTTGCTGATTGGGAGTCACACATAAGTAGCCTGTTTTTCCTTTGGGTTTTGGTGGGTGATTGTTTCTGTCTAGTGTTTTCTGTTTCGTTCATTTTTGACCAGACAGGACTGTTTGCTGTCGTTGCTGTTTAGTGTTTTGTTTATAGTGGTTCATTTGATTAAATATTCAAAATGAATACACATCCTCTGCTGCACCTTGGTTTTATTACGACGACGGCCGTTACAACTGTATATAAATGCAATTAAAAGTCTCAATAAAGTTTGGCTAAAGTTTCTGGCACCTTCCTCATGTCAGCATAGGTGTGGACATGAGAGGCTGTAGCCAATACGCATTGGCTATCACCTACACTTTGACAAGTAGACAAATTATTTATGTACATTTATATACACGTTTTTCTTAACAGAATACTAAATGGCAATGGTGCTCTAGCTGATTGTCTTGGTGCCCTGGCCTCTTGAAAGCCAAATGGCCTTGCACCTAAAGTAACGAAATTCCAGGCCTGATTCAGGCAGACGTATTGGACTAGCAAAGAATCATAGCTCACTTCTAAATGATAAGTTGGTGACTTAGGAGCCCAATCCTGGCAGGGCAAGTTATACCATATAGTTTGTGGCCTGGCAGTTGGGAGCTTGGGTCAGTGGCCAATAGGTCGCTTGTTCGGGTCCTCGTTTTGACTTCATGAGAGATCTGTCAATGTGCCCTTAGGCGGGGCACTTGACCCTGGTTGCTCCTGTGGGTCGCTCTGGATGGGATTCTGTTAGATGACTGAACGTAATGCAAATGTTGAGCGGCTTCACTGCAGGTAGATTGTATGTTTTAATATCCATAAAAAAGTAGAAAATTACACCACAGTGGGGGAAAGTTGTAGAGCTAGGGAGAGAGTGTCAGAGTCCAGGGTTGGATTCTCTTTCCTTGTGTTAGAGCCTCCCAGTTGCCTCATTGATCCTAAAAGAGGCTTGTAACTTGGAATAATTGGTGTTGCTTGGGTGGCTGAGGTCCTTGATGATCTTATTGGCTTTCCTGTGACAACGGGTGCAGGATGCAGCTCTCGCTTTGATCTCAAAACAAGCACATCTACTCACGACATCTCATGCTGTAAAGCCAGTCTAGTTCAAAGTGAATGGAAAAGATCCATATGTGGCAATGGTCTATTTGCATATAAGCCTACAAGAGCTCTGATTGGTTATGGTGCACTGGTCTGTGTAGAGTACAGGCTGCAGGCTGAGTCATGCATGTCAATGATCTCTTGCATAGTTAGTTTTGCATACTAAGTCTTGCATAGTTCATTTTGCTTCGGTATTTTGCATTGAAAGTTGCTAATATTGCGTTAATTCGATCACAATTCCCACAGTAAAGGGAAACGTTGATAGTGGTAATTAACTAAGGGTAAAACTCTGGAAAGTTGAGTGAAATTTAATCTCGTGCTTCTCTGAGCGGACTGATATTTCTTCTGAGCAAGCCCACAGCTTAAAGTGAACATTGTCATGAGAGCCCAGTGGCCCTCAATTTAATTGGACTGCAAGCTTGTATTAAGATATATTTGTACCTGGATGCCAAATTGAATCTGGACACTGTCATGTCCTGTAATGGTTCTATACCTGATGTAAGAAAATGCTTTAGACAGGAACCTTGCTAAGGCACTTGGACTTATAATACAAAAGTATGTGAACACCCCTTCAAATTAGTGGATTCGGCTATTTCAACCACACGCGTTGTTGACAGGTGCTTAAAGTTGAGCACCCAGCCATACAATCTCTATAGACAAACATTGGCAGATAGAATGGCCTTACTGAAGAGCTCAGTGACTTTCAATGTCATAGGATGCCACAATAACTGTTTGTCGGGAGCTTCATGAAATGGGTTTCCATGGCCGAGCAGCCACACATAAGCCCAAGATCACCATGTGCAATGCCAAGCGTAGGCTGGAGTGGTGTAAAGTTCACCACCATTGGACTCTGTAGCAGTGGAAATGCGTTCTCTGGAGTGATGAATTACGATTTACCATCTGGCAGTCCGGCGTACGAATCTGGGTTTGGCGGATGCCAGGAGAACGCTACCTGCCCCAATGCAAAGTGCCAACTGTAAAGTTTGGTGAAGGAGGAATAATGGTCTGGGGCTGTTTTTCATGGTTCGGGCAGGCCCCTTAGTTCCAGTGAAGGGAAATCTTAACGCTACAGCATACAATTACATTCTAGATGATTCTGTGATTCTTCCAACTTTGTGGCAACAGTTTGGGGAAGGCCCTTTCCTGTTTCAGCATGACAATGCCCCGGTGCACAGAGAGGACAATACAGAAATGGTTTGTTGAGAATGGTATGGAAGTACTTGACTGGCCTGCACAGAGCCCTGACCTCAACCCCATCAAACACCTTTGGGATAAATTGGAATGCCGACTGCGAGCCAGGCCTAATCGCCCAACATCAGCACTCAACGCTCTTGTGGCTGAATGGAAGCAAGTCCTCGCAGCAATCTTCCAACGTCTAGTGGAAAGCCTTCCCAGAAGAGTGGAGGATGTTATAGCAGCAAAGAGGGGACCAACTCCATATTAATTCCCATGATTTTGGAATGAGATGTTCGACGAGCTGGTGTCCACATACTTTTGGTCACCTTAGCATTGTTTCACAATTTGCACCACTCTGATTTATCAGTTTGTCTTTCAAAAAGACAGATGTTTTGGCTTGTTCTATGTTGTCGACAGATGTTAAATGTATATCTCTTGTTAAATATTTAACAAATGACCTATCTATATTCCATGTAATTGATATTCCTATTCAGTTGATGTCGGAAGTTTACATACACTTAGGTTGGAGTCATTAAAACGAGTTTTTCAACCACTCCACAAATTTCTTGTTAACAAACTATAGTTTTGGCAAGTCGGTTAGGTCATCTACTTTGTGCATGACAAAAGTAATTTTTCCAACAATTGTTTACAGACAGATTATTTCCCTTATAACTCACTGTATCTCAATTCCAGTGGGTCAGAAGTTTGCATACACTAAGTTGACTGTGCCTTTAAAAACAGCTTGGAAAATTCCAGAAAATTATGTTATGGCTTTAGAAGCTTCTGATAGGCTTATTGACATCATTTGAGTCAGTTGGAGGTGTACCTGTGGATGTATTTCAAGGCCTACCTTCAAACTCAGTGCCTCTTTGCTTGACATCATGGGAAAATCAAAAGAAATCAGCCAAGACCTCAGAAAAAAAATTGTAGACCTCTACATGTCTGGTTCATCCTTGGGAGCAATTTCCAAATGCCTGAAGGTACCACGTTCATCTGTACAAACAATGGTACGCAAGTATAAACACCATGGGATCACGCAGCCGTCATGCCGCTCAGGAAGGAGCCCGTTCTGTCTCCTAGAGATTAACGTACTTTGGTGCGAAAAGGGCAAATCAATCCCAGAACAACAGCAAAGGACCTTGTGAAGATGCTGGAGGAAACAAGTACAAAAGCATCTATATCCACAGTAAAATGAGTCCTATATCAACGTAACCTGAAAGGCCACTCAGCAAGGAAGAAGCCACTGCTCCAAAACCGCCATAAAAAAGCCAGACTACGGTTTGCAACTGCACTTGGGGACAAAGATCGTACTTTTTGGAGAAATATCCTCTGCTCTGATGAAACAAAAATAGAACTGTTTGGCCATAATGATCATTGTTATGTTTGGAGCAAAAAGGGGGAGGCTTGCAAGCCGAAGAACACCATCCCAACCGTGAAGCACGGGGATGGCAGCATCATGTTGTGGGGGTGCTTTGCTGCAGGAGGGACTGGTGCACCTCACAAAATAGATGGCATCATGAGGATGGAAAATGATGTGGATATATTGAAGCAACATCTCAAGACATCAGTCAGGAAGTTAACCTCTTCGCTATAGGGGGCAGTATTTTCACGGCTGGATGAAAAACGTACCCAAATTAAACGGCCTACGACTCGAGCCCAGAGTCAAATATTTACATATTATTAGTAGATTTGGATAGAAAACACTCTGAAGTTTCTAAAACTGTTTGAATGATGTCGGTGAGTATTACAGAACTCACATGGCAGGCAAAAACCTGAGAAAAATCCAACCAGGAAGTGGGAAGTCAGACTTGTAGTCTTTCAGACAATTTTCTATTGAAACTACAGTGTCTGTGGGGTCAACTTGCACTTCCTAAGGCTTACACTAGATGTCAACAATCTTTACAAAGTTGTTAGAGTCTTCTATGGTGAATTTTGACCGAATAACAGCCGGTTCAAGCAGTGGACTGTCTGAGGTCATGTAGTTACTTCATGCGCGTTCACGCTGGATAGCATTTTTTATTTTTCTTCTGTAATGAATACGCTATTGTCCGGTTGGAATATTATCGATTGTTTATGTTAAAAACACCCTAAGGTTTGATTGGAAACAGAATTTGACGTTTCTACAAACGGTAATGGAACTTTTGAGCTTTTCGTCTATTGATTTGAGCCCCCGTCTCATGCCTTTGGAATAGTGTTCTGGACGCGCCAACAAAACGGAGGTATTTGGACATAAATGATGGACTTTATCAAACAAATGAACATTTCTTGTGGAAGTGGGAGTCCTTCCAAGTGCATTCCGCCGAAGATCAGCAAAGGTAAGAAAATATTTATAACAGTATTTTAGAGTTTTGACAGCTAAATGTATAGCTTGCATTGATGGCGGAGTTCTGTACTCAGAATATTGAACAATGTGCTTTCTCCGTAAAGTTATTTTGAAATCTGACACAGCGGTTGCATTAAGAGGTAGTATATCTATAAGTCTTTAAATAATTGTTATATATTTTGTCAACGTTTATGATGAGTATTTCTGTAAATGAATGTGCACATTCACCGGAAGTTTTGGAGGCAAATCATTTTCTGAACATCATGCGCCAATGTAAAATGCTGTTTTTGGATATAAATATGAACTTGATCGAACAAAACATACATGCATTGTGTAACATGATGTCCTAGGAGTGTCATCTGATGAAGATTGTCAAAGGTTAGTGCTTCATTTTAGCTGGATTTTTGGTTTTTGTGACACATCTCCTTGCTAGCAAAATGGCTGTGTGGCTTTTCTTGTTTAGGTGGTGTCCTAACATAATCTAATGTTTTGCTTTCGCTGTAAAGCATTTTTTTAAATCGGACAACGTGGTTGGATTCAGGAGAAGTGTATCTTTAAAATGGTGTAAAATAGTCATATGTCTGAGAAATTGAAATTATTCGATTTTTGATGTTTTGAATTTTGCGCCTTGCTGTTCCATTGGCTGTTGGCTAGGGGTCCCGCTGGCGGAACGGGGTTCCGCTAGTGTAACGCCTAGATGCAAGAAGTTAAAGCTTGGTCGCAAATGGACAATGACCCCAAGCATACTTCCAAAGTTGTGGCAAAATGGCTTAAGGACAACAAAGTCAAGGTATTGGAGTGGTCATCACAAAGCCCTGACCTCAATCCTATAGAAAACTGAAAAAGCGTGTGCGAGCAAGGAGGCCTAGAAACCTGACTCAGTTACACCAGCTCTGTCAGGAGGAATGGGCCAAAATTCATCCAACTTGTTGTGGGAAGCTTGTGGAAGGCTACCTGAAACATTTGACCCAAGTTAAGCAATTTAAAGGCAATGCTACCAAATAATAATTCAGTGTATGTAAACTTCTGACCCACTGGGAATGTGATGAAAGAAATAAAAGCTGATATAAATCATTCTCTCTACTATTATTCTGACATTTCACATTCTTAAAATAAAGTGGTGATCCTAACTGAACTAAGACAGGGAATGTTTACTAGGATTACATGTCAGGCATTGTGAAAAACTGAGATTAAATGTATTTGGCTAAGGTGTATGTAAACTTCCGACTTCAACTGTATGTAATACCAATAAACTGTTGTGGAAGAATCTAATTTCAAGGGTTAAGAAGTTTCAATACATGAGTAAACACACAAACAGCATTAACTTACTGTAAAAAGCCTTTTATTACATTCTTAAATCCACATATTGTATCCCCATTGTACAACAAAAACTCTTAAATGTGTTATATTAATAATATATTTGAGATAATATCTTATTCAAATCTATATTGATTTCAATAATAATCTTATAATAGAATGAAAACATGATAAACAGAAGGATCATGACAAAAGAGTAACTTTTAGGGAGATATCCTTAAAAACATTCTTACATTTTTTTGAATTACAACTGTCCGACAAAAAGCAGGACACTAAACTGTGGACAAAAAAATTGACAGATAACTATAGAAATGAAGAAACAAAAGATCACGACAAAAACAACACAAGATTCAAAGATTAAAATCTATCTTTCAGTTTCAGTACAGATCCTACTTCTTCTACAATTCAAAAGTCCTGTAATAATATTGATATTAGACAGGGGTAAATCTTTGATACTTCTGTGATCAACATTCACAAGAACATGTACTGTACACAGTGATCAAGGTTTAAGATCTTCTATTCGGTGCAGTGTCAGTGTCTGACTTGGCTAACTGACGAAGACACTGTAGGACAGAGAGCCCAGCTATCTCCCTGAGTGACTGAGTGGAAATGTAACTGCACACCTTGAGAACTGCCTCCAAAGATGGAAGAAGCAGTTTTAGGTCTGCAAATTACACTTAATTAATACAGAACAATCTAAGTTATCACAAAGCATTTACACCTTGTTACAATCTTCTCCCCTGCCTTACGAACTATAAACTCAAGTCAGTTAATATTAGTTCTGTGTAAAAGTAGAGTTGTTACATTGAGAGAACTTGAAACCTCTTGTGCTGTACTTTTAAAGGTCTCTGGCTGGAGTGCTTATTGAGTCTAATAGGCCATCTACCAGGACTGTTTAGGCCCTCCTAACTGAAATTGGGAAAGCCATTATAGCACAGTCCCATTATAACACAGTTGTAAGCACCCAGAAAAGTGTATCGCCCTAAATTCCAACTATTTAATATATATAGTATGGCGAAGGGCACTGTTCCAGCAGTGCAAGGAGAAAAATATGATTTTATTTGGACAGAAAATATCCAAGGCCTGAAAGTGATTGTCTCTTTTTGTGGGAAAGGTATTCAAAGTATTCCACTCTGACCAAAATGTTCACACAGCAGCTTGTCTATGTACAAGCATTGTACTATGGGCAGTGAAAGCTTTTTTAAATCCAAAAAGCCCCTTCAAGAATTGTTAAAAAGTAACATCCTGCCACACCCGATGTCCCTCTCCCAAAATAGAGATGTTAATCTAACTATGACTTCCTGGTAGAGATTAATAAAAGGCTGCGCTCATTGAAAACAGAGAGGCAGATTTAGTGTTCTCAAATAAACAGCATGGGAAAATATATCTGCATAAAATACATATTATTGTATGTATATCATTGTCCTTCAAATTATGAAATCTCATATACTCTATAATCTGAAAGTAGAAATCCCTAACTCAGGGGGGTAGCTGATGGCTCTGTCAACCCTTTGTTGTGCCATACAGGTGTACTCTCTTAATTTGACCAGTTTCTCACAGCACAAAAATAATCCTGCAGCAACAGGAAATGTGAATTATGTGGGCTAATACATTTTTCGTTTGGAATTTACAAACTTTATAAGCTTTTTTAAACCTTGAATATACTATAATTTGCATTTACTGCTGTGCAGTAAAATTATCTGCGACAACAGTGATCAAATTAAGAGATCACATCTGTACGTGTTTGGGAGAGGGTGAGGTAAAGGGGGAGGGTTAAGGTGAGAGGGCATCATTAACAAATCAGCACACCTTCAGTTCAGTCTGAAACAGTAGACTGCTTGAACACACAGGGAGTGCATGAGTCTCCAACTTCCCACTGCTGGTCAAAGGTCAAACACCAAACCCCTTTCCCCATTGGTTGTTACCTATGTGGGAGCACAGGAAAGTGTGTTTGCCACCTGTTTGTTTTCTTCTTATCATCTGCTTCCTTTCTCTGCTCAACAAAGTCTTGTATTGGACCCACAGATCCCACTTCTGTTAGATTCAGGAGGACAATCGGCAGTCTTTGAGTTGGAACCCTGAGATTCTTGGTAGCACAAGAAAATGGTCCGGATCAGGTGGAGGGCTCTTAGATGGTAAATGCTATTAATCTAATCATTTTTCATCCCAGTTCCCCAGAATATGGTTAGGCAGTCTTTGACTGACAAATGAACATCACACTGTCCTGGGGAATCTATTTATCTTTATTTAATTGCCTTTATTTAACCAGGTAAGTCATTGAAAACACATTCTCTTTTACAATAACGACCTGAATCATTCTCTCTCTCCCTTTCATATATATATATACTGTATATAAATCCCTGTCTAATTTTATTTTACATGATTAAATATAAGTGTATACGTAAGGAACGTTTTAAAATACTTTCAAAATACTTCTGTGATTCTCTCTTTCTCTCTCTAAGTGGCATTTGCAAGGGGAAAGGGTAGTGGGACGGAGGTCTTTCTTTGCATTTTAAAAAATAAAGTCAAGAGCTCAAAAATATCAGTGTCTGAATGTGTGCCTGTAAAAATACATATATAGGTCAGCATAAGTGCTTTGTCTTAGTGCTGTGTGTGCAAGTCTGCATGAATGGTAATAGACACCCTGGGTCTCTTTGTCCATGTCTTGCATGCAAAACAAATCTGCCCGACTATCTGTTTGATCTTGGTCCCTTTAAACAGTTTGTTAATAGGATACAAAACTGCAAAGTATGGGCACTACCAAATAAGAAACTAAAATTGAGCTGTAGAACTGCAATAAAATAAAATAAAGATCTACACAGCAACTCCTCCATGGGGCAGGATAGTACAGTATATAGTACACTCTGTCTCAAACCTAGGGCTGTGCTGCATGTCTGTGGGGTACATTCAAAGTCATACTCGTTTTACAGAGGACTTTAACTACCCAGCACCTAGTGTTGAATTTCATAGCCTGGACTGGCTTACAGTCCAAGCGACTGAGAGTAGTGTTTCCTAAAGTGTAGCGTGCAGGATTTTCACTGAGCTGCTGGTTGCTTCGCTGTTGCCACGTTCCTCTCCCTCTCTACCTCTCCTTCCCTACATCTTTCTGTCTCTATATGAATCACTTTCATATCTGAACAGATTTTTAGCCCATTGTGGAGTCTGGGAAGGTGATTTCACTGCTGAACACCTCGCGGTACAGAGGGGGGAAATTGTATGCCGTCTCTGGGTGGAGGAGACGGAAAAACTTGAGCTTGTCAATGTGGAGATTGCAGATGGACTTCATCATGGGAAGCTTGGACACCATCTTAGAGGTAGAAGAAGAGAGTGAACGAGACAAGGAAAAAGAGACAGAAAATGTGTATTTTTCACATTTCACCCCAAATCCACTAACAAAGGCCTGTTTGAGGAATAAAGGAATATATCATCCCCTGCCAGTCTGTACCTTTGCCAGTTTCTCCTCCGATGAGCCACATCTGTGTAGACAATGCTGCAGAGAGAGATATACTTTCTCTTGAAGTTTCTGAACCTGTTGGGTGTCTTTCAACCATGGTCGGTCTGGAGGAAAAAGACAACCACAGTTAGACTCTGCTGGTTTTCCTTCTTACATATTACTTAGTGTCTGATTTAGAGCTGGGAGTGTGAGAGGATTACCTGGTGACAGGAGAACAGCAGCACTGAACAGAGCCATTTCCTCTTCAGAGAGCTGCATACGGCTCAGGCTCTTGGCCAGGTCAAACACGGCACCCACAAGGTCATCACAACCTGGAAGAAAGCAGGTCATCAAAACAAACACCTTTTTTTTAACGGAAACTAATGAAAGGTTGACCTAGAATTTTGTGGGTGTGTGAATAAATATTAATGATTTGGTTTCATAAAGAGGGGACTCACCAAGAGCTTTGAAGGTCTGTGCACTGGCAAACTTGCCATCAAACAGAACAGTGTTGTTGATGGGGTTGTAGGCGCGACACATGCGAATCAGAAGCACATCCAGACATCCTGAAGAGATCATAAATATACCACAAAGATGAATAACATCAAATGTATTTCAATAAATTATAAATAAAATCATTTTTTTAATAATTTGTTTTACAACTCAAACAATGATGATGAACAAACATCACATAATGAAAAACCAACTTTAGAATAATTACTTTTTTCTTCAAAATCGTTGGAAACAGAATGTGGTCTTTCTGTCATATGTTAATTTATGTAGCAACCTCCAGATATATGCAAAATGTGACAAATACAGTATTTTGTGTACACAAATTAGGTGAAATTATTTGTATATGCTATAATATATTCCAAATGCTGGAGTTTGTTTTTCAAACTATAAACACACATGTTTTTCAGATATACTATTGTGTATTAATGTTGTAGTACTGTAATACAACATTAAGTACTGAGACATGTTAATGAAGTAAATGGATACATGCTCAGGTTGTGTGAACAGGAACTATGCTTTAAGGTCAGAGAAAGCTGAGGTCATGGAATAGTGTTATGAAATGCAATCCTCCTATGTCCTAACAGTAGATACCGACCTGCTTTGAGAAGAATGATCTGGTCGTTCTGACAAAGATCCAGGAATCCAGTGATGCGCTTGGCAAACTCCACCACGTACTGGATGGCATTGGTGAGGTGGATGGCACAATGCTGCCACATGACTTCCGCAGACTGAAAGAGAGACCAGAGGGATGCTCATGTTATATATGACATTGGGAGTATATAGGTCACAGGTCACAGAGTACTAGGCCACTGAGTTAACCTGTCTGGGCTAGGGGGCAGTATTTCCAGGGCCGGATGAAAAACGTACCCAATTTAAACAGGTTACTACTCTGGCCCAGAAACTAGAATATGCATATTATTATATTAGATTTGGATAGAAAACACTCTGAAGTTTCTAAAACTGTTTGAATGGTGTCTGTGAGTATAACAGAACTCATATGGCAGGCAAAAACCAGAGAAAAATCCAAGCAGGAAGTGAAAAGTCTGAGAATTGTAGTTCTTCTTTTGATTCTCTATCGAAGCTACAGTGTCTGTGGGGGACGTTGCACTTGCAAAGGCTTCCATTGGCTGTCTAAAGCCTTCAGAAAGTGGTTTGAGCATTTTCCTGTCACTGAGCAGATAATAGGAGCTCAGTCACTGAGTGGTCTGCCTGGCAACAAAGGGATTGGATATGCACGGTCACACGAGCACGCCGTTCCTTCATTTTCTTCTTGAATGAATATGCTATTGTCCGGTTGGAATACTATCGCAATTTTACGTTAAAAATACCATAAAGATTGATTTTAAACAGCGTTTGATATGCTTCTAAGTACGGTAATGGAACATTTTGACTTTTCGTCTCTCGTTCCGCACTCGCGCGTTATGCCTTTGGATAAGTGCTGTACGCACAAAGGTACTTGTAGGTAAATGTGTAGGTATTTGTACATAAATATGGATTATTTCGAACAAAAACAACATTTCTTGTGGAAGTAGCAGTCCTGGGAGTGCATTCTGACAAAGATCAGCAAAGGTAAGAGAATATTTCTAATACTAATTCTGAGTTTAGGTTTCCCCGAACTTGGCGGGTATCTGAATTGCTCACCGTGATGGCTGAGCTATGTACTCAGAATATTGAAAAATGTGCTTTCTCCGTAAAGCTATTTTAAAATCTGACACAGCGGTTGCATCCAGGGGTAGTCTATCTATAATTCTTAAAATAATTGTTATATATTTTGTCAACGTTTATGATGAGTATTTTTGTAAATTGATGTGCACATTCACCGGACGTTTTGGTGGGAATACATTTTCTGAACATCACGCGCCAATGTAAAATGCTGTTTTTGGATATAAATATGAACTTTATCGAACAAAACATACATGTATTGTGTAACATGATGTCCTAGGAGTGTCATCTGATGAAGATCGTCAAAGGTTAATGCTTCATTTAGCTGTGTTTTGGGTTTTATTGACATGTCCTTGCTTGGAAAATGGCTGTGTGATTATTTTTGTCTATGTACTCTCCTAACATAATCTAATGTTTTGCTTTCGCTGTAAAGCCTTTTTGAAATTGGACAATGTGGTTAGATTAACGAGAAGTTTATCTTTAAAATGGTGTAAAATAGTTGGATGTTTGAGAAAGTTGAATTATGACATTTTGTTGTTTTTGAATTTTCCGCCCTGATATTTCACTGGCTGTGTCCCGCAGCCTAGCGTCCCACCTAGCCCATAGAAGTTAATCCTGCTACAGGACATTGATGTTTACCTTGCTCTGGAAGCTGCGTGTCTCCTCAGGGGTGTACAGGGACCAGACAAGTCTCTTCAGCTCCTCACTGCCGTGCTGACTGGTCTCTATGTGAGACTTTACCACACTAGCAGTAATACGCTCTGGAAATGGACAAGTCAAGTATAGGTTAACTTTCAACCACACTCAATGAAAAACAATCTAGTGATCGTTATAGTGACACAAAGCAGATAATGATAAGAGTGACAGTTCCACTTACCGATGTCGAGTATTGAGAACCCCTCGGGTAGAGTGTTGAGCAGCGTGTGTGTGAACAGGCTGGACTCATGCAGCAGCTGGTACTCATGCTTGATGTGGTGGTTGCCATCTCCGAAGTCCAGTCCGTTCTGTTCGGGCGAACTCTGAGAGGAGGAGCTGCTGCCCCCTATCATCTCCAGATTGCAGTACTCTCTTTCGGCGCCCTCTGGTGTCAGGGGTAGGTCGAACAGCAGGCCATCCGGCAGAGTGGAGATGTCGTCAAGGTCGCTGAGGGCGGCACTGGAGCCTCTGCTGTATGCCCGGCCATGACCTTCGACCTCGGCTCCATCCTCACGGGCGGCAGCTAACTCCTGGGACGCCTGGTGCTTCTGGACCTCAGCGTATAGGCTGTCTCTCTGCTTTTTGGACATGCGGCCAAACTTCACAGCTGTACCAGCAAAGGAGATAAAGAGTCAGTCAATAACCAGGGAATGAATTAAGAGCTCATACGCCCATATGGAGCCAATATAAAACTAAATATAGAATAAAATCCACTGATAATTGAATTCCATAGCATCACTGCTGTCTCTCTGGCATGATTCCAGCAGTGATTTCACACAGTATAAATGAACTCTACACATGGCCTTTCAATAAGACCCAGAGAGCCCTAGCATCCGGTGAAGAGACTGACAGACAGTGGTGCCCTCTGGACCGACCTTGTTGTGTTTGTGTTTGACACTCACCATCACGGCTCATGCCCAGGGCCAGGCACTTCTGCAGCCGGCAATGTTGGCAGCGATTCCGATTGGTGCGGTCAATCAGACAGTTCCTCTGCCGGGAGCAGGAGTACATAGCATTGTTCTGCTGGCTGCGTCTGAAGAAACCCTACAAACACACACACAAGCACAAACACCATGAACACAGGCACAGAAGCAGGGAGGGCTGAAGTACTGGACAAGGGCATACAATATATAAATATCTATATTGATTGAATTTGCTGAGGGTATTCTTGAGGGATGAGAGTACGCTAAACTAAAATAGAACACTCAAGTGGAGTGAACAGATCTCCAAGGCACGCCGAGGTTGAGGTTACTCACCTTGCAGCCTTCACAGGTGATTACGCCATAGTGGATCCCTGATGACTTGTCCCCACAGATCTTGCAGGGTATTACTTCAATTTGTGCTGGAAGGACAGAGGAGGAACATTTTTTTATTTATTTCACCTTTATTTAACCAGGTAGGCCAGTTGAGAACAAGTTCTCATTTACAACTGCGACCTGGCTAAGATAAAGCAAAGCAGTGCGACACAAACAACACAGAGTTACACATGGAATAAACAAACGTACAGTCAATAACACATTAGTGCATTGCATACTTCACACATTTGAACATTAGGTGGATGTACATTATTGAGTGGTGCTTCATTCAAGTTGTTCAATAGCTGTGTTCAGACTGAAAGCACTGATTGTGCTTTAAAAAAGTCCCTAGACTAGATAATAAATTCTACTTTGATGGTGTCTTGGGTTGGGTTTATTAATTTCTAGTATGACATGGTTCAATTGTCTGGTGATAAGGAGTCTTGTGAATTGTGCCAGAACTGTGTGAGAAAGTGCACGACAGGTGGAGACATAAGAAACATCCCCATAAACTCTATCAAATAAGGAGGAATAGCCACCTTTTAATCTGTTTCATCTTTATTACCAACTGCCCTGACTTTGAACCCAAAAGAAACACAATCAAATGCAAAAGCCAATCTGCAACAATTTGCAGATTAAAACATTCCACCCAAGCGATTAAAAATATAAAATGTAATATAAAATGTATTCATATTAAAGATTGTTTAAATGTCAACTCGTGGGATGAAAGAAATTAGAACAATGCATCCTGCCAAAATCTACAAATGGAACACATAGACTACAACTTTAACAGTGTGTGCAACAGTGTGTGCAGAGCCCTGAGCCCTCTCTCCCAGAAACAGGCTGTTCTTTTCATTATGCTGTTTATCTAAGTGGCAGGGCCTCCTATGGCCCAGAGTAGCAGGTCAATTGCATTAGCTGGGGTCTGGGGTTATAAAGTTTCACTGGCACTGTTCCTCCTCCAGGGTGAACTAAATGTCAAGAGGTTAACAAAAGGCCCAGCTTCAGGAGAGCGTCCTCCGCTACAGAAGATAAAATGGCTACTCTCAAAAAACGATTGGGCTTTTCTCTGTTTGCTTTGACTGCTGGGTGTGTTGAATGATTTTTTTTCTTAACTACTTTGTGTTACAGTGACGCAAGGCGTTAGGTAACATTTAATTTGCAGGCAGCAACAGTATTAACTGCCCTTTACCAGCTCATCAAAAAAGGAAATAAATAAAGGCAGTGGGAAAAAAACCTCTCTTTCTCTCTCTCTCTCTACCACATCCAGCACTCCTGGCCCCCACCCTCTCCATGTTATATAACTGCTGTCTGGCTTTGCGCCACGAAAACACTCATTCAGGGAGGAGGTCACCCTAGCAATGCTGTGAAAAGCCTACCCCTCCCCTTTCGCTCACATTGGTTCCTGGGAGCATAGCTTTGTCTCTGATATGTTAACTCACATGCCGCTCAGCTGCGGAGCAGTCAGGCTACGAGAGAGAAGGAGCTGTTCTACTGACACACTTTCCCATTCAGCAAGGGGGAGGTACTTTGGGTGGCGGCCTTGCAAAGCATGCTATCCAATTTCTTTCTTTCCTGTTTTAAGTTGGAACCAAATCTGATTCAATCACAGACAGGGGAATGGAAATGTTCACAGGCTTAAGAAAACAGTCTATGTTTGATAAGTGAAAGATTAATGAGCACTTTAGAAAATGTAGAGTAAATACAGCTGTATTGCCATCCATTTTCCACTTATGTAACACCAGGCAGTACAAGAGTATTTTCAACATACAGTATATTCTGAAGGGGCACTGACTGTAACTTACACTGGTGCTCAACTTGTGGCAGCATGTCAAGTATTTGAGTGCAGTTTCAGCTGTCCATAAAACTATTAATACCCCTAACATGGCCACAGAGACCTGCAGGAGTGTAATGGGCTGCCTGGACATAGTTACATAAAGTGCTCATGGATTCAACACTTTAACTTTTCACACAATTCAAATGGATGACTAATTCATTTGAGGACAATCTCTTAATCACGTGGAAGTATATGGCATGTATAGTACACACAGCGCCATATTTTTTTCATTAATTTATTTAACCTTTATATAACTAGGCAAGTCAGTTAAGTCAGTTGTTTTTTACAATGACCATACAGTAGTACGTAGCACTATGTAGCAGTTCAGAATGTCAGCAACGTTTCTGGACATTTTTTCAAGAATGATGAGTTCTCATGGGCCTTATATTTCTGGTTTGATCAATGGGTCAGGGAAGTTTGACCTGTAGTCATGCTCTGTCAAGTTTAGACGAAGGACTATTTGTATGTTACTCTTATAAATGCACTCTCTCTAGGAAAACAAAAAGTAATAATTATGTAAAAGGAAACATTGCACCATGGTAAATAGCAGGTAATTAGTGGGCAGTAAAATAAAGTGTAACCAATATGAGTGAGATGAGATACAGTGTATTTGGAAAGTACTCAGACCCCTTCCCTTTTTCCACATTTTGTTACGTTACAGCCTTATTCTAAAATGGATGATATGTTTCCCCCCTCATCAATCTACACATAATACCCCATGATGACAAAGCGAAAACAGTTTTTTAGAAATGTTTGCTAATTTATTAAAAATAAAAAACGGATAACTTATTTACGTAAGTATTCAGACCCTTTGCTATGAGACTCGAAATTGAGCTCAGGTGCATCCTGTTTCCATTGATCATCCTTGAGATGTTTCTACAATGTGATTGGAGTCCACCTATGGTGAATTCAATTGATTGGACATGATTTGTTAAGGCACACACCTGTCTACATAAGTTCCCTTAGTTGACAGTGCATGTCAGAGCAAATTCCATGAAGTCAAGCCATGAGGTCGAAAGGAATTGTCCGTAGAGCTCCAAGACAAGATTGTGTCGAGGCACAGATCTGGGGAAGTGTACCAAAACATTTCTGCAGTACTGAAGTTCCCTAAGAACACAGTGCCCTCCATCATTATTAAATAGAATACCACCAAGACTCTTCTGGACCTGGCCGCCTGGCCAAACTGAGAAATCGGGGAAGAAGGGCCTTGGTCAGGGAGGTGAGCAAGAACCAGATGGTCACTCTGACAAAGCTCCAGAGTTCCTTCTGTGGAGATGGGAGAACCTTCCAGAAGGACAACCATCTCTGCAGCACTCCACCAAACAGGCCTTTATGGTAGAGTGACTAGACAGAAGCCACTCCTGAGTAAAAGGCACATGACAGCCCGCTTGGAGTTTGCCAAACGGCACCTAAAGACTCTCAGACCATGAGAAACAAGATTCTCTGGTCTAATGTAACCAGGATTGAACACGTTGGCCTGAATGCCAAGCGTCACGTCTGGAGGAAACCTGGCACCATCCCTACGCTGAAGCATGGTGGTGGCAGCATCATGTTGTGGGGATGTTTTTCAGCGGCAGGGACTGGGAGACGAGTCTGGATCGAGGGAAAGATAAACAGAGCAAAGTACAGAGAGATACTTGATGAAACCCTGCTTCAGAGAGCTCAGGACCTCAAACTGGGGCGAAGGTTCACCTTCTAACAGGACAACGACCCGAAGCACACAGCCAAGACAACACAGGAGTGGCTTTAGTACAAGTCTCTGAATGTCCTTGAGTGGCCCAGCCAGAGCCCGGACTTGAACCCGATCGAACATCTCTGGAGAGAACCGAAAATAGCTGTGCAGCGACGCTACCCATTCAACCTGACAGAGTTTGAGGATCTGCAGAGAAGAATGGGAAAAACTCCCCAAATACAGGTGTGCCAAGCTTGTAGTGTCATACTCAAGAAGACTCCAGACTGTAATCGCTGCCAAAGGTGCTTCAACAAAGTACCGAGTAAAGGGTCTGAATACTTGTGTAAATAATGTATTTCAGATGTTCATTTTTAATAAATTAGCAAACATTTCTAAAAACCTGTTTTTGCTTTGCTATTATGGGGTATTGTGTATAGACTAATGAGGGGGGGACAATTTCATCCATTTTAGAATTAGGCTGTAACGTAACAAAATGTGGAAAGAGTAAAGGGGTCTGAATACTTTCCGAATGTACTGTAGGGTATATATAGAGGAACCAGTTTAGAAATAATGTATATTAAGGGACATAACTCATGTTGTAATAGTAATCTACTAAGTGGGAGAGGAGTGTTGTCAAAGTCTGAAAATGTTCATGCTATCACAATCTGCAGACAATTGTGATTGAGGGTGGGATTTGATTAGAGTTTTAGTGCCCTAAAACAGTTTGTGGTACTGTCAGTTATCTGGGGTCATGTATCTTGAGGTATCTTCTGAGGCAAATCTGTGTCAGTGTGTGAGTCTCTGCCGGTCAGTTTGCTTGTCCCAGCAGTAAAGCCTGCAGTCAGAGACTTTGCTCTCTTATCTTACTCAAAACAGCTCATAGGGAGTCAAAAGGTCCTATTTACCTTGCACTTAGTATTTACTTGACACACTATGTTTAACCTACATTGCATATGTGTTAAGGGTTTAAGGTATATATACAATATAGAACATCTTGTGTGAGATGCTCTTGTCCTAGAGCTTTATTGCAAGGTGAAGGGGACATTTAGTTGATTAAACATAACCCTCTCTCTGGGCTAGGCTGCTGATAAGGTCTACAGTACCTTGCACCTGTTTTCTAAACAGCTTTGTCAATAGTGATAACTTCTCCCTCTCTCCACGTCAGCGTGGCCTACCTACACAAAGTAGTACTCTGTGAGAGTGTATGGCTGATACAGAGCCCTACTCTTTAATATATGCACAAGAGGATTGAGTAATTCCTCTGTAGAAGTAACAGAAGTGGACTGAGAGTGGACTTAAGTGTGTACGGTACCAATGATGGTGACTGATGATCTAGCCTAGCTACATTAGGTAACAATCAGTGATACTGTGTTAATACGAAATATTGAGTAGGAAAATCATTTACGTAACCAGATTGTACAGTTTTTTTTGTTTCCCAAAATGTATACTTTTTTGTTTAATGTTTTTATTTGGTCGTTGCTTTGACTGTTTTTCATCGAATTTCAGCATTTATTCTTGTTTTATGGGTATGGTTTGTGGCTTTATTTTTGGTGTATGAAACATCCACTTCTCTTTTGCTCTCTATGTATTTTACTCCACTGCCATATATCATTCTGAGTGTAACATACAGTTGAAGTGGGAAGATTACATACACCTTAGCCAAATACATTTAAACTCAGTTTTTCACAATTCCTGACATTTAATCCGAGTAAAAATTCCCTGTCTCAGGTCAGTTAGGATCACCACTTTATTTTAAGAATGTGAAATGCCAGAATAATAGTAGCGAGAATGATTTATTTCAGCTTTTATTTCTTTCATCACATTCCCAGTGGGTCAGAAGTTTACAAATACTCAATTAGTATTTGATAGCATTGCCTTTAAATTGTTTAACTTGGGTCAAATGTTTCAGGTGGCCTTCCATAAGCATCCCACACTAAGTTGGGTGTCACGATCGTTGTTGGAAGGAGTGGACCAAGGTGCAGCATTTTTGCATTTTAGTCATTTAGCGGACGCTCTTATCCAGAGCGACTTACAGTAGTGAATGCATACATTTCATACATGTTTTTATATATATATTTTTTTTTGTACTGGCCCCCCGTGGGAATCGAACCCACAACCCTGGCGTTGCACACACAATGCTCTACCAACTGAGCCACAGGGAGGGCTGCAGCGCGGTAGGCGTACATCTTACTTTATTAAATGAACCCCGAAAAAAAAAGAAAAATACAAAACGAAGCGTCATGTTTAGTAGGGCTAAACAGCACAGTACAAAAACAAGATCCCACAAACTACAGGTGGGAAAAAGCTGCCTAAGTATGATCCCCAATCAGAGACAACGATAGACAGCTGCCTCTGATTGGGAACCTACCCTTGTCACACCCTGACCTAACCAAATAGAGAATTAAAAGGATCTCTAAGGTCAGGGCGTGACATTGCGTGAATTTTGGCCCATTCCTCCTGACAGAGCTGATGTAACTGAGTCAGGTTTGTAGGCCTCCTTGCTCACACACACTTTTTCAGTTCTGCCCACAAATTTTCTATATGATTGAGGTCAGGTCTTTGTTATGGCCACTCCAATACCTTGACTTTGTTGTCCTTAAACCATGTTGCCACAACTTTGGAAGTACGCTTGGGGTCATTGTCCATTTGGAAGACCCATTTGCGACCAAGCTTTAACTTCCTGACTGATGTCTTGAGATGTTGCTTCAATATATCCACATAATTTTACTTCCTCGTTATGCCATCTATTTTGTGAAGTGCACCAGTCCCTCCTGCAGCAAAGCACCCCCACATCATGATGCTGTCACCCATGTGCTTCACGGTTCGGATGGTATTCTTCGGCTTGCAAGCCTCCCAATTTTTCCTCCAAACATAATGATGGTCATTATGGCCAAACAGTTCTATTTTTGTTTCATCAGACCAGAGGAAATTTCTCCAAAAATACGATCTTTATCTCCATGTGTAGTTGCAAACCGTAGTCTGGCTTTTTTATGGCGGTTTTGGAGCAGCGGCTTCTTCCTTGCTGAGTGGCCTTTCAGGTTATGTTGATATAGGACTCGTTTTACTGTGGATATAGATACTTTGTACCTGTTTCCTCCAGCATCTTCACAAGGTCCTTTGCTGTTTTGGAATTGATTTGCACTGTTTTGCACCAAAGTACATTCATCTCTAGGAGACAGAACACATCTCCTTCCTGAGCAGTATGACGGCTGCGTGGTGCCATGGTGTTTATACTTGCATACTATTGTTTGTACAGATGAACATGGTACCTTCAGGCATTTGGAAATTGCTTCCCAGGATGAACCAGACATGTGGAGGTCTACAATTGTTTTCTGAGGTATTGGCTGATTTCTTTTGATTTTCCCATGATGTCAAGCAAAGAGGCACTTAGTTTGAAGGTAGGCCTTGAAATACATCCACAGGTACACCTCCAATTGACTCAAATGATGTCAATAAGCCTCTCAGAAGCTTCTAAAGCCATGATAACATTTTCTGGAATTTTCCAAGCTGTTTAAAGGCACAGTCAACTTAGTGTATGCAAACTTTTGACCCACTGGAATTGTGATACAGTGAATTATAAGTGAAATAATCTGTCTGTAAACAATTGTTGGAAAAATGACTTGTGTCATAAACAAAGTAGATGTCCTAACAGACTTGCCAAAACTATAGTTTGTTAACAAGAAATTTGTGTAGTGGTTGAAAAACTTGTTTTAATGATTCCAACCTATGTGTATGTAAACTTCCGACTTCAACTGTATCAATCTGCATTTCCCTGACAGTCCCGAGTGGTATACTATGAAGCACGCTAGATCTACTCAGGCTTTTAGAAAGCTAGACAGCTTCAGTTAGCTTCACATTCAAGGTCAGGCTTCATCCGTACTATGACGGTGGATATTGCTCATCTGCCTGCCGCTAACTCTAGCAGGCTTGTACTGTAACTGCACATACATGTCACACATGGCTAGTCAAACGCCGAACTCCTCATTGAGACAATGCTGAAACATCAATCAATGGGCGAGTCAGTGCCACATTTTAACATCTCTTAGGTAGGGGGCAGTATTTTCACGTCCGGATCAAAAGCGTGCCAAAAGTAAACTGCCTGTTACTCAGGCCCAGAAGCTAGGAAATGCATATAATTGTAGATTTGGATAAAAGAGTTTCATGCTGGTTTTTACAAAAATGAGCCAGAAATTGTAGTTTTTCTAGATGGCTCCCATTTTGGCTGTAGTGTTTCCAAGCGCGTGGAAGAGAGCGTATTCTTTGGTATTTTTCTCCGGTAAAGACAATAACAATTCTTCGTCTTAAATGTTATCGTTTATTTACGTATTAGGGTACCTAAGGTTTGATTATAAACGTTGTTTGACTTGTTTGGAAAAGTTTATTAGTAACGTTTGGGATTCATTTTGTATGCATTTTGATGGAAAACTGGGTGGATTATTGACTGAAGCGAGCCAGCTAAACTGAGTTTTTATGGATATAAAGAAGGACATTATCAAGCAAAAGGGCCATTTGTGATGTATCTGGGACCTTTTGGAGTGCCGACAGAAGAAGATCATCAAAGGTAAGGCATTTCTTATATCGCTATTTCTGACTTTCGTGGCGCACCTGCCTGGTTGAAATGTTTTTCATGCTTTTGTATGCTACCGTTCCACCTGCCCATAAGTTAATTTGTGCCGAAATCAAAATGAAAGAAAAGTTATCTTGCAAATTCAGCAGGCTATGGTGTGAAACAGGCTTTTAGAAGTGCCGTCTTTATTTTATCTTTATATTATATACTGATGGTAGCATTACTGCAACATGGAGGAGGCAAGTGGAAGGGGGAGAAGGTAGGGAACTTGTTTGTCTGCCATATATTAAAGATACAAATTGGATGCTATATACTGTATATATGGAGCATACAACAATCTTAGCTCTGCATATTTTCCTGCGAAGAGACAGAATCTTAGATAATTTATTCTGGTATTCCCTCCATGTAGCTTATTTCAAGTCACAGGTTAAGGAATGGCTTAAAAATCACAACATTTAAAATTGTGTTGTGTTGGGCGATGATTGTGTTGGGTGATGATGGCAGTGTTGGGCGATTTGGAAAGCCATAGTCAATCAGTCAACAATATAATAATACTCTTAGGAAAAAATGTAATCTATAACTCTGTTGATACTCTGTGATTAGAAAGGTTCAAATATCCTGTAAGACATCACAGCACATTTGAAAAATATATGGCACATGGAAATCAAAAGAGGGTGGTCTACAGAGACAGGAGGGATGGGCTGAGAACAGCTGAGGGTTGGGAATAAAAAGCACATGATTAGTAATAGTTATTACTGAAAACACTATATGCTGTATAATGTAGACCGGAGATGTCTGAGTACTAGCTGTCCAAAATATAATGTCTGTATAAAAAAAAAACCTCTTTGTTATGTGAATGCTGTGAAAGTACAATGTACGTAAAATGCGCGTAAAATGTATATGTAACAAAAAAGCTGTAAAAACAAACATTTTAAACAAATGTACTTTTGTCCTCTGCTTTGGACACCATATAATCTTGTGTGCTCATCCCCCCCCACTGGAACATATTTAGGGCTGTGCTACAACCACATTTCGACACATCATATATAACTCTGTGTCTTTACGACTCTGCTCCCAAACAAATAGTCAGACTGTACTTTGGGCCAGCAGTTTTTCATTGTATGTAGCCTATAGCCTTAATCTGAGGTCCGTTGTTTTTTTCCTGGCCAGGCAAAATTCCCAGCACTAGTCTAATTATACTGTATAGGGAGTCAAAGGAGGATGAATCAACTCTAGGCAGGGCAAGAGTTAAAGCTCCAGGGAGTGGAACATTAGCAGCCAGTTGTCAGAGAGAGGCACCTTCACACATTCTGTAGCCCCACTGTGAACATCTCCTGACAGATAATGACTTTGAGCTTGATCAACAGTGCCCTTGGGAGCAGAGAGCTGTTATGGAGTCTAGTTGATAGGTAATCGACTAGCCGGACTGTGCCCCGGACTCCACGTGTAGGGATTTGTACAATGCTTGAACAAGGCTATTGAACTTGACATTGGTGTCTGTCTTTATTCCTTTATCCAACATATCATACTGAAACATGGTATCAGAAGTGGCTCGAAAACCACACATTTGTTATTTTTGTAGCTAAGTACAGTATAGGCACAGTTACGTTCCATATGCGAACACATGCCGTTTCCTACTCCTAGTCACAACACTGATCAACTCGTTGTTAGCTGGCTAGCTAGCATCACTACCTACCTCGATGACTGAAGGCAAAGAAATCTCCTATTCCGTCGCTATGGCAGCGAACATTCCGCCACCAAATCCCATGGTTCTCACAGGGGACTGGAATACTAATTGGGACAACTTCAGGGATGAATTCGAGGACTATGCGAGAACATGAGAAACCCAACGAGGTACAAGCGGCAACTCTGAGTTTAATGGGCAGCGAACGCAGGCATATCTACCGGCACAATCTCACCCTCACAGCACGACAACAGTGTGATGCAAAGGATGGATGCATTGGAGAATTACTTCAAACCCGCCAGAAACATCATTTACGAGCGGTTCATTTTTGGAAGCTGCAAACTGGAAAAGGGTGAGTCAGTACACAACTTTGTAACCCATTTGAGAGAAAAATCCGCCACTTGTGAATACGGGGTATTGAAAGATGAATTGATTCGTGACAAAATAGTACTGGGAATTGAAAATGAGGATACGCGCCGGCGTCTACTGAGAGAGAGAGGCTTAACATTAGTAACTGCCATCGAAATGTGCCGCACTGCTGAAGTCACTGACATGAAAATGAGAGCAATGGAAATCGAAGCCCCACGCTCCGACGTTGATACTGTTCACGCTGTTGCTAGGCAGACATTCAGACAAAACCAATCGAGGCAGAGTAATTCACCACGAACGGTGAACACAGAGAGCCCCGTAGCATGTAAATACTGTGGGAATACACACACACACGTGGCAAAGAGCACTGCCCTGCCTATGGAAAACCATGCAGAGCTTGTGGAACTAATAATCACTTTGTAAAAGTGTGTCTCAAAAACAAAAGAAGGGTGAGTGAGGGCAAGATTCACTGTGTTGATGATGTCACTCAATGTTCAGAGCTGAACAGTGAAAGTGACATTTACATGCATGAATCCATTGGGGCTGAACACTCAAGAGTGAAGAAATGGTTTGTGACACTACGATTACACAACAAGCAACAACAATGTCAACTGGATTCCGGTACTACATGCAACGTAATGAGCTACAAAGACAAAATCCATCTGGCACCTGACACATATCTATTGCCCAGCGATACTAGACTAAAGCTGTACTCAGGAGAAGTAATGAGCTCTATGGGCACCTTTGAGATCGAATGTGTTATTCGGGGACGGAAACACAAGCTGGAGTTTGAGATTGTGAAAACCAGTCAACATCCTCTCCTCTCAGGCTCTACATGCGAACGTCTGGGACTGATGCAGTTCACTGTACCAAATGACCTGCACATTGTGGATCATGTCCAGCATGGACCCCTGTCCAAAGAACAACTACTCAGCAGATATGACGATGTATTCAACATGCCCATTGAATCAGTTCTTGGGGAGGTACACTTTGAAGTGGATGAGAGCATCATTCCAGTCCAGTGTGCTCCTCACAATGTGCCCATTGCAATGAAAGTGGCTGTGAAGGCCCAGCTGGACAAGTATGAGGCCGATGGCCACATGACATCTCTGACCGAACCAACTGACTGGATCAGCAATACGGTCATAGTGAAAACCAGAGAAGCTGAGGGTCTGCATCGACCAAAAGCATCTGAGCCAAGCACTGAAACGATCGCACTACATCATGCCAACACTAGAGGATGTCCTCTACAAGCTTCCCAAGGCCAGGATTTTCACCTTGGTGGATGCCCGAAACGCATTCCTTCAATGCAAGCTGGACGAAGAAAGCAGCTTCGTGACTATCTTCTGGACCCACTGGGGTCGGAAACGCTGGCTCAAGCTCCCGTTTGGTGTCTCAGTGGCGCCTGAGGTATACCAACGCAAACAGCACGAGTTACTGGCTGGGCTCAAGGGCATTGAACCCATCGCCGATGATGTCCTGATTGTAGGCTGTGGTGACACAGACAAAGAAGCAGAACGCGACCACGATGTGAAGCTCCTGGCACTGATGGAGCGCTGTCGATCAGTTAAGCTTCGTCTTGGCCTGAAGAAGCTGCAGTTCAAGGTGAAAGACGTCCACTTCCATGGCCACATTCTCTCGGCAAAAGGCCTGAAGCCGGACCCAGACAAGGTCCGAGCGATCCTCGACATGCCAAACCCGTCTGATGCAAAAGGAGTACAGCGTCTCATCGGTTTTGCAAACTATCTTGCAAAGTTCATGCCACACCTATCAGCAGTCTGTGAGCCTCTGCGCCGGTTGCTGGACAAAGACACACCATGGCACTGGCTACCCAAGCACGAGGCCGCAGTGCAGGAGACGTCTCTGGCTTTATCCATGCCAGTGTTGCGCTACTACGACGTCACGAAGCCTGTCACAATCCAGAGCGACTCCAGCCAAAGGGGACTTGGATGCTGCCTTATGCAGGAAGGCCAGCCCGTTGCGTTTGCCTCGAGAGCGCTCACCCCCACCGAACAAAACTATGCACAAATTGAGAAAGAGTGCCTCAGCATCGTCTTCTCCTGCCAGCGATTCCATCACTACTTATATGGTCGAGAGCTGGTCACCGCTGAAACTGACCACAAACCACTCATTGCTCATATTCAGTAAACCTCTCCTCAACGCGCCCAAGAGGCTTCAAAGCATGCTCCTGACTCTGCAAAACTACAGCCTGAAAGTCATTTACAAGCCGGGACCAGAGATGTACATCAGCGAAACACTGAGCAGGGCAACAGCACAATGTACAGGCAGAGGCACTGCCTATCAGCGGCAGGCCATCTGTTCGCTACAGCAAGAACAACAAGATGTTCAACAGATCAATCAGGCAGACTACTTAAACATCACAGATCACCGCCTAGCCCAGATCAGGCAACACACTGACAAGGACGAACACCTACAGTCACTGAAGTCCATGGCTCTCGCAGGTTGGCCATACCTGAAAGAGGAGACACCTTTCACAGTGAGAGAATACTGGACCTTTCGAAATGAGATCAGCGTGCAAAATGGCATCTTGTTCAGAGGTCAGAAGGTCATTATTCCCAAATCACTACGTCCAGAGATGCTTACCCGCATACACTCCAGTCACGTTGGAGGTGACGCATGCTACCGCCAGGCTCGTGAAACATTATACTGGCCAAACATGCAAGCAGAAATGAAAGACTTTGTCAGCAACTGTACCACATGCAACGAGTACGCTCATGGTCAGCCTGACAAGGTAATCACAGACAATGGCCCATAACTCACTGCACAGTTCAAGCGTTTCGCCTCAGAATGGGAGTTTGACCACGTGACCTCCTCTCCAAGACACCCAAAAGCAAATGGCAAGGCAGAGTCAGCTGTCAAGATTGCAAAAAACTGTTAAGCAGGGCCATGCGCGACAGCAACGACCCATGGAAAGCGATCTTACAGTGGAGGAACACACCCACCGAAAACATGGACAGCAGCCCAGCACAACGCCTTCTGTCCAGACGTCTGAAGACTACCATCCCCGTCGCTAACAAGCTACTTGAGCCCTGCGTCATGGTTGGCGTCACGAAGAAACTGCGTCACAGAAAGCAACTCGCTAAGTGCTTCTACGACCGGACTGCTCGAGACCTACCAGAGCTGGAGGTGGGTGAAACGATAAGGATGAAACCGCTACCGGGAGACCACACAGGACTTTGGAGGCTGGGCACGTGCCTACAGAGAGTTGCACCACGTTCTTACCTGGTGGATGTTGGTGGCTCCCTCCATTGTCGCAATCGGGTGGATCTGCGCGTAGCAGAGCAGACAAACCAGAACACGCCATACACTTACCTAGATGAGCTGGATCACAGTCCAGGCCTAAGGGTAAGGGGCGCAGAATTGAGACATGAGCCAACTGAAGGTGAGGCTTCTACCCCACCAAGCTCTCCAGCTCGTGGCCCTAATCCTACCCCTGTCAGAGCCAATACTTACTCACGGGTGGGTCAGCTGTGCAAGCCACCGGACAGGCTTACTCTGTAAGCAAGAGACTGTGTTAACTTGTCTCCTGTTTATAAAAAAAAAGGAAGATGACAACTGAAGTAAAAATAAAATGTTATGCTTTTTCAATTGTTATGCCTTGACTGTTAAGAACTTAATGTTATGCCGCTATGTTTGCACTTTCTATTGAAAAGGATGATGTTACGGAGTCTAGTTGATTGGTAATCGACTAGCCGGACTATGCCCCGGACTCCGCGTGTAGGGATTTGTACAATGCATGAACAAGGCTATTGAACTTGACATTGGTATCTGTCTTTATTCCTTTATCCAACATATCATACTGAAACAAGAGCTGCCTCCACTGCTCTACTTTGTCTTTGATCCCTTGCTAAACTATGCACTTCAGACAGTGTGACAGACAGAGTTCTCTTCTCACTTAGGAGAAGTGCACTTCATAAAAGTAATCACTACAGTGGCTGCAGCCATTAAGTTTACAGTGGTCCTGCCATTGGCACCTGAGGGACCATGAGGTGAGGTGTGGATCACTGGAGAGAATGAACACCAGGAATTACATAATATATCCTATTACATATGCAAGCAGTGGTTAAAAACAAATGGGTGACATAGATTCTGGTTGCTTTAATCAAGTAGCTAAACTCACAATGGAAACAGAGTGAGGGCTGAGAGGTGAATGTAGGCTACTGGTTGTTGCTACCCATTATTAATGATTGATGATCTTTCAGTTTATGTAAATAATTTGCCACTGAAATATGATACAAAACATAATCTGTTAAACACTGATATCTGTGTAGCCTATCAATAAAAAAACATATCCAATGTAGCAAATAATATGTGGACTATAATAAACTTTATTGGTTTAATTTTACTTGTTAGCAAAAGTTTTTACTTATGCATCAGCAAAGTCTCTGTTGTTGACACACAACCCGCATTGGTTTGCACATGCCAATGTCCTCAGATTGAAGTAATGGCTAATGGATTGTTTTAGAAATTACGATATCCCTCTGAAACCATGCCTCCACAGTCCCCACCCATCCTGCACCACCTCTGTGAATGCTGTGTAATCCTCAATGACAGAACTAGGTCAATGGAACAGTGGACTCTCTCCACAGTCCTCCATGCCGGGATGCAGAAAACAACAACTCGCCCTCAACACGCGATATCAAACACCCGCTGCGCACCACCAATTAGAACTGACACGAAATCAGCACTTTCGAGTTTTGAGGGTTTGGGAGCATTTTTTTATATTTGTATTATTTTAATATTATATTATTAAATATGTTCAAGTTCATTATGGCCAACAATAGTCACTCAGCCAGATAACCTATAACCTACCTAGTATCTAGGCTACATGCAGAATGGCAAACTGAGCTGAACAAACATAATCTCTGTAGGCCTAATAACAAATAGATTACAGGATTATATAATGTTTTTCGTGAAAGCCATTTCAATCACCCCCCCCTTACATAACCAAAAACGATTGCTGCCAAAAAAAAAGTAACTACATCGAAATGATTCTTGTCATCCTGCATGCAAAGAGAAACAGATCACCTTCGAAGTTTGTCTGCAGACTGATTGGCACACATTTACATGTCATATATGTATAACCTAAACCTATGGGAAACGGCACGCAAATATCCATGCAAATATATTTAAACTTGAATTTTATGTATTTTTTAAAAACTATCTGATTTATAAGTGCAGTGGTTTTAAGTATCTAAATACGATTTGTAAAATATCTTGAGGGGGGACATAGAGTACTGGGTTATTTGTCTTAAAGCATGTCATGGTCAAATAGTCCGTTGAAGTTTATCTGAGATCTGTGTCGTCGTTCATTGCCAAGCGCGCCTGATTTCAGCACGCGCACTTCAGAGCTGACTGTACAGTAGGCTGCTTCAAAGTAATGCATCCACCACAGTTTACATTATTCCCATACAAAACTTTAATTAGCAAAATAACATTCTACATTTGTTTAAGTATTATTAGAATAAACTTACCTCTCATTTTCTTGTTGTATAAATTTTTTGTCATAAATCTCCAGGTAGGCTAATGAAAATAAAATGGAGGAATATAAACAAGGTTTTTCGCTCCAAAAAGGAGATGTTGAATAAAAAATAAAACAAACTCTCATATGTTTTCTAATAGCTGGTCTGTGAAACAAACAACATATCAAACGAATAGGTTATTAGTAAGATTGTTTCCGTATTTACTCCGTGTAGCATAAGTATTCTTCCTGTAATTCAGTGTGGACTGTATGCAATAAAATAGTGTTGCTCCTTGCCTTCCCACTTCGTTCCTGGACTAGAGCTCAATGTCTTTTTTCGCTCGCTGCTGTAACCTACTTTCGGCGCGTGGACTCACGTGCTCTCGCTCCACAAGCTCCGCCTCTTGCGCCGTCAGCTGTGCGCGCGCCTTTCAGCGCGCTTAAATGAGCATGCGTGGGAAAGTGTGGCAGTGTGTCACAAGAGCAACATCGTGGGAAATATTCCCACAAAGCAGACTGGTTCTAGGGTTTTCTTTTCCTCGTTAAAATATTAATACATGCTGTGATTCAGAAATATATAAAAAGTATGTCTCAAATATATCTAAGCACAAAGGTGCTCTGATTGTGGGTTTTGCTTTTTTCTCCTCTCTCACTAAAATAAGGCTATTTTGTTATCAAATAGGTTGTAGTTCTGTATTCATAAATCAAACCTGTCTAATATCAAACTCGTCCTACTGCATTTACTTTATTTAGCACATTTTTTAAACATCAAATTTGTAATTAATTAACTAGCCTACACTTTTCTTCAGTTAGATACTATGAACCTACTCATTATAAAACAGCATTATGCATCCATTATGGAACTCCTATGAAGACTGTAAAGGTTGAACATTTTGGACACACTGATAGTTTATTACAATGTCATTAAACGCATAGAATAAAAATCCATATAGTTCAATGGCCCTCAGAGACAATTGCTCAGCAATATGCAAAACAATATATATAATATGTATAATAAACCTTTATATTAAATATGATTTATTGTTATGAGCTGCATAAAACATATATGCTATAAAGAACACAATATTTCTGGAAAGGGAATAAACATGTTGCTTATGAGATTGTATAATAACTTTGTTATATAATGATCAATTAGATGATCCCTTATTATTTGCAGTGGTGGAAAACATACCCAATTGTCATACTTGAGTAAAAGTAGAGATACCTTAATAGAAAATGACTCAATTAAAGTGAATGTCACCCAATAAAATTGTACTTGAGTAAAAGTCTAAAAGTATTTGGTTTTAAATAGAATTCAGTATCAAAAGTAAAAGTACAAGTATAAATAATTTAAAATTCCTTATATTAAGCAAATCAGACTGCATCATCATCATCATTTTCCATTTTTTCTTTTTTTTATGGATAGCTAGCAGTACATTCCAACATTCAGACATCATTTACAATGAAGCATTTGTGTTTAGTGAGTCCACCAGATAAGAGGCAGTAGGGATGAACAGGGATCTTCTCTTGAGTGTGTGAATTAGACCACTTTCCTGTCCTGCTAAGCATTCAATATGTAAGTACTTTTGGGCGTCATGGAAAATTTATTGAATTAAAATGTATATAATTTCCTTTAGGAAGTGAAGTGAAGTGAAGCAAAAGTAAAAGTTGTCAAAAAATATAAATATTAAAGTACAGATACCCCAAAATACTACTTAAGTAGTACATTCAAGTATTTTTACTTAAGTACTTTACACAACTGATTATGTGTATTGGACTAGGCTGCAGGTTTATGCATTAATTGTTTTCTCCACAGATGCTCTTTAGAGGATTATGAAGTAAAACATATACTGCTTTTTATTTTGTACTCTCAATTTTAAATAAAGTGAGGTATAAATGCTTTACTTTAAGATCAAATTATCATTGCATAAAAAGGTGTGGTTAGGCCTACATTATGTTCTTTAAATTAATATCTTATTATTATTCCTAATAAACATAATTGGTTCAAATCACAAAAGTGCATTATTTCAAAAATCTCCCGTTATATTCTCTGATCAAAGTTCAGTGCACTCTGCATAACATTTAATATATGTTCAATTGAAGTGTATGTGTCATTAATCACCAAAGGAGAGAACCTGACAATGAATTTATGTGTGTGCAGCGAGCTAATGAAGCCAAGAACAATAATAAGACTGGTGATGAAAATAGAAAGGTTGTGAGCATGGGAAGGACAAAGGTTAAATGACATTACTGGTAAGCCTAGTTATTAAATGAGTAGAGGAGAGATCAGTAAGTAGGTTAGTAGAACATCGCTGAAGCTGACAGAGCTCTCCATTCACACCCCTCCCTCTCTCCACCCTTTTCTCTCAGTTCCTCTCAACCCATTTCCTATCTACATCTCCAGTTACACTCTGCTTTTGTTTATCCTATGGACCTATTGAGTTGCTTTGCATCCGCTCCTTTTCTATGCTTTTCAATATCTGCATTCAACTTTACAAACATGCACATCTTAACCCATATTGTGTTCTGTATCTCAATGTCTCTTGCTATTATACATGACCCCTAGTACATCAGCCTGTTTGCAGGAGAACATCAAAAAGCTTAGCTCAGAGTGCTTCCTTTGCAATTCTTACAAACACAGCCATGAAGAAAATACCTCAGGAATTTCTGCATTCTCCTCTTTCTAAACTTCTCCTTGCTCCTATTTTTCATGTCTGTGTATGTTTTCCTTCCTGTCTGAATGATTCTTCCTCTTCATCCTTCTTCCTCGGTTACGTATTCTCCGCCTCTCGCATCTCTTTCCTCTGCAGCCACAGAGCGCGTTCCTCTGCCCAGGTGTTGCTGACGCATGCCAGATCTTACAACGCCTGGATAGGTATTTTAAATATCAGCTAACCAAATCATATGTTATAGCAATTTGTCAGTTGAAGACACAGTCAATGACATGGAACGCAAACACTGGTTGATGCATGCCACATCTGAGCAGGGGAACGTGACCATAGTCTCTATCCTGCATTCACTGGTTTCGTCACTGACCCCCTGACCCGGAATCTTATATAACCACTGCAATGCCTGTAAATTAGAGTGGGAGAGAGGGGGAGGAGCTTAACAACACACAGGCATGTAGGCCAAAAATCTCCAGATTATTACAGCATAGAAGAAGAGAGAGAAAAAGAGGGTGGGAGAGAGATTACAGCACATTGCAGAAAAAAAGAGAGGGAGAAAGATTACAGCATAGAGAGAGAGGGAGAAAGATGGAGAAAAGAGAGAGAGGGATTACAGCACATAGAAATAAAGAGATACAGAACTATTACAGCACAGATGGAGAGGGGGAAGATAGAGAAAAGAGAGAGAGGGATTACAGCACATAGAGATAAAGAGATTTAGAACTATTACAGCATAGATAGAGAGAAAAGGGGGTGGAGAGAGAGACAGAAAGAAAAGAGAGGGAGGGAGAGAGAGAGAGAGAGATTACAACATATGGAGAAAGAGCGAGAGAGAGGTTATAACATAGAGAGGGAGGGAAAGAGGGGTAGAGGCAGAGGAGAGAACAAATAGATTTAAGAGAGAAAGAAAGATTACAGAATATAGACAAACAGAGAGAAGAGATTGCAGCATGATACAAATAGTGATTTCAATGCAAAGGTATATATGAAGTGCAAAAGGTTAGATGTGTGCTTTGACAGAGCACAGAGGATGAAGTGAGTTTGGAGGAGGACTAAAGGGCTCCCCGCCACCCCACAGTGGATAAAGCACTGGAGTATTTTAGGATCCCGCTCTCTGTACTGTAATCCTCTCTCCTCCCCTCTCCCTCATCCTGCTCAACCCCCCTCTCTTCTCCTCTTTCAAATGCACACTAATCCATCACTGTTTCTCTAACAGGCCTGTAATCTATTTTGTCCCTGCCCATCCACACCTCCTCTCATCGACTCTGTCCATTCATTCACACCAATAGATAAGTGAGCCAAACTCCAGCACAGCCACGCGGAAATCCTTTATCACCTCACTGGCCAGGCCACGCCTCTCCTCCACAGCCAAAGGGTTTGTGGGTCATCTTAGAAACAGGAATGAGAGTGGGGTGGTGCATGCTTTGGAGGCGAGGCTAGCGATTTCCATCTATCTCGCTAGCAGCTGTCGGTCTCCAAGATATCAGCAACGAGTTTTCCTGAGATCCATATGGGTTTTATCCTTGTCAACACGATCCATATTATTTTTATATTGATGATCTCGTCTGGCACAGGCGTATTGGGATGGAAAGCAGACAATTAAAAATTACATTTACAATGATGACATCTGTGCCAGACGAGATTATTACATTTTTTATTTGACCTTTATTTAACTAGGCAAGTCAGTTAAGAACAAATTCTTATTTATGATGACAGCCTACCCTGACGACGCCGAGCCACGCCCTATCACGGCCAGATGTAAAGCAGCCCGGATTTGAACCAGGTACTGCAGTTACGCCTCTTGCACTGAGATGGACCACCGCGCCACTTGGGAGCCTGACCCCCAGACTTATTTGTGTGGCAGGCCGTGTGTCAGTTTGCTTCTGCATCATTTTGATCAACATCAAAACGAACAGTTACTATACATGGGACTGACTGTTTGCTATGAGAAGAGTAATAAGAAAAATACAGAATGAAAAATACAAGTCTTTTGAGGGTCTGGGAATTCTTCAATTTCCTAAATTGGTGGTGAGATTGGTGGTAAAATGTCCATTATTTGTTGGTTGAAATGACTGTCTCTTCCAAATGGTAAAGTAATGGAGAAGAACTATTCTGATTGGTCTTGGCTTGGTTCTGGTCCTTCTGGGAAACCTCTGGTTAGGCCTTCCATTGTCTCAGTCTTTTTTAACTCAACATATTGACTCATTGACTAACCCCTTGTTATTTTCAATATTTCTTCCTTCCTTTCTTTCCAGTGCTATCTAATGGCCACATCATTAATAAACAAATGTGGCCCTATCAACCTATAGTATTGAAATAGCATTTCAAAGAGATATTGGGCGTACAACTTCCATTATAAGTTGAAGACTTTCTGGGCAGTTATTCTCCTTTCTCCTTCCTCTGGGTTCCCTCAAATGATATTGCCTAACATCCAACAAGGTACCAGGCATCCACTCTGTCAACAACCAGAGAGAAGAAGTCAATGAGGAGGTCAAGTTTAAAGGCTACAATGAAATGGGCAAGTACCAGGAAATATGTCAGACATCCCAGGGGTCAGAGGTCATGCTTTAGGCAGGGGGCCAGGGAGTTGGTCTTGCAATAGAGTACTGTGGAGAAAAAGAGAGAGGGAGGTAGAAAGGAAGGGAGAAAAAATGAAAGCGTTAGAGAGTGAAGAGAGAAAACCGAGTGGACAGCCTGTTGCTCTGAAGAAGATACTGAAGCGCGATCTCCTCTTTCCTGCAGGTTTCCATGACAATGGCCAGGGCACCGACCCTGTGGCCTGGCAGTAATGAATCATCTGGCTCGAAGGTCATCTAGTTGAGATAGCCATGTTCGTTTTCCTATCCTCAGAACAGATTACATTTTTATGAAATGACAATGCCATTTATCTTCCTCTCTGCCAGCTGCCAGCTACAGATGAGAACAATAACTAAACTGACTGACAAAGAGCAAGGCACACACTTGCTATTGACTCACTGCATTAACACACAGGCAAACGGGCTCAACCATACAATGAACAGGAATATTACACTAAAAACCTGACAACCAGGTAAAAAACAGATGTGAAAAATAGAAATATAAATTTAAATGAAAATATACATTGGATTTTGTTGTACAGTACAAGTTACAAAGAGTAGGCCACTGTATGATTTCTTAGCACTTTCTTAATTTTTTGTTGTTGTTTAATGGAGCCTTGTCCTGATCCGTCCATGACAAAGCGCTGCCAATGGCCTCATGGTAACATGGTGAAGGGGATTTGTTTATCTCAGATGACTCAGCATGATATGACATGTATGACTGACCCACTTACCAAGATGACACCCATACTCACTGTGAAACATACCGCAAAAAAACACATTTACAGCGCCCTGCAAAAGTATTCAGACCTCTTGTATTTCTTCACATTTTATTGTGTTACAAAGTGGGATTCAAATGTATTTAATTGTCATTTTTTGTCAACAGTCAACACAAAATACTCTAATGTCAAAGTGGAAGAAAAATGATGAAAAAAATAATAAATCCATAACTATACTGAACAAAAACATAATCACAACATATAAAGTGAGTCCCATGTTTCATGAGCTAAAATAAAAGATCCCAAAAATGTTCCATACACACAAAAAGTTTATTTCTCTAACATTTTATGCACAAATTTGTTTACATCCCTGTTAGTGAGCATTTCTCCTTTGCCAAGATATTCGATCCACCTGACAGGTGTGGCATATCAAAAAGCTGATTAAACATCATGATCATTTCACAGGTGCACCATGTGCTGGGGACAATAAAAGGCCATTCTAAAATGTGCAGTTTTGTCACACAACACAATACCTCAGATGTCTCAAGTTGAGGGAGGGTGCAATTAAAATAAAATTAAATACAATTTTAGGAAATTGTTGCATGTTGCATTATATTTTAGTTCAGTATAAAATATATTATTTAGCCCCTTTGTTTAGGCAAGCCTAAATTAGTTCAGAAGTGAGATTTGGCTTAACAAATTACATAATAAGTTACATGGTGTCACGGCTGTCTGAAGAATGGGACCAAAGCGCAGCGAGTGTATCGTTCCACATTTTATTATAACTGTAAAACTATGGAAGACATACAAATAAACTAATGAACAAAACAACAAACCGTGACGAAGAGGTGCAACATACACTTACTCAAAATAATCTCCCACAAAACCTAGTGGGAAAACCAACAACTTAAATATGATCCTCAATTAGAGACAACGATGACCAGCTGCCTCTAATTGGAGATCATCCCCCCCCAAAAAACAACATAGAAATACAGAAAATAAATAAACTAGACAAAACCCCCTGTCACGCCCTGACCTACTCTACCATAGAAAATAAAAGCTTTCTATGGTTAGAACGTGACAGTACCCCCCCTAAAGGTGCGGACTCCGAACGCAAAACCCTAAACAACAAAAAAAACAGGGAGGGTTAGGGTGGGTGTCTAATGTTGGTGGCGGCTCTGGTGCAGGACGAAGAACCTTCTCATCCCGCGGATCCTCCTGCATCGGAGGCGGTTCTGGTGCGGGACGAAGAACCCTCTCATCCTGCTTATCCCCCAGCATAGGAGGTGGCTCCAGTTCGGGGCGTAGCCCCCGCTCCGCCAGCTGATCCCTCCGCTTTTGTGTCACCGGACCGCGGATCATCGCTGGAGGCTCCGGACAGCAGACTGCCATTGGAGACTTCGGACAGCGGGACCGCCGCTGGAGACTCCGGACTGCGGGACCACCGCTGGAGACTCCGGACTGCGGGACCGCCGCTGGAGACTCCGGACTGCGGGACCGTCGCTGGAGACTCCGGACTGGGGGACCGTCGCTGAAGGCTCCGGACTGGGGGACGTCACATAGTTTCACAGTTATAATAAAATGTGGAACGATACACACGCTGCGCTTTGGTCCCATTCTTCAGACAGCCGTGACAGAATCGCCCACCACCAATGGACCAAGCAGCGTGGTCAGGAGGACTGGACCTGGGAGGAAATCCTGGATGGGGCAGGACCCTGGATAAGGCCGGGGAGTATCGCCGTCCAAAGGAGGAGATTGAAGCAGAGAGAGCAAAACGGCGATATTACGAGGCGTTATACCATCAAGGCAAGCAGGCGGAGACAGCGAGAGAGGAACAGCGACAATACGAGGAACTAGCACGGCAACGACGGAAGCCCGAGAGGCAGCTCCAAAAAAAATTGTGTGGGGGGGGGGCACACGGGGAGTTTGGTGGCGTCAGGTTTGGGACCTAAGCCAACTCCTCGTGCTTACCGTGGGGAGCTGAGGGGTGAACCAGAGCCAGTCAGGGAGACGAGTGAGGAACTCGACGCAAGATTCCGGAGAGAGGTGTTAGCATTGAGAGCGCTGCAGAGTGGGCGTGCTGAGGCGCTGACACCAGTCCGAATGTCGTTTGCACCAGTTTCACGCATCTGGCCTTCAGTGCGCCTCCCCAGTCTGGTACGTCCTGTGTCTCCTCCATGCATTCGCTTGAGGGAGCATGTGACCTGCCAGGCACCATGTTTTGCGGTGATACGCACGGTGTCTCCAGTGCGCATTCACAGCCCAGTGCGTCCTGTGCCAGCGACCTGCACTTGCCGGGCTAAAGTGAGCATCCAGCCAGGACAGATTGTGCCAGCCCTACGCTCCAGACCTCCAGTGCACCTTCACAGCCCAGTACGCCCTGTGCCTGCTCCTCGCACTTGCCCTGAGGTGCGTGTCACCAGTCTGGCGCCACCTGTGCCACTCCCACGCATCAGGCCTCCAGTGCGCCTGCCCAGTCCAGGGTGTCCTGTTCCTGCTCCCCGCACTCGCCCTGAGGTGAGTGTTACCAGTCTGGCGCCACCTAGGCCAGCCCCACGCATCAAGCCTCCAGTGCGCCTGCCCAGTCCGGGGTGTCCCGTTCCTGCTCCCCGCACTCGCCCTGAGGTGCGTATTACTAGTCTGGCGTCACCTGTGCCACCCCCACGCATCAGGCCTCCAGTGCGCATTCCCAGTCCAGAGCTTCCGGCAACAGTTCCCAGTCCAGAGCTTCCGGCAACAGTTCCCAGTCCAGAGCTTCCGGCGACGGCCTACAGTCCGGAACCTCCTGAGACGGCCTACAGTCCGGAACCTCCAGCGACGGCCTGCAGCCCGGAACCTCCAGCGACTGCCTGCAGCCCAGAACCTCCAGCGACGGCCTGCAGCCCGGAACCTCCAACGACGGCCTGCAGCCCGGAACCTCCAGCGACTGCCTGCAGCCCGGAACCTCCAGCGACGGCCTGCAGCCCGGAACCTCCAGCGACGGCCTGCAGCCCGGAGCCTCCAGCGACGGCCTGCAGCCCGGAGTCTTCAGCGACGGCCTGCAGCCCGGAGTCTTCAGCGACGGCCTGCAGCCCAGAACCTCCAGCGGTGGCCTGCAGCCCAGAACCTCCAGCGACGGCCTGCAGCCCAGAACCTCCGGCGATGATCTACGGTCCGGTGGCACAGAAGCAGAGGGATCAGCAGGCGGAGCGGGGGTTACGCCCTGAACCAGAGCCGCCTCCTCCACTGGAGGATGCGCTGGATGATAAGGTTCTGGGTACTGCACCAGAGCTGCCATAGACACTGGTTACCCTCCCTACCCTCCCTTATGTTTTTTTTGTTTTTTTTAGTTGCATTTGGAGTCTGCACCTTTGGGTGGGGGGGTACTGTCACGTCCTGACCATGGTAAGCTGTTATTTTCTATGGTAGAGTAGGTCAGGGCGTGACAGGGGGGTTTATTCTATGTGTTCTATTTCTATGTTCTTAGGTTCTAGTTTTTGTATTTCTATGTTGGTTTGTTTGGCATGATCTCCAATTAGAGGCAGCTGGTCCTCGTTGTCTCTAATTGGAGATCATACTTAAGTAGGGGTTTTTCTTCCTGGGTTTTATGGGTGATTATTTTTGAGTAGTGTTTGTTTCTCCTCTGCGTCACGGTTTGTTGTTTTGTCTATTCAGTTATTTGATGTATTGCATAGTTTCACAGAGTAAATAAAAATGTGGAACTACACACACGCTGCTCCTTGGTCCTCTCCTTTTGACAGCCATGACATGTACGATCTTAATTTGAGCCAGTTTAAGAAAATAATTCTCCAGGAACAGGAAATGTGAATTATTATGTGGATTATAATTAATGAAAATGTTAGTAGGGGTTGATACATTTTTCATTAGGGCAAATCAAGTCTGACATTTCAAAGTGGAAATTACAAACTTCAGAGGCCTTTTTAAAACTCAAATACACTACATGTTTTGATATTATTGACCATAACCTGTTGTTGAAAAAATGTCTGTGTTATGGCTTTTCAACCTCTTCCATATCGTGGATTCAGAGCTATCTAATAGAACTCAAAGGGTTTTCTTTAATGGAATCTTCTCTAATGTCAAACATGTAAAGTGTGGTGTACCGCAGGGCAGCTCTCTAGGCCCTCTACTCTTTTCTATTTTTACCAATGACCTGCCACTGGCATTAAACACAGAATGTGTGTCCATGAATGCTGATGATTCAACCATATTCGCATCAGCAACCACAGCTAATGAAGTCACGGAAACCCTTAACAAAGAGTTGCAGTCTGTTTTGGAATAGGTGGAATAGAATTACCTTAGATTGTATACTGTCATTGTCAAAACATATAGATTCAATGGTTGTAAAGATGGGGAGAGGTCTTGCCATAATAAAAAGATGCTCTGCTTTTTTGACACCACATTCCCAAAAGCAAGTTATGCCGGCTCTAGTTTTGTCTAATCTTGATTATTGTCCAGACGTGTGGTCCCATGCTGCAAGGGAATACCTAGTTAAGCTACAGCTGGCACAGAACAGAGCAGCACATTCTGCTCTTTATTGTAATCAGAGGGCTGATAGAAATACTATGCATGCCAGTCTCTCTTGGCTAAGAGTTGAGGAGAGACTGACTGAATCACTTCTTCTTTTAATAAGAAACAATGTGATGAAAATCCCAAATTGTTTGCATAGTCAACTTACACACAGCTCTGACACACACACTTATCCCACCAGACATGCCATCAGGGGTCTTTTCACAGTCCCCAAATCCAGAACAAATTCAAGAAAGTGTACAGTATTATATAGAGCCGTTACTGCATGGAACTTCCTCCCATCTCATATTGCTCAAATAAACAGCAAACCTGGTTTCAAAAACAGATAAAGCAACACCTCACGGCACAACCCCTCTTCCCTATTTGACCTAGATAGTTTGTGTGTATGCATTGATATGTAGGCTACGTGTGCCTTTTCAAAAAATGTATGTAGTTCTGTCCTTGAGCTGTTCTTGTCTATTGATGTTCTGTATTATGTCATTCTGCATTATGTTTTGTGTGGACCCCAGGAAGAGCAGATACCAAAAGTTTGCATTTCCTGCTCTACAGGAACATTCTCAGCAACAAAATAGTGATCAAATTAAGATCCTACATCTCTACAGCTCAGTATTCAACATCATTCCCTGGAACTGAACACCTCCCTCTGCAACTGGATCCTGGCCTTCCTGACGGGCTCCCAGGCGGTGAGGGTATGCAACAACACATCAGCCACGCTGACTATCAACACGGGGCCCGTCAGGGGTGTGTGCTTAGTCCCCTCCTGTACTCCCTGTTCATCCACAACTGCGTGGCTGCATCACAACACAGTTGTGAAGAGGGCACGACAGCGCCTCTATCCCCTCAGGAGGCTGAAAAGATTTAGCATGGGCCCTCAGATCCTCAAAAAGTTCTACATCTGCCTCATTCTATAAGACTGCTAAACAAGACTGCTAAATAGCTAAACAAATGGCTACCCGGACTACCTGCACACACACTGGAATCTACCCACACACTCACAAATACTTACACTGACAACACACACACACACACACACACACACACACACACACACACACACACACACACACACACACACACACACACACACACACACACACACACACACACACACACACACACACGCCCACACACATAACATAAACACACATGCATACTGATGCCACACACACACTCACACACACACTTTCACACTCAGCACATACTCTGCTGCTACTGTATATTATCTATCCTCTCGCCTAGTCACTTTACACCAACCTACAGTGCCTTCAGAAAGTATTCACAACCCTTGACTTTTTCCACATTTTGTTGTGTTACAGCCTGAATAAAACATTTATTAAATTTATATTTTGTGTCACTGGTCCGCACACAATACCCCATAATGTCAAACTGGAATTATGTTTTTAGAAATGCTTACTAATCACTTTAAATGAAAAGCGGAAATGTCTTGAGTCAATAAGTATTCAACCCCTTTAGTTATTGCAAGCCTAAATATGTTCAGGAATAAAAATGTGCTTAAGAATTCACATATTAAGTTGCATCACTCTGCGCGCATTAATAGTTTTTAACATGATTTTTGAATGACTAACTCATCTCTGTACCCCACACATAAATTATCTATAAGGTCAACACATCCGTCACGCTGATCATCAACAAGGGGGCCACTCAGGGGTGTGTGCTTAGCTCCTCCTGTACTCACCGTTCATCCACGACTGCGTGGCCGCACTCGACTCCAACACCATCATAAAGTTTGTTGACGACGATGAGGCAGCCTATACGGAGGAGGTCAGAAAATTTCAAACACAGATTCAACCACAAAGACCAGGGAGGTTTTCCAATGTCTCCCAAAGAAGGGACCTATTGGTAGATGGGTAAAAAAAAGCAGACATTGAATATCCCTTTGAGCATGCCTAAATAATGAATTACACTTTGGATGGTGTTCCCAATCCCAACAAAGATGCAGGCATCCTTCCTAACTCATGTGCCGGAGAGGAAGGAAACCACTTAGGTATTTCTTTAAAAGCTGACTTTAAAACAGTTACAGAGTTAATGGCTGTGATAGAAAAAATCTGAGGAGGGATGAACAACATTGTAGTTACTGCACAAACAGCTCCAGGCATTACATGATTTTCTTAACTCTTGTTCTGAGCACCTGAGATTCACTATGCAATCGGAGATACTTCAAATCAGTTTCCTTGATCTTTAGATTTTGTGAGAGGATAATGTTCTATACACTGATCTTTACAGGGAACCTACTGATCGTAACAGTTTGAAGAGGGCTGATAGCTGTCAACCTCTTCCCTTGAAAAACTGTTTGCCCTACAGCCAATTCTGTCGATGTCACAGTTGTCGTAAGGATTAGACCAAAACGCAGCAGGAGTGTGTATACTCATCTTCTTTTTAATAGGCAGAAAGAAGGAAAACCGAAACAAAACACACGTATACAAAAACAACGACGATAACAGTGTCTTGTCAGGCACACAGCTAAACAAGAAACAACTACCCACAAAATCCCATAGAAAACACCCCTCTTAAATAGGACCTTCAATTAGAAGCAACTAGGAGCAGCTGCTTCCAATTGAAGATCAACCCAACAAACACCACATAGAAATAGACATACTAGAACATAACCCAACAAACCCCGAAACACTCTAAACAAACACCCCTCTCAAAACAGAACATAGCCCAACAAACCCTGAAACACTCTAAACAAACACACCCCTGCCACGTCCTGACCAAACTACAATAACAAATAACCCCTTTACTGGTCAGGACATGACAGTCGAAACAAAAGAATTTGCAAAAAACTATCAGATTTCGACAGAAACATGGCTGAGGCGAAAAGGGGGTACAGCAATGGTCAGATCAATACTGCCATTGAGAAAATCCAAAATCAATCAAGACATGATCTCTTTCAAGGCCAGTCTGCGCTATTCAAAGTGCTCTGAACAAATTAAGGGAATCGTTCACAAACATTGGCACATTCTAAGATCTGATGACAGTGTCCCTAATGTGTTTTCGGACCCTCCCTTGCACGTATACTCGCATGGCAGAAATCTCAGAGATCAATTTGTACTTGACATAATTTGTACTTTGCACTAAAACACAAGGCCAAATATACATTGGAGTTGCTTACCAAGACGACATTGAATGTTCCTGAGTGGCCTAGCTACAGTTTGGACTTAAATCGGCTTGAAAATCTATGTCAAGACTTGAAAATGGCTGTCTAGCAATGATCAACAACCAACTTGACAGAGCTTGAAGAATTTGGGGGTTTGACATATGCCAGGAAAACAGTTCTTGCTCCAATGCATAGTTCCAACTGTAAAGTTTGGTGGGAGAGGAATAATGGTCAATGCCTGCATGACAATGCCTCCGTGCACAAAGCGAGGTCCATACAGAAAGGTTTGTCAAAATTGGTGTGGAAGAACTTGACTGGCCTGTACAGAACCCTGACCTCAACCCCATCAAATAGGCCTAATCACCCAACATCAGTGCCTGATCTCACTAATGTTCTTGTGGCTGAATGGAACCAAGTCCCCGCAGAAATGTTCCAACATCTAGTGGAAAGCCTCCCAGGAGAGTGGAGGCTGTTATAGCAGCAAAGAGGGGACCAACTCCCTATTAATGCCCATGATTTTGGAATGAGATGTTCGAAGATCGTGTGTCCACATACTTTTGGTCATGTAGTGTACTACTCTGATATTGTTCTACTGCCTAGCTACTGAAGCTCATGCCTGCTGTTCCCTGATGCCAACACACTGTTGGCATAAAGTCACATTTGGTTCTGATTACCTCACAAAGACACATTGTTTAGGGTTTTTCACCATGCGTGTCCTCAGGATAATCCTAGACTATACCCAGGGCTATCTGTCCATAGTTTGTATAGCCTACAACATTTCTGTGTAGGTTCATTTATTTTATATAATGTCTAAACCCATTAATAAAGTTGTGTAGGGACATTCAGAAATAATTGTAATTTATAAATCACAAAATGTCATGCAAAATCAATCAGTTGCATATTTTCATGTCAAATTCAAGATATATTTTATCATCATACACACAATTTCCAATCAAAATACCATTGTAGTATCATTTTATAAATGAGGTCACAGAACTCTGATTGGTTAGCCATAAAATGTTGGTGCTAACCGTCACCAGAGCAGGACAAGTTTAGTCCTAGACTAAGGTTGGTGCTACTTGGTTGGTAACTGCAGTATAAAATTGGTCCCACCGCTATGCTGGCGCAATTTGGACTTCTAACCCTTTTTAAACATTGTGTGTTTGAGCTACAAACTCTACATCCGTTGGTACCAACTTTGTGTGATTAACATGGACTGAGCTTGAGAGGTGTACCTCACACAGGAAGTGACAAAGGTCCTAATCCAGGCACTTGTCATCTCCCGTCTGAACTACTGCAACTCACTGTTGGCTGTGATCCCAGCTTGTGCCGTCAAACCCTGCAACTTATCCCGAACGCCTGGTGTTCAACCTTCCCAAGTTCTCCCATGTCACCCCACTCCTCCACACATTCCACTGGCTTCCAGTCGCAGCTCGCATCCACTACAAGACCATGGTACTTGCCTACAGAGCAGCAAGAGGAACTGCCCCTCCCTACCTTCAGGCTATGCTTAAACCCTACACACCAACCCAGCCATCTCTAGTTTCTTGGCCCTTCCAGCCGAGGTCAGCCCAGCCCAAGCTTTTCTCTTTCCTGGCACCCCAATGGTGGAACCAGCTTCCCCCTGAAGCTAGGACAGCAGACTCCCTGCCCATCTTCCAAGAACATCTGAAACCCTACCTCTTCAAAGAGTTTTTTAAATAATCTCACAGAACACCGCCCTTGCACCCCCTCCTCACACCTGGATAAGAGCATCTGCTAAATGACTAAAATATAAATGTAAAAACGAAGGTCCCTTCCGGAGCTAGGGCCGTGGCGGTGATGAAATTGTGTTGTGATACAAACGTAGGGCTATATATTTAGAATTTTAATACATTCTAAGGCTACATGATGCGACTCTAATGATGGTTTGAAAAAAATTGCATAAAAGACATGAGCTCTGCTTAGTTTTTTTTCATTCACAATTTGACAACCACTTGATAATGCCTAGAATTTCCAGGCGGCATCCCCTTTGTGTGGCCGTAATGCTCACCAAGGAAATACAATGCCTTTTGCGGCCAGTGGCCGTTGTGCCCGTGGGCAGAATATAATAATTATAATTCCCTTCTCCCGTCTGCATGCTCCGAACACCTCGCACTCAAATGGCTCCCTTTTAGATATCTCAATTCTCATTAGCCAATGCCGTCATGTGATCGGGTCCTTCTCGCAGGCAATATCGGGTCCTTCTCACAGGATAGAAGTGAAGACAGACACATCGGGTGCGAGTCCTTATCAAGGGGCATATTGAAGATGTTGGGAGAACTGTCCACTCTCCTATGTCAATCTACTATCCCCCATAGTACAACAGTTGACCTATTCTGTTGGTCAACTTGTCCTTCTGTGCGAGAAATAAATATTCCAAACATAATCTGGGATAGTTGTGGAATGCAATAGATCCCATGCGCTGTTTCTTGCCTTACTACACACAAGCTGGGCATCATTCACCCATCAGACTATTCTTCATTTAATCTTGTCTTTACATATACTAAATAATAGGTTGAAATTTTCTTTAATTTAGAATGTTCTTCGCCCACTTTGAAGATAGCATAGTGCCACCGATGCAGCCCGCTTCCTTTTGGTGGACCATCATTGTAAATAAGAATTTGTTCTTAACTGACTTGCCTCGTTAAATAAAGGTTAGATAAATAAATACAATTCCAAGGACTGTGGGCTCTCGATCTCCATGGTCAACGTGAGTAAGACATTTAAACGTGTTAACCCTCGCAAGGCTGCCGGCCCAGACGGCATCCCAAGCCGCGTCCTCAGAGCATGCGCAGACCAGCTGGCTCAAGTGTTTACGGACATATTCAATCTCTCCCTATCCCAGTCTACTGTCTCCACTTGCTTCAAGATGTCCACCATTGTTCCTGTACCCAAAAAAGCAAAGGTTACTGAACTAAATGCCTATCTCGCTGTATAGCACTCACTTCTGACTTCATTAAGTGCTATGAGAGGCTAGTTAAGGATCATATAGCCTCTACTTTTCCTGACACCCTAGACCCACTTTAATTTGTATACTGCCCCAATAGATCCACAGACGATGCAATCGTCATTGCACTTCACACTGCCTTATCCCATCTGGACAAGAGGAATACCTATGTAAGAATGCTGTTCATTGAATGTAGCTCAGCCTTCAACACCATAGTACCCTCCAAGCTCATCATTAAGCTCTGGGCCCTGGGTCTGAACCCCGCCCTTTGCAATTGGGTGCTGGACTTCCTGACGGGCCACCCCCAGGTGGTGAAGGTAGGAAACAACACCTCCACTACGCTGATCCTCAACACAGGGGACCCACAAGGGTGCATGCTCAGCCTCCTCCTGTACTCCCTGTTCACCTATGACTGCGTGGCCACGCACGCCTCCAACTCAATTATAATTATCAAGTTTGCAGACGACACAACAGTAGTAGTCCTGATTACCAACAATTACGAGACAGCCTACAGGGAGGAGGTGAGGGCCCTGGCGGAGTGGTGCCAGGAAAATAACCTCTCAACGTCAACAAAATGAAGGAGCCGATTGTGGACTTCAGGAGACAGCAGAGAGAGCATGCCCCTATCCACATCGACAGGACTGCAGTGGAAAAGGTGAAAAGCTTTAAAACTTCTTCAGGCTAGGGTCTATTTTTCTCCACTTCCTGTCTGACTGACGTGCCCAAAGTAAACTGCCTGTTACTCTGGCTCAGAAGCCAGGATATGCATATAATTGGTACTATTGGATAGAAAACACTTTGAAGTTTGTAGAAATAATATTAAAATAATGTATGAGACTATAACACAATTTATATGGTAGGAGAAAATCCAAAGAATAACCAACCAGAATTTTTTGGGGGAGAGAGCCGATGCTCTTACAATGGAAAGCTATGGGGCAAATGCAATTCCAGCTCCCAGATTGCAATTCCTATGGTTTCCACTAGATGTCAACAGTCTTTGTTCAAGGTTTCAGGCTTGTTTCTTCCCAAACGAGGAAAAAGTTTGAGTTTTGGTAATCAGTCTATGCGCTTGTGAGGAAGAGGACACGCACTTGCTAATTTTACTTTCCTATTGAACATACTTCTTTCCGTATTAAATGTTATAGTTTAATTACATTTTAGGGTACCTGAGGATTAAATAGAAATGTATTTTGACTTGTTTTAAAAGTTAACAAAGTTTAGTGGTAGATTTCTGGATTCCTTTCGTTGCATGTTGAACGAGTGGATTACTCAAATCAGACTTTTTGGGATATAAAGAAGGATTTTATCTAACAAAACGACCATGCATGTTGTAGCTGGTCGTAAAATAGATCTGAAACAAGTGTAATTTATATTTACAATCACATTATCCAAACAGCTTAATCATTTACCTGGCTCTTATCAATTGATAAATTACAGTGTATGGAGAATGGTGTTCTTAATATCAGAACAAAACAAGTAGATGTTGTTCCACTTGGAACTGACAGGTTGCTTGACCTTTTTCATAATTTCATAATGAGTAAAGGTGGTGGAATTATAAGGGAATTAAGTCAATGTCAGAATACAGCGTATCTGTAGACACACCTCTGCCACACCTTCATTTCCTTGATCTCCACCCCAAACGAATAGTGGGTGAATAGCATGATTTTCCCATGCTTAAATTCAAGATCAGAATATACATAGAGAGAAAAGTGCATAAAAACGGATCACTTTCCATTTACACGCGCTTAATTCGGGTGGGAACAACAGTTGTACCCTCTATTGTATCCCTTTTTCATGAGCATATGTTGAACAAACACAATGCCCGGGATCAGGTAATGATAGGCCATGTTATCTCATTGGTAGGCACAGCTATCCAGAAGCACTTGGTCAATTAGTGAAGTATTGGGTCATTGATCCCCATGTTACTTCTAATCACCCGGACCTCCATTTACTGCATCTCTATGACTATGACGATAACAAGGCACAGGCTAACTGACCTAGTAGCAGGTGTATTGGATAAGATCGAGACACTACAAGGCTTATGTCTCTGTGACGCAGAGAAACATAACCATAGAACACTCTAACTAACAATTTAATTACAAATGTTATGCTGATGGAGTGATAATAAGAAAGAGGTCAGAGAGAGAGAAGGGGAGAAAGAGAGAATGAGAGTGAGAAGACGATTGAAAGAGAGAGGTAGAAAGTGGGAGATAACCGAGTCGATAGCCTGCATGTTATTCTGAAGATGGTTCTGAGAGACCATGACTGGTAATGGGGGAGTACGAGTTTAGGGCTGTGACAGGTGGCTCTGTTGTATAACCCCTGTAAATCAATTATCTATTTCCTCCGTTTGTAAGACACTCACTCTGATGCCTTTTTTACTTGTCTCAACCTATTCTATGGGAACATACAGTACATTCTGTTTCCTGTGTTTGTGCTTTATGTGTAGGTTCATTAAATGTTCCCCTGTAGAAGCCATCAACCTGGACTCAGGTGTAGACATAACATAGTAAACGAAAATCAGAGATTCCTAAATTAGTATGATATGTTACGTTTGGTATGGTATGTATTCATTTGTGGATGTCCATCCTCCATTTTGTATGATATGTTACCAATAACAATTTTTATGATATGTTATGAATTGCAAATCGTACGATATGTTACGAATTTGCTATACTTATGATATGTTCCAAATTGCAATTTGTTGTGGCAAACGTTAGCTAGGTGGCTAAGGGGCTGACACTAAAGTTAGCTATATGACTAACACTAACATTAGCTATGTGGCTAACATTAACATTAGCTATGTGGATAACATTAACATTAGCTAGGTGGCTAACGTTAGCTAGGCTAGGGTTAAGGTTAAGGTTACGGTTAGGGTTAGGGAAGGGTTAGCTAACATGCTAAGTAGTTGCAAAGTTGCTAATTACCTAAAATGCTAAAGTTGTCCGTGATGAGATTCAAACATGCAACCCGACCGACCACCTTCCATTTGATTTTGCCTTAAGTAACCTTCTGTCTTATGTAACCATACCAAACGTAACATGTCATACTCATTTGAGTGTCCCGGATTTTTGTTTACTATGTCTAGTCTATGAGACCAGACTGAAGCATTGAGGTTTGCTCTTTCATACCCCCACCCCACTCCCCTCTCCTCTACCATCGAAGATGAATGACATAGAGTGTTTCTCAATTTGTACGCTCACTGCATTTAGTCACAAACAGTAAAACTGATCACAAGGTCTGATCACAAGATTCCTAATAATCACAAGGCCTCTAAACACAACATAACAGACACAACAGTGTAGCCCTTGTTGTCTTGTGTGTTCTCATTGCTCAGTGCCAGCCTGTGAGGACAGTGCTACATTTCACATAATATTGGATATTATCTGTTTTATGTTATACATTGTAGAGGAACTAAAGCCTTGTTTATAGCCGGGGCTAACATGCATCCTTTGTCCTAAAGTTATCCACATTCTGATTTTGCCCACACTGTAGCCATTGAATCTACACATGGTAGTAAAATGTGTCTCTTATCCATCTACTGTATCTGCATTGTGACCAGATAGCCTAGTCTCTCCCTGTATGCAAATGATTTGACAAATATGAGTCAATGGCGTCACCTGTCAATGAATTTAGAGGCGGGACAAATTATGATTTAAATGGTTTCACTGTCCAGATCCGACCACAGTTGTAAGATAACGTATCCAGACACAATGCCTGTCTGACTACCTCCGAGGGTGGTCAGGAAGATCTAATCACAATCAGATCACAATGTGTCTTTTAATTGTCTACACCTGTCTAAAAATGTGTGCACAATTAGAATGTGGACAAGATCAGGGCAAAGGAGGTATGTTAGAACCAGGTATAAATGGGGCTTAAGAGGGAATGAGAGTGAATGGGGTTATTATAGGACCTCAGGATGATGCAGAGGGCTTGATAAATAAGGTAATCCTCATCCTGGTTATCCAAGCTATTCTCTGACAACACCAATGTATTATTCAGAGCTTCTGGCAAGGCTTGCATCGAGCCACACTAATTGATTGTTTATTTAGAAGGCGTTGCATAAGATGAAATTCTACACACACTGATAATGTAAGTAATGCTTACATCTTCTAGAGAGCTCAAACCACCAGTGCTCTTTGGAAAATGTCCCTTGATTGAACTGCACGTCACAGACTACATGACAGTGTAGACTACACAGCACAGTGTACACCACTTGATAAAGCAGAAAATAAAGATAAAAGTGAAAAGACAAAATAAGTGTCAAACAGTGAGAACATATAGCAGTAGAAGTAAATAAAAGTATGCCATGGATTTATGTGTCAGAAATACAGATCCCGACAGGTGTCTTCTTAGATGCAGTGAATGAGAAAGGTAATAAAAGAGGTCAAGTATCATATAGAATTGGAACGTCAAGTATGTTTATTACAGAATGGGAGCATTGAGTTCAAGGGAGAAATAAAATAAATGCAGATCCCTCTCGTCTACAGGTACCTGTTGGCTGGCTGCAAATAATGAAAAAGACAATAAAGTGGCCATTGTGTCACTGGAGATCTAATCTAGTTCTAAATTAAATCTCCCCACGAGGATTAAATTAACCCATCTGGGGAATTTCTGAAATTAACCAACAGATCTATTAGCAGGAAATTACATATCCTACACAATTGTTTTAGTAATATAATTTTATCTTCAATTGACAGAAAAAATCATAGAAAAAGAGAACAGTTTAGGTGGGACTTATTCACATCTTTGAAATAATAGTATTATTACCACAATTGAATCTAGAAACATAAATTATAGAAATATAATTACCCTTAAATGTTAAAGGGGTCAGAGAATAATGATTTCAAAACAAAACATCTAGAATTGCTTTTGCAGCTGTACAGGTAATTCCTACAACAACAACCTTGGAAAATCAGATTCACTGATTACTTTTATAACCCAGTTTCAGACAGCTATTGTGTCCATCCACTGACCATTGGCGTGTGTGTGTGTGTGTGTGTGTGTGTGTGTGTGTGAGTGTGTGTGTGTGTGTGTGTGTGTGTGTGTGTGTGTGTGTGTGTGTGTGTTAGAGAGGGATGGTGCAGCAGTATGGTGAATTTCCTCTCACTGCACTGTTGCTGTAAGTAGGTCAGAGAAGCGGTCCCCCTCCCTCCCTGTTCCTGTCCCCTCCCCTCCCTCCCTGTTCCTGTCCCCTCCCCTCCCTCCCTGTTCCTGTCCCCTCTCCTCCCTCTCCTGTGTGAAACCACACTTCCACTCCATTTCACGCTTTTCCACTGAGTTTGGAAAGCAGGACATGGTGTCTCCTGAAGTCCACCAGCCCTTGTCTCCTATACCACTCACTGCAAACCCCATTACACATACATACCTATGTAAGGTAGCAAACACAGCAGTTAACACACACTAAATCAACCTTTCATTGCAAGTACAGTACATTCATTTCCATCTGGTAAAGTCTGTCTAAGTCTACAATCTGTTTCAAATTACTGGGAGTCTGTGTTTTTTCCTGTTGGACTTGCTGTGTATACAATTTTGTGGGGAATGACAGTGTAATTATTGCCTGAACAATTGTGCTGACTGGTGATTCAGAAATTATTTTGTGTGTGTGTGTGTGTGTGTGTGTGCGTGTGCGTGTGTGTGTGTGCGTGTGTGCGTGCGGCAGGGCCCGACTACCGCATTTGGGGCCATGTAGCACAACACACTCAAAATACTGTGAAGACTACAACAATCCTTGAGCCACACAGAATATGATAGAAGAAAAGACATAGCAACTAAGAAACAGAACAATTAGAATAAAAAGAGGAAGTGTGTATGGAGTTAGAAAACTAGACTACTTTAAATAAGGCTAAATAAGGCTAAATGTGCAGTTATATGACATTGCTGCAGTCACATATGTTTACTTGACAGGATAACTTTGTGGTTTGGATACCACATTGTAATAAGGGGATAGAGAGGATGTGAGTGGCCAGGTTAACACATCAACAGTGGGTCCTGTGTGCTAGAGCATGGCACTTGCAACACCAGAGTTGTGGGTTCAATTCCCACGGGGGACCAGTATGAAAAAGTACGAAAGTGTATGCACTCCCTACTGTAAGTTGCTCTGGATAAGAGTGTCTGCTAAATGACTAAAATGTGAAACATTTCAATTGACAAGGTTTTGTAGACAAAAAAATGATTTTATGTTCTACCCATTGACATCATCAAAAGTTCAAAACATTTTATAAACAGCGATTTTGAAACACTATGAGTGGGGAACAAGAAAATACCCTCCTTCTGGCTAGAAACTCTATGCAGATTTAGATTTAAAAAAAAGTTTTATATACAGTTGAAGTCGGAAGTTTACATACACTTATGGAGTCATTAAAACTCGTTTTTCAACCACTCCACACATTCCTTGTTAACAAACTATAGTTTGGCAAGTCGGTTAGGACATCTACTTTGTGCATGACACAATACATTTTTCCAACAATTGTTTATAAACAGTATAAACACCATGGGACCACGCAGCCGTCAGACCGCTCAGGAAGGAGACGCGTTCTGTCTCCTAGAGATTAACGTACTTTGGTGCGAAAAATCCAAATCAATTCCAGAACAACAGCAAAGGACCTTGTAAAGATGCTGGAGGAAACAGGTGCAAAAGTATCTATATCCACAGTAAAACGAGTCCTATATCGACATAATGTGACGCCGAAAGGAGGAGACCAAGGTGCAGCGTAGTGAGTGATCATGATGAATTTTTATTTAACTCAGAACCCTAAATCAAAACAAAAAACGACAGAAAACGAACCTCACGTTCTGCAGGCTAACTAAGCTGTACAAAAACAAGATCCCACACTGAAGGAGGGCAAAAGGGCTGCCTAAGTATGATTCCTAATCAGAGACAACGATAGACAGCTGCTTCTGATTAGGAACCATACTCGGCTCAACACAAAGAAATAAAAAACATAGACTGGCATAGAATGCCCACCCCACATCACACCCTGACCTAACCCAAAAAAGGGAAAATAAACAAAAATCTAAGGTCCGGGCGTGACAGTACATCTGTACAAGGAATAAATGCACTCTTAGTAACGCCACCCTGGAACACACTCTATTGTATGACACCAGCGTCATTCAGCTCACATATGTTATGGTGACAAGGGGATGATTGCTTCTAATTCAACACCTTTAAAACTTGAGTCATGTTCATTTGTAAAGTCCCAGAAAAGGGGCCAGGCTAGCATCATTCTGACTTCTAGTGATCACCTTAAACGAACACAGTGGATTATGAGCAGGCATTCCCACCCCTCTGACCTTGAGAGTAGCTTTTAATGAAATGACAGCTACAGTGCTACAGTAGGCCAGCTCATAACACTACCTTGAAGGAGAGCCAAGGCTAGTCGCCCCGTCTTCAGCAACATGTGGGTAGAATGACCCTGATTCACACCTCAACAAGATGGGAGCATTAACCTACTGGCTGGCTGCCGTCCCATTCTGCTGACTCTCCACCGGGGGTCTTCAATCATTCATGATGTTTCTCTCCACAGGCCAGACTGCACGTATGGTAGGGGAGCCCAGCCCCAGAAGTGACTCTTCTTATCAACTGAATGCAAGAATTTGCTTTGTGTTGTCTTTGGAATTCAACATTCTCCGTGTTGGTCTTGCCAACCCCCAGTGTCACACCTCTGAGAAGCAGAGGTTATATCATTGAGGTCTCATAACTGATTGGAGGTTAACTTTACAGTGATACTATTGGTCAACAACTCAGGTTTTGAATCCAAACAACTCAGGTGCTTATAAAAGGGTCTAAGATGCATTGTTCTTTCTCTTATTTGTTCCTGACCTGCTGTGGTGAGATACGTTTTCTTTCTCTCTCCACCCCATGAACTTTTGGGGCATGGCCTTTCAGGCTATGGTTTCTCTCTCTCTCTCTCTCTGACCATGCTTAGAATAATGCCTTGTAATACTTGTTAATGCTTTGTAACTTAATTTGTGCCTTGTATGTGAATCCATACATTTTACGAAGTAACTATATACAGACACGCTCAGACATTTCTTCATTTCCTATTACTCTAACTCAACCATAGTCTCCTTGCATATTCCTATAAATCCTGTGGATAAAATGTATTCATTGAATGAGCTAATTGCTTAGTCTTATTACGAGTCACATATGAGGTATTTCTACTTGCAACTCGACTTTGACACCAATGACTTGTGACTTGACCTGGACTTGAGCCTTATGACTCGACCTGACTTGATACCCTCCCCAAGCCCAAACGTTAAAAATGATGCTATTAAAAAAAGTGTGCAGCGCATAAACTCTTCATTTAACGGATTACAGTTTGAATCGGACAGCAGCCAATCATATTGTGCCAGCTGAGAAAAAGTTGTGCGTGGCAGTGCAGAGGAATGTCGGCGGGTGAATTCAGATGGAGCCCTTGGAAAGATGATACCCAAATTATTATTTTCGGATATAAAGATGATGCTGTATCCACAAAAAAACGGATTGCAACTTGCAAAACATGCGGGAAGAAAAATTACAGATGGAGGCTTAACAATTTCCAACTTTGTTCGACATTTGAAGCTGCACAAAGAACGGTAAGTCGTGGCTAATATAGCCGACAGCTATATATTTTATTACTTTACTGTATCATGTAGGCTAACGTAACATTAAATCAATGAGCCTCCACACAGTCAGTCAGTGCGGGAACGTGATCCTTAAACCAAAGAATGAGCTACAACTGGCTAGGCAGTTGGTAGCCTAAATCCTGCCTGATGTTACTGCTGTTCCTAAAACCATTGCCATACTACTGTAACCACAGAGAGAGAGAGAGAGAGAGAGAGAGAGAGAGAGAGAGAGAGAGAGAGAGAGAGAGAGAGAGAGAGAGAGAGAGAGTGTGTGTGTGTTAAGGTTGGACGACTGTGTACAAGCCTACATTGTAGGTGATAGTCGATCTTCGAAAGTCGATCACTATGGGGAGGGGGGTCTTTCTCATGGCTACCCATGTATTTCCATGGAAATATAACGTTTATTTGTCAAGTAATAAATATACAGATATTTTTTAAAACATTCATAATTTGCGTAAATGTAATATACTACCTATTACTCTTCTTAAAAATATGAAATGGTATTACGTTTGGTGAAGAGCACATTATGACTTGTTTAGGACTCGAAACTCTAAGTTGACTTTAGACTTGACTCGAACTTGCCTGTCTTGACTTGGGACTTGACTTGGGACTTGGGTGCTAAGACTTGAGACTTACTTGTGACTTGTAGAACAATGACTTGGTCCCACCTCTGGTATTTAGAGTACACTGTGTTTTTGACTAACAGCCAAGTGCTTGAAGACCCGTTATAAAGATTTGCTTGAAGTACATTGAAAAACATTTTATTTAAATGTTAGCCAATGACAATTTAACTCATACTTACTAAACTGCATGATTTTTGGTTCAACTTCTAACAGTTGTCTAAGAGAGTGGCTCATCGGCTCAACAGTACATGAACATTGATCATGCTAAGTGCTTGTCAGTGAGACAGGGCAGGGCTGTGGTTGTGTGTTGTTGTGGTATTATCTATCCAAGTGGAGCACTGGCAGGGGCATTCATTCTCTTTTCTCATTGGGGTTTCTTGTGTCACCTCATCACGGTAAATGTCAACAAGAAAACCTAGAGGCAGAAACCCAGTTTCCTGTTCTATTTTATGTCTAAATGTCAGACAGAACATAAGAAAAACAATCACTTTTATTTCTCAACGAAAAGATGCTTTACAACAGCAGACACCCAAAATAATACAGATCAACAGGAGGTTGAGTTCTGAGATAAAAAGGATAAAGTGTTTCTCAGGATAGGTTTTCCCCGCTCAAACTCTGTGGCCTCTGAATGTTCTTTCCTGCGCCCTATGTTGAGACAGAGGAAAGGTGCACCACATCTCATGATCCCTGATGAATCAGAGGGGATTGCTTTTCAATTACTCTAACCCTCATTAGATTACAACGCAACAGCACTCAGCGCTAATCAGCAAGCCAAGCCTTGACACACATTTACAGCAGCCTCAACAACATTGCTCTTTAATTAACTATATTGTGAGTGAGAGAGTCGTTATATGGTGTGTGTGTGTGTGTGTCTGCTCATTCATTGGACTTCTCTTTAACTGCCATTTCCCAAAAGTCAAACTCTTCCCACATGCCAACAAGGACCTGCATTCACCAAATTCTGTGTGGTTATCCTTAGATAAACTCAGCAAAAAAAGAAACGCCCCTTTTTCAGGACCCTGTCTGTCAAAGATAATTTGTAAAAATCCAAATAACTTCACAGATCTTCATTGTAAAGAGTTTAAACACTGTTTCCCATGCTTGTTCAATGAACCATAAACAATTAATGAACATGCACCTGTGGAACAGTCATTAAGACACTAACAGCTTACAGATGGTTGGCAATTAAGGTCACAGTTATGAAAACTTAGGACACTAAAGAGGCCTTTCTACTGACTCTGAAAAAACACCAAAAGAAAGATGCCCAGGGTCCCTGCTCATCTGTGTGAACGTGCTTAGGCATGCTGAAAGGAGGCATGAGGACTGCAGATGTGGCCAGGGCAATAAATTGCAATGTCCTGAGACGCCTAAGATAGCGCTATAGGGAGACAGGACGGACATCTGATCGTCCTCGCAGTGGCAGACCACGTGTAACTAACAACACCTGCACAGGATCGGTACATCCGAACATCACACCTGGTGGACAGGCACAGGATGGCAACAACAACTACCCGAGTTACACCAGAAACGCACAATCCCCCCATCAGTGCTCAGACTGTCCGCAATAGGCTGAGAGAGGCTGGACTGAGGGCTTGTAGGCCTGTTGTAAGGCAGGTCCTCACCAGACATCACCGGCAACAACGTCGCCTATGGGCACAAACCCACTGTCGCTGGACCAGACAGGACTGGCAAAAAGTGCTCTTCACTGACGAGTCACGGTTTTGTCTCACCAGGGGTGATGGTCGGATTCGCGTTTATCGTCGAAGGAATGAGCGTTACACCGAGGCCTGTACACTGGAGCGGGATCGATTTGGAGGTGGAGGGTTTGGCATGGTCTGGGGCAGTGTGTCAAATCAAATTTTATTGGTCACATACACATGGTTAGCAGATGTTAATGCGAGTAGCGAAATGCTTATGCTTCTAGTTCCGACTGTGCGGTAATAGCTAACAAGTAATCTAACAATTTCACAACAACTACCTTATACACACACAAGTGTAAAGGAATAAATAAGAATATGTACATGTAAATATATGGATGAGCGTTGGCCGAACGGCATAGGCAAGATGCAGTAGATGGTATAGAGTACAGTATATACATATGAGATGAGTAATATAGGGTATGTAAACATTATATAAAGTGGCATTGTTTAAAGTGACTAGTGATACATTTATTACATCCAATTTGTAATTATTAAAGTGGCAAGAGATTGAGTCAGTATGTTGGCAGCAGCCACTCAATGTTAGTGATGGCTGTTTAACAGTCTGATGGCATTGAGATAGAAGCTGTTTTTCAGTCTCTCGGTCCCAGCTTTGATGCACCTGTACTGACCTCGCCTTCTGGATGATAGCGGGGTGAACAGGCAGTGGCTCGGGTGGTTGTTATCCTTGATGATCTTTTTGGCCTTGTGACATCGGGTGGTGTAGGTGTCCTGGAGGGCAGGTAGTTTACCCCCGGTGATGTGTTGTGCAGACTTCACTACCCTCTGGAGAGCCTTACGGTTGTGAGCGGAGCAGTTGCCGTACCAGGTGGTGATACAGCCCGACAGGATGTTCTCGATTGTGCATCTGTAAAAGTTTGTGAGTGTTTTTGGTGACAAGCCAAATTTCTTCAGCCTCCTGAGGTTGAAGAGGCGCTGTTGCGCCTTCTTCACCACGCTGTCTGTGTGGGTGGACCATTTCAGTTTGTCCATGATGTGTACGCCACCGCATCATCGGACTGAGCTTGTTGTCATTGCAGGCAATCTCAACACTGTGCGTTACAGGGAAGACATCCTCCTCCCTCATGTGGTACCCTTCCTGCAGGCTCATCCTGACATGACCCGCCAGCATGACAATGCCACCAGCCATATTGCTCGTTCTGTGCATGATTTCCTGCAAGACAGGAATGTCAGTGTTCTGTCATGGCCAGCGAAGAGCCCGGATCTCAATCCCATTGAGCACGTCTGGGACCTGTTGGATCAGAGGGTGAGGGCTAGGGCCATTCCCCTCAGAAGTGTCCGGGAACTTGCAGGTGCCTTGGTGGAAGAATGGGGTAACATCTCACAGCAAGAACTGGCAAATCTGGTGCAGTCCATGAGGAGGATATGCACTGCAGTACTTAATGCAGCTGGTGGCCACACCAGATACTGACTGTTACTTGTGATTTTGACCCCCTTTTGTTCAGGGACACATTATTCCATTTCTGTTTAGTCACATGTCTGTGGAACTTGTTCAGTTTATGTCTCAGTTGTTGAATCTTGTTATGTTCGTACAAATATTTACACATGTTAAGTTTGCTGAAAATAAACGCAGTTGACAGTGAGAGGACGTTTATTTTTTTGCTGACTTGTATGGAGGGAATTGATGTCAAATGTTGATTCTGGATAACATTTTGTTTGGAAATATGTGCCCAAAATGCTGTTTACATACATGTCTTTAGTATTTAGAGATAGAAATATGAAAATCTGCTCTATACAAGTACGGTCCTGGAGTGTTTTAATAATATTAAACCAAAATATTTTGGCTGACCTTATCCATTGCCCAGAAAAATAGATTTGCGGTACATGCAAATATGTGCATATTTAATGACATACCGCCTAATTTGCATATTTTTATACAATAATTCAGAAAAATTGCAACACAAAAAAGTATTAAATTGGTGTGTATTTTCAACTGGTAAAAAAAGTTTATTGTGACATGATTAAGGGGGGAAAATACTCTATTAGGGTGTGATGCCTGTGCCCAAGAACACTAAGGTAACCTGCCTAAATGACTACAGACCGTAGCACTCATGTCTGTAGCCATGAACTGCTTTGAAAGGCTGGTCATGGCTCACATCAACACCATTATCCCAGAAACCCTAGATCCATGGCAATTTGCATACTGCCCCAACAGTAGGTGGGGCATACTGCCCCTCACATAGGTGTTCCTTTTGTCCAGGTGGGAAAGGGCAGTGTGGAGTGCAATAGAGATTGCATCATATGTGGATCTGTTGGGGCAGTATGCAAATTGCCATGGATCTAGGGTTTCTGGGATAATGGTGTTGATGTGAGCCATGACCAGCCTTTCAAAGCGTAGCACTCATGTCTGTAGCCATGAACTGCTTTGAAAGGCTGGTTGTGCTCAGTCCCCTCCTGTGCTCCCTGAGCACACCGAGCACACCCCTATTCTCATCAACGGGGCTGCAGTGGAGCAGGTTGAGAGCTTCAAGTTCCTTGGTGTCCACATCACTAACACATCACTAACAAACTAACATGGTCCAAACACACCAAGACAGTCGTGAACAGGGCACGACAAAACCTATTCTCCCTCAGGAGACAGAAAATATTTGCCAAGTGTCCTCAGATCCTCAAAAGGTTCTACAGCTGCACCATTGAGAGCATTCTGATTGGTTGCATCACTGCCTGGTATGGCAACTGCTCGGCCTCCGACCGCAAGGCACTACAGAGGGTAGTGCGAATGGCCCAGTACATCACTGGGGCCAAGCTTCCTGCCATCCAGGACCTCTATACCAGGCGGTGTCAGAGGAAGGCCCCCCTAGTCATAGTCCAGCCACCCTAGTCATAGACTGTTCTCTCTGCTACCGCACAACAAGTGGTACCGGAACGCCAAGTCTAGGTCCAAGAGGCTTCTAAACAGCTTCTACCCCCAAGCCATAAGACTCCTGAACACCTAATCAAATGGCTTCCCAGACTATTTGCATTGCCCCCCCACCCTCTCCCCCTCTTTTACACCACTGCTACTCTCTGTTGTTATCATCGATGCATAGTCACTTTAATAACTCTGCCTTCATGTACATATTACCTCAACTAACCGGTGCCCCCACACATTGACTCTGTACCAGTACCCCCTGTATATAGTCTCGCTATTGTTATTTTACTGCTGCTCTTTAATTACTTGTTACTTTTATTTCTTATTCTTATCCGTATTTTTTAAAACTACATTGTTGGGTAGGGGCTCGTGTCACGTTCGTTGGAATAATAATGCTGGTCGGACCAAGGCGCAGCGTGAGTAGCGTTCCACATCTTTATTATAAAGTGAAACTTATCAAAATACAAACAAACAATAAATGAAATAAACGAACCGTGACTACAGAGATGCTACGTGCACTAACTCAAAACAATATCCCATAACCCACAGGTGGAAAAAATGCTACTTAAGTATGATCCCCAATTAGAGACAACGATAGCCAGCTGCCTCTAATTGGGAATCATACCAAACACACAAACATAGAAAAACTAAACTAGAACCCCACATAGAAAATAATAACAAGAAAAACCCCCAGTCACGCCCTGACCTACTCTACCATAGAAAATAAGAGCTCTCTATGGTCAGGATGTGACAGCTCGTAAGTAAGTATTTCACTGTAAGGTCTACCTGTTGTATTCGGCGCATGTGACTAATAACGTTTGATTTGATTTGATTTAGTCATGCCTGGCCATGCAGTCTTGAGTGAACAGGAAGTACAGGAGGGGACTGAGCACACACCCTTGAGGGCCCCCGGTGTTGAGGATCAGCGTGGCAGATATGTTGTTACCTACCCTTACCACTAGCTTAGTGATGAGCTTTGAGGGCACTATGGTGTCGAACGCTGAGCTGTAGTCATTGAGATTGCATCATCTGTGGATCTGTTGGGGTGGTATGCAAATTGGAATTGGTCTTTGGTTTCTGCAATAATGCTGTTGATGTGAGCCATGACCAGCCTTTTCAAAGCAGTTCATGGCTACAGACGTGAGTGCTACGGGTCAGTAGTAATTTAGTCCAGTAGTCATTTAGGCAGGTTACCTTAGTGTTCTAACTACTGGAACTACACATTACACTTCTGATATGTAGAATATATTTTCAGTCATAAGAGACAGTGGCAGAAACATTATGTACAAAATAAGTTACAAATAACGTGCTTAGGGGACCGTAAAACGGCAGCCATCTCCTCCGGCGCCATCTCTTGTAAGTAAGTATTTCATGGTAAGGTCTACACCTGTTCTATTCGGTCTATGTGACAAATAAAATTCATGTCAAAATGTGTTGCCATGATAGCTCAGCTGAATCGAACACAGTTTGTTTGCTAAGCAACATGTAGGTAGGCATCTGGATGGTAGGCTTGTTCTCACTGAAGTGCATTATCCCTCATATACCAGTCGGAGTCACTGTTCAGTAAGGAATTGTTGGACTGTGGCTTCACATTTTATTTAAATGTATCTCTTTATTTAGATTGATGGCATGACGTTAAAGCGATGTTGATTCAAACATACCATTTTATTTATGTTTTATTTATTTTTTTATTTCACCTTTATTTAACTAGGTAGGCAAGTTGAGAACAAGTTCTCATTTACAATTGCAAGATAAAGCAAAGCAGTTCGACACATACAACAACACAGAGTTACACATGGAGTAAAACAAACATACAGTCAATAATACAGTAGAAAAATAAGTCTATATACAATGTGAGCAAATGAGGTGAGATAAGGGAGGTAAAGGCAAAAAGGCCATGGTGGAAAAGTAAATACAATATAACAAGTAAAATACTGGAATGGTAGATTTGTAGTGGAAGAAAGTGCGAAGTAGAAATAGAAATAATGGGGTGCAAAGGAGCAAAATAAATAAATACAGTAGGGGAAGAGGTAGTTGTTTGGGCTAAATTATAGATGGGCTATGTACAGGTGCAGTGATCTGTGAGCTGCTCTGACAACTGGTGCTTCAAGCTAGTGAGGGAGATAAGTGTTTCCAGTTTCAGAGATTTTTGTAGTTCGTTCCAGTCATTGGCAGCAGAGAACTGGAAGGAGAGACGGCCAAAGGAGGAATTGGCTTTGGGGGTGACCAGAGAGATATACCTGCTGGAGCGCGTGCTACAGGTGTGTGCTGCTACGGTGACCAGTGAGCTGAGATAAGGGGGGACTTTACCTAGCAGGGTCTTGTAGATGACCTGGAGCCAGTGTGTTTGGCGACGAGTATGAAGCGAGGGCCAGCCAACGAGAGCGTACAGGTCGCAGTGGTGGGTAGTATATGGGGCTTTGGTGACAAAACAGATGGCACTGTGATAGACTGCATCCAGTTTATTGAGTAGGGTATTGGAGGCTATTTTGTAAATGACATCGCCGAAGTCGAGGATCGGTAGGATGGTCAGTTTTACGAGGGTATGTTTGGCAGCATGAGTGAAGGATGCTTTGTTGCGAAATAGGAAGCCAATTCTAGATTTAACTTTGGATTGGAGATGTTTGATGTGAGTCTGGAAGGAGAGCTTACAGTCTAACCAGACACCTAGGTATTTGTAGTTGTCCACATATTCTAAGTAAGAACCGTCCAGAGTAGTGATGCTGGACGGGCGGGCAGGTGCGGGCAGCGATCGGTTGAAGAGCATGCATTTAGTTTTACTTGTATTTAAGAGCAGTTGGAGGCCACGGAAGGAGAGTTGTATGGCATTGAAGCTCGTCTGGAGGGTTGTTAACACAGTGTCCAAAGAAGGGCCAGAAGTATACAGAATGGTGTCGTCTGCGTAGAGGTGGATCAGAGACTCACCAGCAGCAAGAGCGACATCATTGATGTATACAGAGAAAAGAGTTGGCCCAAGAATTGAACCCTGTGGCGCCCCCATAGAGACTACCAGAGGCCTGGACAACAGGCCATCCGATTTGACACATTGAACTCTATCAGAGAAGTAGTTGGTGAACCAGGCGAGGCAATCATTTGAGAAACCAAGGCTATTGAGTCTGCCGATGAGGAGTTGGCCCATTGACACAGTCGAAAGCCTTGGCCAGGTCAATGAATACGGCAGCACAGTATTGTTTCTTATCGATGGCGGTTACGATATCGTTTAGGACCTTGAGCGTGGCTGAGGTGCACCCATGACCAGCTCTGAAACCAGATTATTATCAACATTGAAACAAGGTCAAATAAAATATTTCTAATCAAATTACATTTTTTATGCTTCTACTTGGAATTTTCAACGCAATTTCAACATATACATAGTTCTGATAATTATGTTGACATTAGATTGCTGTAACAACCTCTTAGTCAGTTAAGTTTTACCCTAATTTCAATGTTTACAATGTTAGGTTTGTGGTTTTGTGGTTTTAGCAGTGTTGGAGAGTAGTGAACTACATGTTGTTCAACTAGTAATTTAACAACATTTTGCAGTAGCTTGGTGGTAGTTTAATAAAATTCAAATCCAGGTAGTAGTTAATAACTTTTTTCCCATGTAGTGGTGTAGCTAACTACTGGAACTACACATTACACTTTTTTTTATAAAATAAAATATGGGTGAAATTGGCAATACTTTCCTTTCTTTTTCAGCATCAGACCTGCATAATTCTCACTTGAAACATAGTTTTTGTGTTTAATAGGTTAAATTACACATTCTGCTCTTGCAATTTATCGGCTATGACATTTCAGATTTACACATGATCATTTTTCACAAAGTTGTTTTCATGTAGTGAATTACTTTTTCAAAGTAACTTTAGTTAAGAAAACTATATATTTTTGAAGGGTAGCTTTAGTGTAGCTTAACTTCTTCCAGTGTGAAGTCATTGGTAGCTTGGTAAACTACATTTTCGGAGTAGCTTCCCCAACACCGGATTTTAGAATGTGTAAATAGACATGTACATGCATAATGTAGCATATACTGTATTTATAAATCATCGACCACAGTTGTTTTGGAAACACGTTTTTCTCCAGTTGACTTCGATAGATCATGCATCTTGTCATGTGTTTTTGAACATTCAACACAAACAGAAAGACATTAGAAGTGAATCTCCAAACCACAATGAGACACAAATATTACACCAACAGTCTAAATTTCCCAACCATTTACACTACAGACCATATAAAGGATAGCATTGTCTTGAAGTAAACAGTACTTCTCCTATTGTGACTGTGTATAGTGAGGAGGTAATATAAAACAGAAAAAGATCTAGGCAATTTCAGATCTTTTGTCTCTTCCTTATTGTTGAAATATTCTTAGGCTTTAATGTATTTCTGTCAAATTGTTACTCTCTAGTGATAGTATACCTACGCAGTTCTATACTTTAAAATGCAAATAGACTGCAGTCCATCAAACGCAACTTCCTTTTTCTGTTGTCAAGGGGAAACTGCTTGAAAGAAACGTCTAGCTTCTCACACAGCTTCAAGAAGGAGACAGTAAAAGTGGACTCTTAACTTACAGGTGAAAAACATCTGTGTGCTTGGTGGCTGTCAATCACATTAAAAAACTGCCTTTGTCAGAGTTCCTCTCATTTTAAGGTAGGACATTTATTAACAGTCAGAACCAACAGAAAGAACGATATGTTTTTAATTGAAGTGGGAGGTACAGACCAAGTGAGAACTGCTATAGTAGGTTATGTCACGATTCTTAACCTCTGAACCCTAAAACAGCAGTCAGCTCACTGATGTTGACTGTAACTTTGACTTTTAGTAATACACGCTTGAAATTGTAACACATTACCAACTTCATAAGAATGTAAAGACCACAATTTTAGCCTTCATCAGCAAAACATCATAATATCATACTAACTGACCATGCTCTTCGCCATAGTGAGAATGATGTCCAACCATTCATATGGACCACACCTCTGTAAGACCAACATGTGGGAGGTGGTGAGGCTGTTCCAGAGGGTTGTGTACAGCCCTGTGTTTCTGCTGGGTCTGGCCCTGAACCTCTCTGCTCTGAGGGAGCCAGCTTTACAGACACACACATCTACATGTTCAACCTGGCTGTGGCCGACTGCGCCTTCATCACCTTCCTGCCCTTCAGGATCTACCACACCTTCTTCAGCATTACCTCTCCTGGCCTCTGTGCTGTTCTGGTTCTCATTCATTTCACCAACATGTACGCTAGTATTTTCACTGTTACGGCTATCCTATCAGTGTTCAGAGATTCATCGCCATTCAGTTTCCCTTCCACTCCAGGAGAATGGGCTCCAAGAAACAAGTGGCTGTTGTAGTGTGTGTGATGATATGGGTAACTATTGTGGTCCTATGTGTGATATTCAGGGAGCACAATAGACCTGAGCACAATCTAGCCTGCTTTGAGAGGGAATTCCATTTGTTTCCACTGGGCTACATTCTGACTCTGGAGATACTGGGTTATGTGGTTCCTCTTCTCACAATGCTGCTTTGTTCATGTCAGACGATCTGCACTCTGCTGGCCTACAAGGACATGCACTCATATAAGGACAACAGGAAACGTATTAGAATAATATCAGCCAATTTGGTAGTCTTTTTCATCTGTTACACTCCTATCCATATAGCATTTTTCATGAAATTCTGTGTTGCCTACAAAGTCCCAACTGACTGCCAACAGTATAGTTTGATGCATAACTTTTATCATGTCTCAGAAGGGATTGGCACAACAAGCTGCTGTTTAGATGCTATTGGATATTTCTTCTTGGTAAAGGAGTTCCGCAAGGAACTGATCCCAGGGAAGTCAGTGTAAAGAGAGAACCGAGACTCTCCAGAGAGAATTGCTCTCTCTAGAACCGGATAGGAATGAGAGGAATTATCAGCTACTGTATATTCTGTTTTGGCCTAGTGAATGCTGTCACTTGAAAAATCCTAAAAAATCTGATGGTTATACAGATATATGAATTATATACATATTTTCCTGCTATGTAGGTGTCCGGTGTCGTCTTTTTTGAACAACTGAAGGGTAGCTTATGTTAAAAACGGTTCTGTTTTTCTGGACTTAACTTTTGGCAGGCTATTGTCTCCCCCCTTGTGTTCAGGCTGGTCATCACACCCTGCTTTATGCTAAAATCCATTCTCATTTATATTGAACGATAGATATTTACATGGTTTATATTGAATAATCAATATTGACATTGTTTATATTGGATAATAGATATTGACATGGCTTCTAAAATCAGAAAAAAATTGTTGAGAATTATAAAAATTATATGCAGTTGAAGTCAGAAGTTTACATACACTTAGGTTGGAGTCATTAAAACTCGTTTTTCAACCAAACTATAGTTTTTGCAAGTCGTTTAGGACATCTACTTTGTTTATGACACAAGTCATTTTTCCAACAATTGTTTACGGACAGATTATTTCACTTATAATTCACTGTATCACAATTCCAGTGGGTCAGAAGTTTACATACACTATGTTGACTGTGCCTTTAAACAGCTTGGAGAATCCCAGAAAATTATGTTGTGGCTTTAGAAGCTTCTGATAGGCTTATTGACATAATTTGAGTCAATTGGAGGTGTACCTGTGGATGTATTTCAAGGCCTACCTTCAAACTCAGTGCCTCTTTGCTTGACATCAGGAATGGGCCAAAATTCCCCCAACTTATTGTGGGAAGCTTGTGGAAGGCTACCTGAAACGTTTGACCCAAGTTAAACAATTTAAAGGCAATGCTACCAAATACTAATTGAGTGTATGTAAACTTCTGACCCACTGGGAATGTGATGAAAGAAATAAAAGCTGAAATAAATAATTCTCTCTACTATTATTCTGACATTTCACATTCTTAAAATGAAGTGGTGATCCTAACTGACCTAAGACAGGAATGTCAGGAATTGTGAAAAACTGAGTTTAAATGTATTTGGCTAAGGTGTATGTAAACTTCCGACTTCAACTGTACACTCAACATTGAAAGAGAGTCATGTACACTGAGCATACAAAATGTTAATGACACCTAATATTGAGTTAATTGCCGAAAGCGCTCCACAGGGATGCTGGCCCATGTTAATTCCAATGCTTCCCACAGTTGTGTTAAGTTGGCTGGATGGACCATTTTTGATACACACAGGAAACTGTTGAGTGTGAAAAACCCAGTGAAAACCCCAGCAGCGTTGCAGTTCTTGACACAAACCGGTGCACCTGGCTAGGGCATCACGAAATTTCGTCAGCCGGTGATTGTCAAGTAAATAACTGTCCGTTAATTAACAAATATATTTAGCACCTCCTGGCTTCCACACATAGCCTACAAGCCACTGATGCAGACCTTTGGAACATCTACATTTTAAAAAGTCTAATAAATCTATGTAATATAGCCTGCACCTTCACAATAAATCCATTATTTATTTTAGACAGGTCTTAGGATACATGATATGAAGAAAATGTTGTCTATTTCAGAAGAACAGAATAGCATACTGTGACGGCCCTGAATGTTTCTGAACCGTCTCAGTGCTTCTCCTTCAAATAGAGCGCTTCCCCTTTAATTCTTAATTAAATAGTGCTTCTCCTTCCACTAGGGTGCTTCCCCTTTAATTCCCAATTAAATAGCCAGCATCAGCTGCGCAAAAGTGGAGTTGTGATGGAAACATGAATGAGGATGTGTTCGACCCTCAGTTCTGAAGCTTCTCTCTTCCGTTTGTTGTGTTGCTGTAAAAGTGTGCTTTGTGTAGCCTAATAGAAAATCTACCCAGGATCGGATCCACTCTTTGCCTCCGTGGACTACACCTCCGTTGGTTTTCGTGGCCTTTCTCCGCTGGAGATCTGTCGGCGGATTGGCTTCTCTGACTGACCGACTGACTACAACCTTTTTTGTATACGGTATTTCATTTGTTTTGGGTGTGATGTATACTGTGATGATTTATGTAGTTAGTTGTAGTTGAGGATTTATTGAAATGTGTGGTAAAATATTTGTTCTTTTCATTGTATGATGGACACTGGGTTTATGCTACACTGTATGACGGACAAACATTGCGTGACTAAGGTCACTTGAGTTCCCTGAACTTGTTTACCGGGCTGGACTCTTTTTAGGCCCGAGGTACAGGACATTTCTGAAGGAACCAGAGCTGTTTAAAGCTCACTATTGTTATATTGTTGTGTGTGATCATTTGTTGTTAATACATCCACGCAAAAGAATACAGTTGTTTTTGAAGTTATTTCCATTGTTTTAAGGGTTCATGAAAAGGGTATTTCCAACCTGACATTTACATGAGTCCTTTGTATTGGTGTAGACTTGACGGACCAGATGGGACTCATTCCCTATCAAACTAAAAGGAGAAACTAATATTTTCTCTGGTAGGCACAACCTACCTGGCACCCCTATAAATTATAACCTCAAGTCAAAACCGTTACATAAAAAATGGCACCCCAGATGGGACCTCAACATTGAGAAATAACCAAAGCAAATCTTTTGTGTGGAATTAAAACAATGGATTCACCCCAAGAAAATGTGCTCATCCATATCATACCTGTCAATGGGAATACACAGGGCCATTCTGACCATCGAGCCGACAATACAAATCATAATGTTAATAATGGAGTTGATTTGGGCCAGAGCCCTGGGAATCTGAATGCTCTGTCTGGACCACAGGCCACAGGAGGTCTAACCAGCTACTCCCTTATTGACATGGATCTGTGTGGAAGTACTGAGCTAGCCCTCCCTCTGACGCCCAACCTTCCTCCATTGTCTGGTTTATCTCCAGAGGTGGTAGTCTTACAACTTCAAGGTGACATCCTTGATATTTGTCGGACTCAACAACATCTCCAAACTTTAATCCACCATAAATTCAAATGTCTGAGTGGAGCAACAACAGAGTGCCATGGAATTCAGAAATTCACTGAGCACTCTAACCCACACGCTGACAGAGCTCAGTGAGAGTGGAAGACGAGATGTTACTGGTGCCATGGACAAGCAGTTTGACTACCAACAAACCCAACTCACTGCCACTCTCCAGTGGCGCTTGCAACATCATCACACTGAGGTCCTCAAGGACGTTAATTCTGTTTTTTCTCCCCTGGTTAACACTGTAGACCACTTGCAGAAAGAGCTCTCTAATTGTGTTAAAATGTTGGCTGACGTGTCTGTTGACATGGCCACCATTAGGCACAACTCCTTGCACAGAGCTTCTCTGGTGTCCCCTTCTGTTCAAACCACTGAGGGCCAAGCTGGCACCTCAGAACAGCTAAGACAAGGCCATGCTGCAGCCACCCCTTACAGGATGCAATCCACCATGCATCCTGGTGTTCATTTTCATGGTCCGATAACTCCCTCACCCTCTACTTCCTCAATCCCTCCTAGCTCTTTTGTTCATGGTGATTTGAGTAGACGTCATGTGGGGGCGATGCCCATTAAATTGCAATTTCCCACCTTTGGGGAAAAAGGATGACAGTCCTGATCCGCTAATGTATCTGGAAAGATGTCGTAACTTTCTTGCCCTCAATCCCCTGGCTGACGAAGAACTCCTTGCCACATTGAGGAATGTGTTGCATGGGACAGCTCGAGACTGGTGGGATGTGGCACGTCTCACCACTACCTCCTGGGCTGACTTTGAGGCCAAGTTTTCCTCTGCATTTCTGTCTGAGGACTACACAGATGAGCTGGCAGACAGAGTCAGGAATCGAGTGCAAAGAGAGAAAGAGAGTATCCGTGACTTTGCATATGGTTACCACTCCCTGTGCAGAAGGTGGAAACATGGCATTGAGGAGGAAGAGGTCATTAAGTTGATCTTGAAGAACATCAACCCACTACTAGCCAGTCAACTCAGAGAAAGAGTCACCACTGTTGATGGACTGGTTCGCCTGGGACAGCAGTTCGAGAAGGACAGAGAATGCCAACAGCAATATGAACAGAGAAAGAAACAGACACCCAAACCGTTACCCAAGCCAGACCATCAACAACAGCCAGAGTCTCCAGCCAAGACCCCTCCCATGTTCTGTTGGAGATGTAGCCAAAAGGGACATTCTTCAGCTACATGTCCAAGACCATATCAAGTAAACCCTTCCAGAAACCACAAATCAACACACCTAACTCCCTTCGCAGGAACAACCATCCTACTCTGGGTGCTTTGACCAGAGCTGAAACCCCAAGAGTCACTGCCTACGCCCCCCCCATCGACATCCCCTTCCTTTCAGTTAATACCGCACCAATTGGTGGTACCCCTGTCCATAGGTCCATGGACAGGAAGAGCCATCCTGGACACCGGGTCATCCTACACACTGCTCAATGAGAAACTGTGGAAGGAGGTTAAAGGACCACACTACAACTTGAAGCCGTGGACAGAAGGTCCACTCTATCTGGCTGATGGTGAGGCTAAACGACCACTTGGATGGAGTGAGGTAGAGTTCTGCCTGTGTAACCACTCCTATATGATTCCTTCTGTTATCCTACAAACCAAGAACCTTGCTTTTCCTGTCGTGTTGGGAATTGATTTCATGTACTTCAGTGGTGTCCAGATTGATATCGCACACAATTGCTACTGGTTTCCATACAATCCGAGCAAGAAGCATTTCTTCCAGTCAGAAGCTACAAAGTTACATGATTGGGGTCCAAATGTGGCAGTCTTCTCTGCCATTGCTCCGGTACCACTAACCCTCGATAATCCTTCTGATGATCTCCTTTTACAGGCTGTGAGAAGAGCTCAGCTGGAACAGCCAGAGGAGTTAAGGCTGTTGGAACAGCTGCAGAATAACGCTGATGTATGTACTTCAAAGCTGGGACGTACTGGGCTCCTGAAGCACAAAATATTCCTTACACAGGAAATGCCGATCAAGCAGAAGCCATATCGTTTGTCCCCAGCGAAGCTAATCATCCAAAAGGGACTCATTAATGATATGTTGACACAAAATATAATTGAATGTTCATCCTCTCCCTGGGCTGCTCCTGTTGTCCTCATCCCAAAAAAGACCGGTGGTCTTAGATTTTGTGTGGACTATAGGAAGACCAACAAGGTTTCCCAGACTGATGCCTATCCTCTTCCCACCATCCAAGATATCCTGGAGTCATTGTCTGGTGTGGTTGTGTTCACCACCCTTGACCTCAATAGTGGCTATTGGCAGGTTGAGATGGACCAGGAAAGCAAGGACAAGACTGCTTTTGTCTGTGCTGAGGGCTTGTTTTCCTTTAAGGTGATGCCTTTTGGATTAAAGAATGCACCTGCCACTTTCCAAAGACTCATGGAGATTGCGTTAGGTGAGCTCAAAGGGAAGATCTGTTTCGTCTACCTGGACGATATAATTATCTACTCCCAGACCAGAGAACAACACTTTCAAGATCTTCAAGCAGTGTTGGACAAGCTAAGGGAAGCTGGTCTGACATTGAACATGAAGAAGAGCAACTTCTGCCAAACCTCCCTGAAGTTCCTTGGCCATATTGTGTCTTTTGACGGCACGCATGTGGATCCTGAAAAGACCAAGGCGGTACAAGATTTCCCTGTCCCAACCACACTCAAGGCCCTTCAACGGTTCCTTGGGATGGCTGGATGGTACCATCGGTTTGTGTTGAACTTCTCCCAGGTGGCAGAACCCCTCAACGCATTGAAGCGAAAAGGTGCGAAATTCCGATGGACGGCAGAGTGCCAGACCTCTTTTGAAACCCTGAAACGACACCTCGTCACACCTCCCATTTTGGGTCATCCCAACTTTGATTGCCCCTTTGTTGTTTACACTGATGCAAGTGATGTTGGACTTGGTGCTGTTCTAGTCCAACAGACTGGACTTGGCACTGAAGAAGTGCTAGCGTTCGCCAGTCGAACATTGAATGGAGCAGAACGGAACTACTCCACAACCGAGCAAGAGTGCCTTGCAGTTGTCTGGGCTTTGGAAAAGTGGAGGTACTACCTGGAGGGAAGACACTTCACTGTGGTCACTGACCATTCCTCCCTTGTGTGGGTGTTCAAGACCAACAAACCAAGCACCAGACTTATCAGATGGGCTCTACGGTTGCAAGAGTTCACCTTTGCAGTAGAATACAGGAAAGGAAAATACAACACTGTTCCAGATGCCTTATCCAGAGCTCCTGCTGGTGGTAATGGTGGCCCTCATCTTACATGTGCTACTGTCCTGTCAAGCAGTCGAGACTCACCCAAAACTGACTTTCCCATCTCTGATGAGGCCATTTGGAAAGCCCAACAGGATGATCCAGAAGTACAGGCTTTGTACCAGACTATCCTTGAAGATGGAGAAAAGATGGTAAATCCTACCACCAAGCTGACCATCATTGAAGACAAAGTCTACTGAGTTGTACAACTACCTCACAGAACACTATACCAAATGTACATACCTGAAACTCTACGCCTTCAACTGCTTCAACATTTCCATGAAGACCCGTTAGCTGGTCATTTGGGCAGGTTCAAAACCTACAAGCGGTTGCAAGCATTACTGTACTGGCCACATTTGAGCATGGATGTGAAGTCACACATCCGAAACTGTCAGGTTTGTCAAATGTACAAACCAGAAGGTAGAAAGCCTGCTGGCAAGTTGCAGCAAACTGTGGTTACCCGACCTTGGGAAATGTTAGGAGTGGATTTGATGGGTCCATTTCCTAGAAGCTCCAATCAGAATGTGTACATGCTTGTTTTTGTTGATTACTATTCCAAGTGGGTGGAGCTCTTTGCCCTGCGTCAGGCCACAGCAAGGACAGTCTCTAACATCCTTACGAAAGAGATCCTGACTCGCTGGGGAGTGCCTGATTACATCCTGTCTGATCGAGGTTCCCAATTCGTCTCTGATCTCTTTGAGGAGACCTGCCAAAGATGGAACCTGAGACAGAAGTTGACCACGGCTTATCACCCACAGACCAACCTCACTGAGAGAGTTAATCGAACCTTGAAGACAATGGTTGCTTCCTATGTAGGGACCCAGCACAAACACTGGGACAAGCACCTTCACGAGTTTCGATTTGCCCTGAATTCTGCTGTGCAAGAGTCCACTGGAGTCACACCTGCAGAGCTGAACCTGAGTCGTCCCCTCCGAGGACCCTTGGAGATGGTGCTACAGCCCCAGCAGGTTACTCCAGACGCTGCTTGCTATGACCAGGTAGTCCATCTCCATGACTTGAGAGCTCTTGTCTCAAAGAACATGATCCAGGCTCGACTCAAGCAGAAGAGAAATTATGATAAGAAGAGACGAGACATGCAGTTCCAGCTTCGTGATCGGGTGTGGCTTCGCTCTCATCCTTATTCAAAAGCTGAACAATTCTTCTCGGCCAAGCTCGCTCCTAAATGGCAAGGACCATATAGGATTGTGGAGCAGAGCGGCCCTTTGAACTACCGAGTGGTGAAAGAGGACACAGGTGAAGATATGCGCGTTGTCCATGTCTCACGCCTTAAGGCCTGTTACCCCTCGGCTGAGGAATTGGAGGAGATTGAGCGCCGCAAGGTCCTGGAGATCTTTGAAGAGGAAAGTGAGGAGACTTTTCTCGGATTCCCAGACCCAGAAGTCTCACGTCTTAAGGCCTGTGACCCCTCGGCTGAGGAGCATGAGCGCCAAAAAGTAATGAATATTTTTGTAGAGGAAAGTGATGAGACCTTTCTCGGTTTCCCCGACCAAGATGTGCCTTCCAGGGCAATGGTCGGCTTTTTCCAGGGGAGGGGGTGTGTGACGGCCCTGAATGTTTCTGAACCGTCTCAGTGCTTCTCCTTCAAATAGAGCGCTTCCCCTTTAATTCTTAATTAAATAGTGCTTCTCCTTCCACTAGGGTGCTTCCCCTTTAATTCCCAATTAAATAGCCAGCATCAGCTGCGCAAAAGTGGAGTTGTGATGGAAACATGAATGAGGATGTGTTCGACCCTCAGTTCTGAAGCTTCTCTCTTCCGTTTGTTGTGTTGCTGTAAAAGTGTGCTTTGTGTAGCCTAATAGAAAATCTACCCAGGATCGGATCCACTCTTTGCCTCCGTGGACTACACCTCCGTTGGTTTTCGTGGCCTTTCTCCGCTGGAGATCTGTCGGCGGATTGGCTTCTCTGACTGACCGACTGACTACAACCTTTTTTGTATACGGTATTTCATTTGTTTTGGGTGTGATGTATACTGTGATGATTTATGTAGTTAGTTGTAGTTGAGGATTTATTGAAATGTGTGGTAAAATATTTGTTCTTTTCATTGTATGATGGACACTGGGTTTATGCTACACTGTATGACGGACAAACATTGCGTGACTAAGGTCACTTGAGTTCCCTGAACTTGTTTACCGGGCTGGACTCTTTTTAGGCCCGAGGTACAGGACATTTCTGAAGGAACCAGAGCTGTTTAAAGCTCACTATTGTTATATTGTTGTGTGTGATCATTTGTTGTTAATACATCCACGCAAAAGAATACAGTTGTTTTTGAAGTTATTTCCATTGTTTTAAGGGTTCATGAAAAGGGTATTTCCAACCTGACATTTACATGAGTCCTTTGTATTGGTGTAGACTTGACGGACCAGATGGGACTCATTCCCTATCAAACTAAAAGGAGAAACTAATATTTTCTCTGGTAGGCACAACCTACCTGGCACCCCTATAAATTATAACCTCAAGTCAAAACCGTTACAATACTCTGAGTTGTGCTTATGTCAGGTCCTGATCTGGCTATGCCATATTGCTGTGGGCTACACTAGTTCATTTAGCAGACAAGATTTGCTTAGAATTCCGTGGCAATATATATATATTAATATATATTAATATATATTTATATATATTTTTATTTATATATATATATTAATATATATTTTTATATATATATATATATATATATATATATATATATATATATATATATATATATATATATATATATATTTTTTTTTATATATATATATTATTTTAGAGTATGAAGAATACAATTGAACAAAGCTGAATAAAATAGAAAGGATATTTTCTCCAAATAATTTGAGGGAGTGCGCACATACGGATTTTCTGTGTTGAGCAGTTAATGAAATAGGTATTCCTATATGCTTAATTTAGATTTATTAATGTAACTTTAGTTGTTCTACGTTGGGCAAACATTGGGCTATATGTGTTGATTTTTAATACATTGTAAGGCTGCATGATGCGACTCTAATGATGATTTGAAAAAGGTTGCTTGAAAGACATGGCTCTGCTTTGTTTTTTTGCACATGCTGTACATACTCCAATAGTCTCTCATTGACAATTTGACAAGCACTTGATAATGCCTCGAATTTCCCAGTGGCATCCCCTTTGTGTGGCCATGATGCACCCAAAACAAATCCATGCCTTTTGCAGCCAGTGGCCGTTGTTTCCATCTCCCTGAGTGCTGCGTACTCCGAAGCACCTCTCACTCACATGGCTCTCCATCAGGTGATCGGGTCTCACAGGCTACAAGTGAAGACAGACACTTCAGGGATGCAACTCGGAACGTCCTTATTCAATTCCCGAGGTGCGTATTGAAGATATTGGAAGAACTGTCCACATTTACTTTTTGTCAGTCAACAAGATGAGTAGGCCTAACAAAAGCACTAGCATATGTCAATCTACTATCCCTCATAGTACAAAAGTTGACCTATTCTATTCACCTATTCTATTCTGTGCGAGGAATAAATATTCCAACAAGTAGTCTGGGACAGTTGTGGGATGCGATAGATCCCAAATTAATACAACCACTAGCATCAAAAAAACGTTTTCACGCATTGAGGCTGAAGCAACAGATCAGAACATTTAGTTTAAAATGTTGATAGACAAATAGTTTATTTCTTCACATTATAAGCGCAGCAATGCGCACACTGCAGTAGGCTATAAGCACAAATGTTCCATTACCGGGAAAACACTATTAACAAAAGTGACCACAAATGAGATTATGCATAAAATGCTTTTATTATAAAGGTGCATTTTTATGGTGAAAATTATCTTCCCCAAACTTGAAACTCACCAGCTGCTTGTATGCCAGTTAGGCTCTACACCCCTTGTAGAGCGAATTACTGTGCTTAATTTTAATAATTTATTTGGCATGTAGACCAATGTCCACACTTGTATTGACTGTGTAATTCTATAGTCCTTTACTGGATGTGTTGTTGTCAAGCTTACTGTACATCTGTCCGGCCCTCTGTGCTTGATTGTCTGTGTTGGTGCCTGAAAGCAAACAGATAGAGCATTAAACAGAATGACCTTTTCCTTCTCTCTCTCAGAGGTGCCTGATAAATATGTCAGATAGATGGGCCTCAAATTACACACTGTGTCTTGTATCATGTTTATGATGTTAACACCATTCAGCCCTGTAATGAATGCAAAAAGACAAGGTGTGGCTGGAATCTGAATTTACAGAAAAGGGCTGTGAAACTGAGTTAGCCTGCAGTGAGCTCAGCTGTGGGTCAACCTGACAGTGTCCGCTGAGCTGGCATTGGTCCAATCCATTAATGAATCAGATTCATCACATGAATGTGCCCCTGGCTCAGCTGATTGATTTTGAGATTTATAACGTGATGGCCAGCAAGGGCTGCGGTGGCAGAGGGAGGGAGGACTGCAGGGCAGGCAGGGCTCCAGCTCCACACTGCAGCACCAGGGGCTGAGGACCCATAAAGCAGCAAGGGGAAAGGGTGGCTCTGACAGGCCTCACAGCCCATTTACCTGTCAACAGATGTGTTACTGTCTCATATACTCCCCTGAGAGAGAGAGGGAAGTGTGCTCATATCATTAATACTGACAAAGCTATTTGAGTTCATTTCTATTATTCATTCTGATGCTTTTCAATGGTAATCCTCAGAATTGTCAACAGTGGTATTACTCATGTTGGCAAAGTGGAGGACCACACTGGACTGCCATGGCATACGAAGAGGCATGGTCCAGGCCTTATTTTATGGCTGTCAAAGGCCGTTGATGGACCAACAGCACCATCTGCTGGACAGTGGGGGTATTTTCAAACTACGTCAGAGCTACAAGAGAAGTGTACTTATGCATTTGACACAAGTGACAGCAAAGTATTCATTTTTGTGTTTTATTTAACCTTAATTTAACTAGGCAAGTCAGTTAAGAACTCATTCTTATTTACAATGCCGGCCTACTCCGGCCAAACCCTAACCAGGACGACGCTGGGCCAATTGTGCATCGTCCTATGGCTAGTTGTGATACAGCCTGGAATCTAACCAGTGTCTGTAGTGACGCCCCTAGCACTGATAGGCAGTGCCTTAGACCGCTGCTCCACTCGGGAGTTAAGAGAATGCCAAGAGTGTCCAAAGCTGTAATCAAGGCAAAGGCTACTTTGAAGACTCTGAATTCTGAAATATATTTTGATTTGTTTAACAGTTTTTGGTTACTACATGATTCCATATATGTTATTTCATAGTTTTGATGTCTTCAGTATTATTCTACAATGTAGAAAATAGTAAAAATAAAGAAAAAACCCTTGAATGAGTCGGTGTGTCCAAACTTTTGACGGGTACTGTGTGTATATATATATATATATATATCCTTGAGGAGAATAAATAGTCAAAATAACTGGAGTAAAAGAAGATAGTTAATGTCTGAGTTGTTTATTAGAATAAGAAAGTTGACAGAGAGCAAAGTCTCCATGCTAAGTGACAGGCAGAGCTGAGGACAATGTTGAAATGGTGTTCAACTGCTGAAGGGTATGTGTGTGTGTGTGTGTGTGTGTGTGTGTGCGCAGTTGTTTGAGGGTGCATGCATGTGTTTGTGTGATGGACAGATTTGCGGACACAAGCACACACACTTGCATGTACTGTATAAATTCACACGTTGCTACTTCTGTACACACAGAGGCTGTGTCATGCAGCTACTGCACTTAAATTACATTTAAGCATTGAGATTATGTACACACAGGGACACGTTGTGTCATTTAATGACAGTGTCCCTGGTCACAGGCAGGGACAGACAGCCTCTGGTGAGAGCCACAGGACTGCAGGAGTCTGTCACTGTAGCAGGAGACTCGACTCTGGAGGAGTGGGAAAGGGGGAAAGTTCTCTTTGTTGTGATTCCAGTCTGTATCGCCTCCTCCTCTCCTCTTCTCCTCCCAGACACAACTCAGACACAGCACAGGCATCAGAGTGGGAGCAAATACTGAGATGCTGTTCACAGTACAGAATCTTCATCATCATCATCTTCATCAACTTCATCATCAAACTCACACACCAAAGAGGAAATAGAAAATCCAATACAACAAATCCCAAAAACTCAAACCAAATATTACCACAGAAACAAACAAAAAAAACATGACAAGAATGATCAAGAATGAGTGCCGACTAAATAGAATGCTCTCTACAACTTTACAAAAATGCTAACTTTTTTTGTGCTTATCTTTCAATGATAAATATGTCTGCTGCCCGTGTTTATTCCTCAGCAGATTGGGTTACATGTCTTCTTATTTGGTTTGGGTCTTTCTAGGGCATCCCATCCTGGCATTGGCAGTTTCTGGCTGGGTGGCATTAGCTAAATCACTGGGTTACTCAGGAAAACAAGCCAACAACATACAATGGCATGGTCTCAGGGACACACACAGTCCATGATATTTATACACACAGATCAGGTCATGTGGGTTGGGGGTGGGTGGTGGGGGTGGGGGGAGAGAGAGGAACACTCTGTGAGCTACATATCATGTCCAGCAGAAAGTAATGGCTGCCAAAGAAAGCAATTTACTGCATCAGCGGATTGCAAATGTAGATAAAGGGTTAAAACATTTAAAAACTGATTTCAAAAGAACAAAGATTTTTGAGCGCTTCACAGTAAATTACCCAGATTTCTCATTCTGGTGTTGACACATTTAAAACTACCTCTGTTTGATTGTAGCTGCTAATACAACATACAGAGAGGGAAAGGCTGATTGTGTGTATGTGTCTGTCTGTCTGTGTGCAAGCCTGAAGGGTTGTATTATGGGGAACCACAGATTCCTTAACTGTTTAGTCATGGTGGACTAAGATAATCATGTGTGGCTCTTCCAACGAGCAAATCCCTGGGTCTGAGCCACAAGTTTGGCCTCCCTCCTCCCTGGCCTGGGGATAACAGCAGATCGTAATTCAATTGGATCCTGAATTTGATTAGGGCGCAGTGTGTGTGTCTTAAGTGTGTGTATGTTTATGTGTGTGTAACTGTGTGACTGTGTGTGTATGGGGGGATAGCTGCAGAGGAGAGTGGGTGCTCGTCACCCTCTTGATGTGTCTGTGCTAATCTTCTCAGGGGCTCATCACGCCATTAGGGGCTGGGATGTACTTTGCCTAATCAAGCATGTTTAGTGAAACAGTGTAAGGGAGCTGGAGCACGCCTGGCTGGGCAGGCAGAGCAGGCCTCAATCACACACTGCACTTAGGGGACACCACTGGCTGGGAGAAAGAGAGGAGACGAGAGGGGGCACCAGGGGGCCACTACTGCTTCAAGGCCCCATATTCTCAACCAACACTCCTCTCAGGGCTATAATGGAGATAGGAGGAGGACGACGACGACAACGTGGAGGAGTGGTTTTGTCTACTACAGTATGGAATGTGCTATTTCAATATACTCCCCAACCCACCAACTACTTTACTCATTCATGGCAGCACTCACTACTAATATACTTCAAGTACACAAAAACCAACACACTCACATGAACGCACACATGCATACACACGCATTCAGTTGTTGCTTTGTCTCCCTGGACTCAGCCATGAGTGGGTCTTTTTACCCAGCTAGATCATGTGCTTACATTCCATGAATCTCTTTTAGTATTCTACCTCAGTGGTTTAGCCCTTTACATTAAGACAAACAAATCCACCGTCCAACCCGGCTCCTCTCCTCAGCCCACCACACAGCTGGCCAGGCCTCCCCTCTATCTGCTCCCCCGTTTCAGAGCAGTTCTGAATGTAGCCATAGCTTTGTATTTAAGCCCTGCTAAGATGTATGTTCGTGCTCTCTGGCTCTGTTGTGTGTTTCTCTAACACCACTCTCTACCAGTCCTACCCAGATCAGCCCAGCCTCTGCTCCTCCCATGCCCCTCCAGCTCCATCTCTCTCCTGCTCTCCTCCTCTGCTCCTCCCAGCCCACAGACCCACTAATGAAGCCAGTCTATGCGCTCCCATGCGTGTTGCCGACCAGCACTCAGGGTGAGGGTGCAGTTAACACTGATTTGTGAATGTTGGGGGATTGCGGCAGAAATCACTCAGATAATGGCTACCGGGCCAAAGAACTAGGGGGAGAACAAGGAGATTATGGACAGCTTCCGCTGTAGCCTGAAACAGAGCAGCATCCACACACACAAGTCATGACACGGATGAAAAAACACGAGCCACCGGATCTACAGACAGGGGAGTGAGCAGAGAGGCGGACAAAAAGAGAACATCAAACAGAGAGAGAGAGAGCGGAGGGAGACAATCCACGCCCAAACAGTTCTACTTTGCTTTGTTGAGCCAGTGTCCCTTGTGTATAGACGCTGAAAGGCAGGGATATAGAAGTGATAGCAGTCTGAATGATGCCAGTCTCCCAGCCCCATCGGCCCATCCCTGGCCTACCACCCTGACTGGTCCCAGCCCCAGTCCCAAACGGTGCCAGTGTCTGTGAGGGGGCCGAAGGGATGGGTAGGGGGGCGCTGCTGTCCTCATTGATATTCCGCTGGGCTGGGGCACTGGGTTCGCCCCTCCGGCCCTGACTCTTAACGGCTATTTGTTGCAGCCATCTCCTCCTGCTCCGGGGCACAAAGAGGCTCAGTGTCAGGGAGAGGAGCCTGAATGGAGCTCCCCAGTGGCAGGGCCCTGGGCCCGCTAACTCCCACAGCCAGGCTCACATTCCCCTACATGGGCTATGTGCTCTTCTCTCCTGTCCGCTGGCTTGCCGGGTAGCCCAGGCCTCAGGTCAGGTCACATAGATCCAGGGAGAGACAGACAGAGAAGGAGGAAGGGAGTGGGAGGGACAAGGTTTTCTTATACCGCTGTGCCCTCTGACTGTGTTTCGCTGTTCCCTCCACTTCTCCAAGGAAACAGAGATATTAAGGTACCATCCTCATCTCCTCCCTGATGGTTTTTGTCCCCTCCACCTTGACACGTTCAAGTCCAGTGCTGTTGTTGCTAGATCTGGGCTGCAGACTGGGGGAGGAAACCGTTACAAGGTCTGATTCTAAATGCATAATAGAGATTTAGAAACACACTAGAAATGTGTGGTTTTTCCATGATTGTTAACACAATGGGACGGATCGTTGACATCATTATCAAGCTTATTCCAATAAGATGGTCCAGTGTGTTGTATGCTCACATTAAGACAGGAACCCTTTCCCATACTGCATGATCCAGTGCCACCTGGCATTGCTAATATCTATCAAACACAAGCTGACTGATAGAGCTGACTGATAGAGCTGACTGATAGAGGTGGCCAGAAAAAAAACAAGGAAAAGCACATGGTTGTCTGCTGGATGCTGGCACAAAAGCAAAGCAGAAATAAAAATGTCACACCCAAAGAATGACTTGCAGAGCACAAGATAGTAGAATGAGACCTTTCACCACTGGAACTGAACTAAATTATCAGTGAAGCGGTTCTCATTTCTTTTTGTTTTTCCTTTTTCACAAAATGTCCCTTCCCTCGCACCCCTTCCTAGTCCTTGAGGTTGGTTTTATGGTGTCCAGTCCATGCTCTGTGGGTTAAACCACGTACGGAGCAGAGGGGTGCACCTCTCAGGGTGATAGCAGAGCTGCAGCCATGAGGAGAATAACCTCATCTCTTTAACTCTCTCTCTCTCTAAACTGCTGGCTTCTGGAGACCCAGTCTCTTCAGTCAGTTAGACAGTCAGGCTTCACGCCGGGGGATGTCAGAACATTGAATGACAGTGAGAGAGGACAGACAGGGCAGATTTCGGGAAGGGAGAGTGAGTCTGAGGGGTATTCCAGTTGCTGAGGGGAAATGGGTTTCAGAGAGGGGGGTTCATTGCGCTCTTCTCTTCACTGGCCACTAGGGGTAGGCTCGCCCACGCTCTTTCCCATTAGGTGACTGAAGTCGGCCAGGCCGTGGTGGTTGGCCCGGATCAGGCCCGGGCGCTGGGAGGGGTAGGGAGCTCCGTTATTGCTGTTATAGTTGAGTCCCTCGTGAGTCCAACGGGGAGGCTCCCCAAAGTCCATCTGGGTGCTGGGGGCTGAGACCACCCTCCTGCGGTCTGGGGAGTCCTGTGGCGTGGCTGGGTAGTTGTATTCACCTGCAGAGTTCCTCAGGGTGGTCCTGGGTTGTCCCCCATGGGGCTCCCGGTTGCTGGCCAGGACCAGGTAACGTGTTCGCTCCGTGTTGGGGGGCCCCACATCCCCTGGGCCCTCGTGCCTGCCACCTCTCTCCTGCAGGAACTTGGAGCTCAGGTAGATGACGGAGTTGGCTGGGCAGGGCATGCCCACTGAGGTGAGGAAGGTCTGGCTCTGGTCCCAGTCTACATCTCTCATGCTGGGTGGAGGCCGTTTCTGCTGCAGGGGGGTCTGTTCTGGAGTAGGTAGGCCTGGATCCATCTCTCCTTTAGGCCAGCCGTTGGGCATTACGAACGGGTTGTCTGCCTGGGAATGTGACCGGGGTCTCTCGCTACCGCTGGTACGTGTCACGCTCATCACTGAGCCGCTCCGGCCCTGACCCAGCATGTTCTGCTCCTTGTCCCCTTTACGGCTCCTGTTGGCTCCTGCCCCTCGTGTGCGGTGGCGATGACTCATGATCCAGCAGACAGCCAAGCCCGACAGCACCGCCCCCGTGGCGAAAGCTGAGACTGCAGACACAACCAGCAGGTTGACTGACACCAGACCATCTGGCTCGTCAATGAAAGACTCCTGCAGGAGACCTACAGACAAAGAGAAAGACAGACAGATGAACAGAGACACAGAAAAGGCTGTCAATAAGTCAGTGGATACAGTGGATATGTGAAAGAGGGTTCAGACACTCCTGGGGAACAATGATGTTGAAGAGAAAAATACATTATAAAACAACAATACATTTCTGCATTTAGCCTTCATCAGGGTTCTAAAGTCAGTAGACAGAGCACAGTTAACATCATCTCAGTAAAGTGGGAGATTACAGCTTGAGAAAGTGGCCTATTTCCCTGTGCCTCAGTGGGTGGGGAGGAATGCTCTTCTGCGAAGATATGCTATTGGTGTAACGGCTAATTGTGTTCATTACCTAAAGTGGATGGTGATTTTAATGGCTGTAATAACTGTCTTCCTGATTGAGAATATCTCCCAACCCCGAAGCGTTGCGGAACATTTACTTTGCAGCGGAAGATGCCTGTACATTCCGGAATTAAAGGGATAGTCCGGGACTCTGGGAAGTGGATAAAGGCCTTCATTGAACTATCCTTTTAAAATCGAACTATCCCTTTAATAGTCAGTAATTGCTTTAAGTTGCATACTGTATTAACACATGCACTTCACAAAGTTATTTTTTTCTAACGGCATGAGAAAGGATTTTTAAAAATACAATCACATCTGAAAGAGGACTACGACAATATGCTTATTTTCCCTGCAAAGAACTTGAGAGAAGCTCCTCTGGAGAATGGAATATATGAATTACTAAAGCAGTGGAAAAACAGTAGAGCACAAAGCTGCTGCCATGGATCAATTAAGAAAATGTCAGGAGAAAACTTGTTCTTTGCAGTGCAAGCACCAGGGACAATACCAATAGAAAACAAAGAGCTTACTCCCAGCCAGATGAAGAAATTAGGAAAAAACTATGAAAGAGTGAGCGAGAGAAAGACAGAGAGGGAGAGGGAGAGCAAGACAGAGAGGAAGAACGAGAGAGAGGGAGAGAAGAATAGCGAGAGAGGGTGAGGGATGAAGAAAGAGGAAAGAGGCCTTCAGCAAACTACTGCAATAGAGGCCCCAGACAAACAGTAAATGTTTCTTAAATTACTAGAACAGCAAAGGGATGGTGATGGGTGTGTCAGGGAGATAAGACCCACAGGAAATAGATGGATGTCATTAATGGATGGATGTTGGGAGCCACTTATTCACCCTGCAAAGAAAGCAGAGAAAGAACATGCCAGAATGCAGGGAGCAGAGGTCTGCTTTAAACAAACATACCTTTATCATCTGACAAATTTATTGTAATGGAGACAAATGGCAATAATTAGGAGCAGGTAGGAGAAACCAGCTAGTAGCTAATTAGTGGGTTTTGGGGCTTGGCGAGACAGAGTATTATTCTCCATGCGTTGACACGAGGCAGGGAATGGGGACAGCCTACATTAAAAACCATAACAATAGAAGGTGCGAATTGAAAGGCCACAGTGAAAAGGATTTAGTGCTAATCAAGTTGCCATCTTGGTCAATCTAGGTCCTTTTATACTCTAATTAGTGTTTGATCACTTATTTAATAGACCTTGGAAATACATGGCGGATCGCTGGGTACCATAGTTACAGTGAGTGAATTATGTGTTGTGTGTCTATTGCATCTTCAACTATAGAGTGGATATCCACAAAGTACCTGTATGGGTTTTTGGATTCATATTAACGTGACTGATTTTCCCTTTTCTTCTTTCCCTCTATCTGTCACATAGAGAGCTCATCATTCTGCTGGCTAAGCATAGTCCTTCCCATTGTGCTTGTGTTTTCTGCTAAACACTCATTTATCTCTCTCTCTCTCTAAACATATCCCTGATCCATCATCACCCATCCAGCCTAAAAATTTCCCTGATTCATACACTATTTATTTTCTCTTTTCGGACCAATATTCAACTTGGATTCACTGCCAGTATCTATTATATTACTCTGGAAAGTACTGTGCTCCTAAATGATGATGTTCAGTGGCAGCCAGGCAGCAGAGAGAGACAGTGGGAAAAATGACATTGTCAGGATACGGCACTGCTGTCATATTTATTTACTGTGGCCTCTGTTTTATTCCTAAACCAATGAGGTAATGAATTGGTTCATGGGTTTGGTCATTCCTAAAAACCACAAGCCTTGATGGCTCTCTAACAACTTTGGACCATAATTTCATCCACATCTGGAAATGTTCATACTTCACTTACACTGAGGAGTTCCCATTCCTTTTTCCCTTTCACATTTCTCCCTGAAAATGCACGGCCGGGGTTCACTATGGAACTTCAGATTCAATTCTGTACGGTGCAATAATACGCTGTCATCTCGGTGTGGGGAGAGGTTGTGATGAGCGTCTGTATTCCCACACCTCAACTGGAGAATACGGCGAGGAGGGTTGCCCTTTCCTGGTAATGATACTGAACCACCATTGAAATGCATTCTCCCTATCTGGAGCAGCATCATTCTCCTCCTATTCAGACCCAATGTGTCTCCTTTTTTCTCCTCACAGAGAGACGATGCACATCGCACTCTGAAAGGCCTAGGCCATTAGTGATTGTCGCCTTTGGAGCCACTCTGCTTTGTGTCAATGGCTGGGGGAGACAAAGCAGCTGGAGCAGGGAGGGGTGAAGCGGGAGGAGAGGGGAGGGGGACAGGTCTCTCTCTCTCTGTCCCACCGGGCTGACAGCAACCCTCTCCTCGCCGACTCACTTATTAAACCTTAATGGAAGCCGCCCTGACTGTCAGCCTGACGAACACTGAGCACGTCTTGGGCTTGCAGCTTCAATTACAGGAGAACAACACTGAGGCAGGAGCAGCCTAGTTAGTGGAGGAGATGGGGAGGAATGGGCCAGGCGGAGGGATATGGCGCTATGAAGGCAGACTAACTAACTGCTATGTGTTTGTGTTTCTTTCAGGGGGTAGTCACCAAGCTACGGAGCACACACTCTTTCACAGTCTTTCATTTCTATGTTGCGGTTAATCTTCCCCATCTCTCTCTCCATTCGTCTGCAGCCACCGTCTTCTGTTCCCTCGCTTCCCTGATCTTCTCCTCCTCTCTCCTCCATTCCAGTGGCATGTCCTTTAATCTTCTTCTCTCTCTCTCTCCATCTCCAGGGATATGCCTCTGATTCCTTCCCTCCATTCCTCCACCCTCCATCTCAACCCTGCCTCGCGCCCTCCTGCCCTCTCTCCCTCTCCTTCTCCCCCATGGACCCTGGCTCGGAGTAGCCCAGCCTAATGAAAAGACACAGTGGCCCTGGCTCTTGGTTAAGATTCCCTTCATTAAAACACTGGCAGCGTATGGATTTGCTCTGCCCATGCTTGCAAATTGGCTGGCCTTTTAGCGGTGGGGTTATTGATTTTCAAACCCAACATGGTGTCAGTGAGGCCGGGTATGTGGTGACTGGAAACATGCAGTTATTAACTGTGATGCTGCCTGCTGCAGTGTAGGGGGATAGAAACTACTGTACCAGCGAGTGGGTTGGCTCACACATGAAACACATCCTGCTTTCAAACTACAGCACAAAAGCAGCAACACACTCCCGATGGACATGCATATGACACAAACATATCTGAGGTTGAGTGGGACTGACAGTATCCGTGTTATAAAATGATCTGAGGGACTTTGATCTAGGAACCTACTGTTTCTCTACATGGCAATGTATTTGTATGTACCCTGTGCATGCACGTGTCAGTGCATGTGTGTACTGTATATATGGACGTGATTGTGTGTGTGTGTGTGTGTGTGTGTGTAATAGATGAGAATAAGGGACTGCACTCATGGTTCAGTGATTTAGCTCATTATCCTCTCTTTATCTTGCTACCATTCTTTCTCTCTCTGTTAACAGACAGACTGCAGGCTCTATCTTGCTACTTTCTCTCTTTGTCTCTATTTTTCTTTCTCTGTCTTTCTCTCGCTCCCTCTTACTCTGTTGGAAGTCTGCAGGCTCTTTCTGGGTTGTTCTCTCTCCCTCTTAACCTCTTCCTCTCTCTCGCTCTCCTGCTGTAATCTGGGTCCCCCTCCTCCACTGCTCTTCGGTCAGACAAATTGGAGTTTCAGAGTCTAAGCCTTGCTACACCATAAACACTGTGTTTACTCATAGGGCTGGTGGTCATGGCACATATAGTTCCTCTGACCTCATTACCAAGGTAGAGTAGTGACTGAGTGAGATCGCTGGAGGTTGTGTAGAACCTTATAAGGTCTGGTCTGAGGTGCCTTTACTGATCAATATGGCAAAACATTTATGAACCCCAGCATGTGTTTTCAATTAAAATTCCATAGCATATCCACAAAAATCTGCTATTGGAATCAGGCTTTCACATTTCCATTAAACATATTAATGTTTTACTTAAGGTAGCTAATTCTGTTCTAATTGCATCCACTCAGTAGTCCACTGTGCTGCTACAATGCCCGCTCTGCTGCTTGGGGTAAATGATAGAGTACAGTTGATTTAAATAAGGGTGTGTTAAATTCAAATCCATTGCAGGAAGTTAGCTCCCTCCCATGCTGTGGACAATTTGTTGAGCGGTAAACTGTCAGTCAGTTAAGTGGTTCGTTTGTGTTATACAAAGCATGATTTTTTATTTTAATACATTCTAACCTTGCTTTTCATATCATGCCAGCCTTTTGCAACAACTTAACAAGGTGGATGCTGTTAGCACTTTCAGCTGCATTCAATCCAAATAAAACAGCTGGGCTGTGGATTGTTTTTCAGAAAAGTGTGTCTCGAAGGGATGCCGTTTCCAATAACACCCTGTAGCCTACGGTTATGGTTTTGGCTGGCGTTGGGTAGTAATTTATATCCTCAATTTAGGTGCAAAGGAAAAGAACACCGTGTAAACTATTAATAAATATTCAGGAGATGCGTCACAGGCAATAAATTATAAACTTGGGCCGTGTTATTAGTCTAACGATCCACCGGGAGTTCCAATCTCTCATTCCCTAATCACGTACCTCGCAATTTCAACTTAATCTTTCTCACATGCTAAAGACATACATCTAGTGTGCCATGGCTGTATGCACCATGATATATGACCGCAGGGGAAAACACACTACTATTTGTTGAGGTTAACACCTCAGTGTTGAAGTGTTGGATTTGTTCCCATCACACATTGCTGAAGGTTTAGTAGGTGGATGATTAAACCATCCAGCCTTGGTGCCCATCTGGTTGACTGATTGAATCTTTTCCTCTGCCCTGCTCCTCTTATTTACGACACACGTTTTATAAAATGTCTCCTGCACCATACCTCCGCTCCTCCATGGGTCCTGGCTCTAAAAATGCCTCCTGTACACAATGAGGCCAATCCTCAGAAAGATGAGGCATCAGACACCTAGTTTGTATCCTGACAGGCCTACCCCAGGTGGTGAGGGTAGGCAACAATTCCCTCCGCCAAGCTGATCCTCAAAACGGGGGTCCCCCAGGGGTGTGTGCTCAGCCCCTTCCTGTACATCCTGTTCATCCATGACTGAGTGGCCACGCACGACTCCAAATCAATCATCAAGTTGTAGAGGCGCAACAGCACCTCTACAACCTCAGGTGGCTGAAGAAATTTGTCATGGCCCCTAAGATCCTCTATTACCAGGCCATCAACCTGTTTAACAGCCATCACCAGGTGATGCACACCCACTCACACAAAACACACACACACACACAAGCTAGCACACACACTTCATACTCACGAACAATGTTCCCCATATTTTTCAGGCACTGAGCAAATTTCAAGTCTGCTGAGCGCAAATTTGAACATTGCGAAAATGCTGTGCAACTTCCAGCGTGCGTTTACTGTGAACACTGAGGCTGTACCCGCTTTAAGTTACAGTTTTAACAGTGGCCATGTAGCCTACTGTGGCTATTCTATCATAATGTAGGCCTACCAGAGTTGCCTACCACCAAAACAATGGAGCTAATGTATCCCATTACTTTTTAACATGGAAATAGCTGTTCTTTCATTCAATCTACAGTAGCAGCCAATGTGTGGTGTTCAATGTAAGCCTACATTCCATAAGGAGCGGCAGGTAGCCTAGTGGTTAGATCTGTCATTCTACCCCTGAACAAGGCAGTTAGCCCACTGTTCCTAGGCCGTCATTGTAAATAAGAATTTGTTTGCCTAGTTAAATTAAAAACATGCAAGGCTTGACATTAACCTGTTTATCCACTTGTCCTTCAGACAAGGAGGTGACTGAAAATATGTTGTCTGATGCAAGAAACCCCTTTACAAAATAAAATACATTATTATTCCTATACCATTATTACAGAAAATCTGACAAATTATGCTATCCTCTGCCTTTTGGCTACTTAGTTTCTTCAAAATACAACACTGCCCCTCAATTTTTCTTTTACCTGACTGGCTTTTCAAAAATGTCTAGAAATGTACCCATTTTGTGCTCTTGTAGGAAGCAATCACTCCCCTATTGCTGACTACAAATGATCTATAACTGGGCTAATAACTCACTAACTAGCAAATGAAATGAACAAAATGTGCACACATGGCTACATGCAGCTCTCGCTTTGATCTCAAAACAAGCGCATCTACTCATAAAATGGCACAGATCCATACAGTATGCTGCAATTGTCTATTTGCATGTAGGCCTACTGCAGGTCTGTGTAGAGTACCGGCAGAGTGGTGCTTGTCAATGCAATAGAATCCTATTCCGATGCGTTCTGCCTACAACAAAATCTCTTGCATAGTTAGTTTTGCATTCTGAGTCTTGCGTAGTTCGTTTTGTTTTGGTATGTTGCATTGGAAGTGGCTAGTATTGCGTTGATTCGATTACAATTCCCACAGTAAAAGGAAACGTTAATAGTGTTAACAGGGAAAACTCTAGAAAGTTGAGTGAAGTTCAATCTTCTGCTTCTCTGTGGGTTGATATTGTATTTCTTCTGCGGGGCAGTCGCACATACACTTACACACACACTCACAGCCAACGCTGCTATCCCATGTTATAGCGACATTGAACCACTGGTCAATTCCTGTTTCACACTGTGTATTTAAATACTGTATCCCCGACATAGCTTATTCTAATATTTCTTCTACTGTACATTGTATTTTAGTTACACTGTTTATACACATTGGATATTTATTTATATACTGGATTCTTGACATAGCTCACTCTATATTTTATGTACTGCTGTACACTCTTGACATTCGACTGCATTCTTAGGATGAAGCAACATAAGCATTTCGCTGCACTGCTATAACACCTGCTAAACACGACCAATACATTTTTATTTGATTTGTTACCTGCGAACAGAGTGCTGGATTAGGGAGAGTGGCAATCCCACGGGTCTCAAAAGGATGTCACTCTGTGGGGGTTAAGAATGAGGCATTATGGGGCTCTGGGACCAAACTAACTGCTGTTAAGAACACCATTTCTCAACCATGCAGCATAAAGATGTCGGATCTTAACTTGATCACTCTTTTGTCAAAGAGAATTTTCCTGCTGGATCAGGAAATTCAAATGAGTCTCATGAGTCCCTGAAAAAGAGCAGTTCTCTTTCTCTCCATGTGGGGGCAGTCGAGTCATTGGGATCAGGGCTTGCAATCAAAATAATACCCGTTTTACATTTTTCATTGACAAGCTATAAGTGAATTATTGATGACTAGAGCTGGAAACACATCAGATGGCTTCCACAACATCTGAACAATGTCAGAAAAAAATGGGATTGTTAGACCTAACAACTAGAAATGGGCAGGTGTGTTAATAAGTGGTGTCAGGTGTGGTCACGGGACGTTTCCAAGTGTCCTTAAACCTCTCCAATATGTCTGTAAATTAGATAATTCCAGTGCTATTACATATTTGCAATCCCTAAATGCCATTTGTTCAGTATAAAAACACAATTTCTACCATATCAACCTCACTCAAACATTGTGGTGTTATGGGGTATCCAGGATACATTCAAGTGTCCTTTCAACCTCTCCAAAGTGTCCGAATGTGGTAATTGCACTGTTTTTACACACTGGATGTGCCTAAAGGTTACACTTTACTATAAAAACTAAATTTCTACAACACCAACCTCTCTCAAACATTGTGGTGGTGTTGGGGGACATACAGGGTATATGGATACCTACAGCGCGTAAGCAGGCAACATCATATTTTTGATGCACAAAGATATAGTCACTCGGTGGACATTCGATGTTGCAATTAAGTCATACATTCCTACCAACCTAAAGATTAATTTGATACCCCCCATGTAGCTAGAGCTCAAACACAGAACATATCAAAGCTTACCTTGAATGTTTGCTGATAAATAACAGCAGGTCACAGGCAGACAAATAAGATATCCTCATGATCTGTGGAGTCCTGGCTTTCAGTGTGTATCAACAAATTCTGTGTTTATTTCGTTTATGCTTCACAACACTGACCGGAATGTAGATAGCAGCCATCTTGAAATGAGGTCATCGGCTCGGCCTGCCCTTATAAATGTGTTTGCCCATATATGGTAGTAAGTCATACCAAAGATTTGAAGGTACCGATCATTAGTCAATATACTCAGCTTTCCACAGACACCCTGCTTTTGCAGATAGGGGCTACCGTTCTCATACCAGACTGAATTGAATTTAAAAAAAAATCAAATAGGGTCCCCAAATATACATTTAAGAACATAAGATTAATAATAAAATAATAACAAATAGGCTACACCAACAGTTTCCATTCATACAGTAGATTTGACATGGTAAATGATTAAATACTTTATTTCTATTGTAAATCGCCCTTAGTCTGTTTGAAAAAGTTGTTCCGATTCCAATACCAACTAGAGGGCGAATATACAGTACCAGTCAAAAGTTTGGACACACCTACTCATTCATGGGTTTATCTTTATTTTTACTATTTTCTACATTGTAGAATAATAGTGAAGACATCAAAACTATGAAGTAACCAAAAAAGTGTGAAATGTCTTTCCTTCTTAATGCGTTTGAGCCAATCAGTTGTGTTGTTTCAAGGTAGGTGTGGTATACAGAAGATAGCCCTATTTGGTAAAGACAAAGTCCATATGGCAAGAACAGCTCAAATAAGCAAAGAGAAACGACAGTCCATCATTCCTTTAAGACATCAAGGTCAATCAATCTGGAACATTTCAAGAACTTTGAAAGTTTCTTCAAGTACAGTTGCGAAAACCATCAAGCACTATGCAGTTGTGTAAAGTACTTAAGTAAAAATACCTTAAAGTACTACTTAAGTCGTTTTTTGGGGATATCTGTACTTTACTTTACTAGTTCTATTTTTGAAAACTTTTACTTTTACTCCACTACATTCCTAAAGAAAATTGTCTAACTCACGCACTTATCAAAATAACCTCCCTGGTTATTCCTACTGCCTCTGATCTGGCAGACTTACTCAACACAAATGCTTGGTTTGTAAATTACATCTGACTGATAAAGTGTGCCCCTGGCTTTCCGTAAAAACATGTTTTTTTTAATCATGCCGTCTGGGTTGCTTAATATAAGGAATTTGAAATGATTTATACTTTTACTTTTGGTACTTAAGTATATCTAAAACCAAATACTTTTAGACTTTTACACAAGTAGTATTTTACTGGGTAACTTTCACTTTTACTTGAGTCATTTTCTTTTAAGGTATCGTTACTTTTACTCAAGTATGACAATTGGGTACTTTGCCAACCACTGGTGCAACGATGAAACTGGCTCTCATGAGGACCGCCACAGGAAAGGAAGACCCAGAGTTACCTCTGCTGCAGAGCATTAGAGTTACCAGCCTCAGAAATTGCAGCCCAAATAAATGCTCAAGTAAGTTCAAGTAACAGACACATCTCAACATCAACTGTTCAGAGGAGATTGCGTGAATCAGGCCTTCATGGTCGAATTGCTGCAATGAAACCACTACTAAAGGACACCAGTAATAAGAAGAAACATGAGCAATGGACATTAGACCGGTGGAAATCTGTCCTTAGGTCTGATGAGTCCAAATTTGAGATTTTTGGTTCCAACCTCGGTGTCTTTGTGAGACGCAGAGTAGGTGAACAGATGATCTCTGCATGTGTGGTTCCCACCATGAAGCATGGAGGAGGTGTGATGGTGTGGGGGTGCTTTGCTTGTGACACTGTCAGTGATTTATTTAGAATTCAAGGCACACTTAACCAGCATGGCTACCACAGCATTCTGCAACAATACGCTATCCCATCTGGTTTGCGCTTAGTGGGACTATCATTTGTTTTTCAACAGGACAATGACCCAACACACCTCCAGGCTGTGTAAGGGCTATTTGACCAAGAGGGAGAGTGATGGTGTGAGGCATCAGATGACCTGGCCGCCACAATCACCCAACCTCAACCCAATTGAGATGGTTTGGGATGAGTTGGACCGCAGAGTGAAGGAAAAGCACCCAACAAGCTTGTGATAATCTTAGTGCAATCGATGGTTGCAATAGGCCGCTTGTTATTTTGGTTTATTTTCCATTAGGCTACATTCTGTAGGCTAACCGTTAGCCTATCCATTGTTACATAATGAAAGGTGTGAAAACTAATAATAGGCTACTGTGTTTCCCTGGCTGAGTTGATAAGCTGATTTGGGCCATCAGTTGATTGACAGATGTAGGCCTACTGTAGAATGATACACTTTTCTCCAGTGTGGATGCTCATCCACGTTTTATAGTTAGGCAGCAGGCTATGTATAATTTATCAATATAGTTCTGGTCTTTGGTGTGGATTGAAAGCCTGTATTCTGTGGCTTTAATATTTCATTTCATAAAGCTGTCAAGTTGTTTATGCATTTGAGTCTATCCAAAGACAATTTTGGTGAGCTGAGACACTTTATTTCAATATTTTTAAGAAGTAAAATGAATAGTCTGATAATTTACACAAAGAAAACACATTTAACTTTTTGACCTAATGTAGGCTCAGGCTGGTTACTACAGTATAATCGCTCAGCATTGGGTGTGAACTCATGAGGCTTGGAGCCTGGAGCGCGCTACGTAGACCACTGCACTACGGCAGTTCACAATGCTCTAGCAAGCACTAAGAATACTATGAATACTGATGATATATAGGTGCGTCGTTTTTTTAATGATTGTGTTTTAAGCTTTCCTGAAACCTTAACCACTCGCAATTAATGCCTAAACTGTTAACATTTGAGTTTCTTCTGTTTTAACTCTGTATCCATGCGGAATTAACCCTGTAACCACACAGAATGAACGCATCAAAAATAGACCTTAATCTATGAGTCAAAGGGCAGTAGGCCGGATTCAAACCCATGTTGACTCTGGCATATGTGTGCCGGGTCAGTGGCTAGAACCGCTGGAACACACAGGCATTGTGGAAAACCAATAATTGACTCTGCCTATTGCTTGCCTTCAACATACAATAAAACAAATCGATCTAAAACAATTGCTTTTCCCTAACGTAAAATACATCTACCCCCTACAAATATGTCAGTTTATTATAATCCACATTAGAATTCACACGAGATGCGCTGTAGCCTGCCAATGGAGGTATGGTGGGCATTGTATATACAAACACCACTTCCAGCTGCCCCCTGGTGGTGGTTATAAATATTTTTTCAGCTAAAGGGGTCAAATTAAGATCTGACATCTGTAGAACGCAGCTATCATCACCAGATCAGCACTCTACAGTTCGACATGAATGTGTATCATTGGGGTTCTTTATTTCCTGTTGACATGCAGCAGCCCAATGGTGGTGTGTTAGCCAGCGGTAGGGCCCCTCACGACCGCTGTTTGCTCTCTCTGATACCAGCTGATGGATGAAAGCTGCTAGCCTATCAGTTTTCACCCTGCTATCTGGTCTCTCTTTGCTCTCCCTGCTCTCTCTCTCCTGCAGGTGGCTGACAGATGACTCCCCATCTCTCCTGCCTCTCTCTCTTCACCACACTCCTCACAGGAGAGACCCACGTGAAAGAGAAGAAGCCCTCCAGGAGTTCTCACATCTCTCCAGATATTCAGGATTGATGCTGCCCTCTTTGAAACGAACTGCACCCACCCCCCGCTCATCCTCTGCAGAGGAACGTAGGCCCTCACATTTCACAAACCCGCACCTCTTGTGTAGCGAGGGGCGTCAGAGCTGCAGTTCAAGCATCTCAGATCTTTGCTCCATGGCTGAGATGTGTGCGAGTGGAATGGTAGGCTGGCGTCTGCTGTGTGTGGGTCGCTTCACCCTCCCTCTCGTTGTGTGAGGAGCGGAGCGAAGACAGCCAAGCAGGGATGATTTCAGCATAGTCAAGGTCACCAAGCCCTCCCATAGCAGACAGAAATGGACTTCTGCAGTGTCTCAGCCGGGTTCAGCGTCAGGGAACCCATTTGTCATCTGGAGGTTTAAATGCTGTACTTACTACTCCCACAATGTAAATATAAAGCACTAATCTTTATCCCAATGTAAATATATAGCACTAGTCTTTACTGGCTCCTTTCAGGCCTCAAAGAGGAACACTCCCTAACCCACACCAACCCGCACCAATAAGAATGACCCGATGTCGTAAATTTGCCAACTAATTTTCTCTCCCTCCCGCTTCCACTCCCCCGGAGTCCTTGCTCTGCAGTTGTCACCCACTAACATCACGCAACTGCTTCGGTTCACTCATGCTCTCGCTTCATTGATGTGCTGTGGACCTCAATTAAACTGATTGCAACCCGCTGTTCTCCAAGTCAAAACACCGGCTTGCTTCTGAAAATATTTTCACAGTGCCATAATTGCTTCCATCTGTAACTGCTCGACTCGCTGGTGAAGGCATGTCATTATGCCTGAGTGCTTTCACGGCGGTGGGGAAGGAGCAAGTGGCGAGAGAGTGACGAAGGAGCGTAAGAGTTGACTATTGCCTTTTGTCTTTGTTCACACCAGTAGTGGTACGTGGGTAAAAATCGCTGGGGAAGCCAAGCCAGAATAAAATCCATATTACAACCTATGTGTTGTGATAATTGTGTTGTTTGCTCTATAACCTGCTAGTTCATATGCCTTGACACCCTGATATATAGGCCTAAGGCCGAGACAATGAGAAGACAGAGTGGCAGAATAATTTCAACCACACATTTGTTTCATTACAAAACCGGAGAGCAACATCAGTCTGGTGAAGTCGACAAAACATATTGTATGTTACAAACAATTACACGACCTACAGCATGGTCAAGCAAGGTAATGTTTCCGACATTTCGGACTACTAAACAACTATTAATTTAGAACCACGTAGAGTTACCGCAAGTCGCAAAGAAAACAGGAGCTGTGTCCACTATTCCAGCATCATCAAATAATCTATCCTTAGTCTAATACAGTGACAAGTGAAAGATACCAAAAACAATTTAGTCCAATTAACATAAGCTAAATATGATGCTGCTGTCCATGGATCTGATTTCTGTGTGTGTGTGTGTCTGTGCGCGAGTCTGTGTGTTTGTGCAAGTACAAAAATGTTGACTCCCCCGACTTGTAGAGTAACACCAGTGCCATCCTTCTCTCTTTCATGTTGACGAAACGGTCTATCACTCTGTCATACAGTACACACTTTTATTTGTTGTTGTCCTGCTACCTGGCTGAAATGCTTTCTCGCTAGCCTAACTTAATTTGATGGGCAACGTTAGCTAGTTAACATTAGCTTTCTACATCTAGCTACATATTGAACTTCCATCTTCTCAAGCCAGGGGCACAACAATGTATGAATTAATGGTTGGATCAGAACCACAAGTTATAATCATTGGCCAGTATGGAGAATTAAGTAAAACCACAAGTCCAAATCCCTATCTCCATCAAATCAAATCAAATCGCATTCTCACATAGATGTTCCTTTTGTCCAGGTGGGAAAGGGCAGTGTGGAGTGCAATAGAGATTGCATCGTCTGTGGATCTGTTGGGGCGGTATGCAAATTGGAGTGGGCCTAGGGTTTTTGGGATAATGGTGTTGATGTGAGCAATGACCAGGCTTTCAAAGCACTTCATGGCTACAGACGTGAGTGCTATGGGTCTGTAGTCATTTAGGCAGATTACCTTAACATTCTTGGGCACAGGCACTATGGTGCTCTGCCTAAAACATGTTGGTATTATAGACTTGGACAGGGAGAGGTTGAAAATGTCAGTGAAGACATGCTCGCAGTACACATCCTGGTAATCCGTCTGGCCCAGCGGCCTTGTGAATGTTGACCTGTTTAAAGGTCTTACTCACATTGGCTGCGGAGAGCATGATCACACAGTCTTCCGGAACAGCTGGTGCTCGCATGCATGTTTCAGTGTTATTTGCCTCGAAGAGAGCATAGAAGTAGTTTAGCTCGTCTGGTAGGCTCGTGTCACTGGGCAGCTCTCGGCTGTGGTTCCCTTTGTAGTCTGTATTTGTATTTTTTATGGATCCCCATTAGCTGCTGCCAAAGCATCAGCTACTCTTCCTGGGGTCCAGCAAAATTAAGGCAGTTTATACAATTTTAAAACATTATGATACATTCACAGATTTCACAACACACTGTGTGCCCTCAGGCCCCTACTCCACCACTACCACCTATCTACAGTACTAAATCCATGTGTATGTATAGTGCATCTGTTATTGTGTGTGTGTGTGTGTGTGTGTGTCTGTGCCAATGTTTGTGTTGCTTCACAGTCCCCGCTGTTCCATAAGGTGTTTTTATATCTGTTTTTTAAATGTAATTTTACTGCTTGCATGAGTTACTTGATGTGGAATAGAGTTCCATGTAGTCATGGCTCTATGTAGTACTGTGCACCTCACATAGTCTGTTGGACATGGGGACTGTGAGGAGACCTCTTGCAGCATGTTTGTAGGGTATGCATGGGTGTCCGAGCTGTGTGCCAGTAGTTTAGACAGAAATAAAAGTAGTGATAAAGTCAATCTCTCCTCCACATTCAGCCAGGAGAGATTGAGATGCATATTATTAATATTAGCTCTCTGTGATCATCCAAGGGCCAGCTGTGCTGCCCTGTTCTGAGCCAATTGCAATTTTCCACTTTTTTGTGGCACCTGACCACACGACTGAACAGTAGTCAAGGGACAAAACTAGGGCCTGTAGACCTGCCTTGTTGATAGTGTTGTTAAGAAGGCAGAGCATCGCTTTATTATAGACAGACCTCTCCCCATCTTAGCTACTACTGCATCAATATGTTCTGACCATGACAGTTTACATTCTAGTGTTACTCCAAGCAGTTTAGTCATCTCAACTTGCTCAATTTCCACATTATTACAATATTTAGTTGAGGTTTAGGGTTTAGTGAGTGTTTTTTTCCAAATACAATACTTTTAGTTGTAGAAATATTTAGGGCTAACTTAATCCTTGCCACCCACTCTGAAACTAACTGCAGCTCTTTGTTGAGTTTTGCAGTCATTTCAGTCACTGTAGCAGCTGGCGTGTATAGTGTTGAGTCATTCCGCATACATAAAAACTCTGGCTTTACTCAAAGTCAGTGGCAAGTCATTTGTAAAAATGTAAAATAGCAAGGGGCCTACCCTGGGGAATTCCTGATTCTAACTGGATTATATTTGATAGGCTTCCCTTAAAGATCACCCTCTGTGTTCTGTTAGACAAGTAACTCTTTATCCACATCATCGCAGGGGGTGTAAAGCCATAACACTTAAGTTTCTCCAGCAGCAGACTACGATCAATAATGCCAAAAGCTGCACTGAGGTCTAACAAGACAGCCCCCCCACAATCAGTTTATCATCAATTTCTCTCAGCCATCAGTCATTTGTGTAAGTGCTGTGCTTGTGGAGTGTCTTTCCCTATAAGCATGCTGAAATTCTGTTGTCGATTTGTTTACTGTAAAATAGCATTGTATCTGGTCAAACACATTTTTTTCCAGAAGTTTACTAAGGATTGGTAACAGGCTGATTGGTCGGCTATTTGAGCCAGTAAAGGGGGCTTTCCTATTCTTGGGTAGCGGAATGACTTTAGCTGCCTCCAGGCCTGAGGGCACACGCTCTCTAGTAGGCTTACATTGAAGATGTGGCAAATAGGAGTGGCAATATCGTCTGCTATTATCCTCAGTAATTTTCCATCTAGATTGTCAGACCCCGGTGGCTTGTCATTTTTGATAGACAACAATAATTTTTTCACCTCGTCCACACTGACTTTGCGGAATTCAAAAGTACAATTCTTGTCTTTCATAATTTGGTCCGATATACTTGGATGTGTAGTGTCAACGTTTGTTGCCGGCATGTCATCCCTAAGTTTGCTTATCTTGCCAATGAAAACGTCATTAAAGTAGTTTGCGATATCAGTGGGCTTTGTGATGAATGAGCCATCTGATTCAATGAATGAAGGAGCTGAGTTGGCTTTTTTCCCCAACATGTTATTTAAGGTGCCCCAAAGCTTTTTACTATCATTCTTTATTTAATCTATCTTTGTTCCATAGTGTAGTTTATTTTTATTTAGTTTAGTCACATGATTTCATATTTTGCATCAGTTGGGCTTCCAGACTTAATGCCATATCTTTTGCCTCATCCCTCTCAACCATACAATTTTTCAATTCATCATCAATCCAAGGAGATTTAACAGTTTTTACAGTCATTTTCTTAATGTGCGTGCTTATTAGTAACTGGAATGAGTCGTTTCATAAATGCATCAAGTGCAGCATCTGGTTGCTCCTCATTACACACCCCAGACCAGCAAACATTCTTTACATCATCAACATATGTCTGTAATGGTTTGCAAGCCCTGCCACATCCGACGAGCATCAGAGCCAGTGTAGTACAATATGATCTTAGTCCTGTATTAACGCTTTGCCTGTTTGATGGTTTGTCGGAGGGCATAGGGGGATTTCTTATAAGCTTCTGGTTATGTGTTACGCTTTTCTTGTTCCCCATTTTCCCCTGTTAGTGTGTTTGTGTCCTGGGCATTACTCCTTGAAAGCGGCAGCTCTAGCCTTTAGCTCAGTGTGGATGTTGCCTGTAATCCATGGCTTCTGGTTGGGGTATGTACGTACCGTCACTGTGGGGATGATATCATCAATGCACTTATTGATGAAGCCAATGACTGATGTGGTGTACTTCTCAATGCTATCGGAGGAATCCCGGAACATATTCCAGTCTGTGCTAGCAAAACAGTCCTGTAGCTTAGCATCTGCTTCATCTGACCACTTTTTTATTGATCTAGTCACTGGTGCTTCCCGCTTTAATTTTTGTTTGTAAGCAGGAATCAGGAGGATAGAATTATGGTCAGATTTGCCAAATGGAGGATGAGGGAGAGCTTTGTATGCGTCTCTGTGTGTGAAGTAAAGATGGTCCAGTGTTTTTTCCCTCTGGTTGCACATTTAACATGCTGATAGAAATGTGGTAAAACGGATATAAGTTTCCCTGCATTAAAGTCCCCGGCTACTAGGAGCGCCGCCTCTGGGTGAGCCTTTTCTTGTTTGCTTATGGCGGAATACAGCTCATTCAATGCTCTCTTAGTGCCAGCTTCTGACTGTGGTGGTATGTAAACAGCTACAAAAAATACAGATGAAAACTCTCTAGGTAGATAGTGTGGTCTACAGCTTATGATGAGATACTCTACCTCCGGCGAGCAATAGCTCGAAACTTCCTTAGATATCGTGCACCAGCTGTTATTTACAAAAATACATAGTTCACTGCCCCTTGTCTTACCAGACGCTGCTGTTCTATCCTGCCGGTACAGCGTATAACCAGCCAGCTGTATGTTGATAGTGTCATCGTTCAGCCACAACTCCGTGAAGCATAAGATATTACAGTTTTTAAAATGTCCCGTCGGCAGTTTAATCTTCCGCGTAAATCATCGATTTTATTCTACAAAGATTGCACGTTTGCTAGAAGAATGGAAGGAAGCGGGGTGTATTCGATCGCCTACGAGTTCTCAGAAGGCAGCCCGCCGTCTGGCCCCTTTTTCTCCACCTCCTCTTCACGCAGATCACGGGGATCTGGGCCTGTTCCCGAGAAAGCAGTATATCCTTCGCGTTGGGCTCGTCAGACTCGTGAAAGGAAAAAAAGGATTCTGCTAGTCCGTTGTGAGTAATCGCAGTCCTGATGTCTAGAAGTTATTTTTCGGTTATAAGAGACGGTAGCGGCAACATTATGTACAAAATAAGTAAAAGAATAAGTTACAAACAACGAAAATAAACAAACAAAAAACAATAGGTTGGGGATGTCTGCCTTCCTCTCCGGAGCCATTTTACAGCTACCTCCATTTGACAGCTCCATCCATGTATAATTTAGGAAAAGGCCAGTTTTAGCTAGCTAGCTAGCCACTGGAGGGCAGAAACACAAAGAGATGCAACAATTCAAGTTGTTTCTGTCAATGACGTATGCTCTCGATGCGATGTGATTGGAGAGAAGCCAAAACCAAACTGGCTTCCCTTGACACTTTTTTTTGGTGTACCAACACCATTCACAGTTGAGGTGACAACAATATCATACTCTTTTGCAGCAGACAGCATCAGATAGATGGTCTACACATACAGAGGGGCACTGTTTTGCTCGCTCGGATGCTTTCTTCAGTGAAATACATTCAGCCTCTTGTGAATTGAAGGAAAATTATGAAACACAGAGAGCCAAAAGATAAATAATTTTATATGTTCTCTTTTGTTTTGTTTTTTGTCATTTTGAATACATGCCACTGGTTCACACAGACGGAAACACACTTGGCTTCCCAGTGACGTCTTTCTGGAAAAAGGCAGATTTGAAATGTGCTGACTTGGAACAACAAGGGATTTTGCAAGTGGGACTCAGTGTTAATTGCGTCTATGAAAATACTGACAAACATATTTGTCAAACTGTAACAAGTGCGCTGAGAGTCGGGAAGCAAGTTCAGGGAGTGAGTGTTTTAATAAATAAACTAAACAATGACCACGAAATACAAACAACGCACCGACATGAAAACAGAGTCAATAACACCTGAGGAAAGAACCAAGGGGAGAGACAGATATAGGGAAGATAATCAAGGAGGTGATGGAGTCCAGGTGAGTGTCATGAGGCGCAGGTGTGTGAGACGATGGTGACAGGTGTGCACGAAAATTAGCAGCCTGACGACCTAGAGGCCGGAGAGGGAGTATATGTGACAAACACCTATTTCTCAGTGGCAATTGACAAGACAATAACTGACTAAATAGACTCAGAACAAACTATAACTAAAATAATTGTTCATTTCAGTAGACAAAAACGAGACAAGACAAAATCATCTCTGTGACTAAACTCTGCCTAGTAAGTCGACTGCACAAGAGCTTTTGCTTTTCAGTGTTATTTGTTTGGTCCAATTAAAAGCATGCATGACATTAGCAGAATTGTAAGGCTTCTTATTGCAATGTTGCAATGCTGTTATTAGTAGAAAACAAATATCATGCCCAGGTCATTCACGAGTCACCTCTCTGCCCAGCAACCGTACTCCAATCTGGCAGCAAAAAATCATTGATGCAAATAAAGCACACGCCATGGCTACTCTCCCGGTGGTACAAGCTCCAGGTAGAAAAGTGGAGCCACTTTACTTATCGAGCCAATTCAAACAAGATCAAATGCAACGTTTCTACAGGAGAAGACAGTGTTTGCACCCACAAGTTGACTCAAGAGACATCTGAAAGTATATCATTCCAATATTTAATCTCAGGTAATAACCGATTGTCACGATTGTGTGTAGGAACGGACCAAGGCGCAGTGTGAATATCGTTCCACATATTTATTTATAATGTGAAACTATGCAAGACATACACTAAACAATAAAAAAAACAACAAACTGTAACGACAGAGGTGCAACATGCACTTACTCAAAACAATCTCCCACAAAACAAAGGTGGGAAAAACAACTACTTAAATATGATCCCCAATTAGAGACAACGATGACAAGCTGCCTCTAATTGGGGGATCATCCAAAAACCCCAACATAGAAAAACAGAAACTAGACCCAAACAACATAGAAAAATTAAACTAGAATAAACCCCCCAGTCACGCCCTGACCTACTCTACCATAGAAAATAAGAGCACACAATGGTCAGGACGTGACACCGATTGATAACTCTAGCTAGTTAGTTTGTTGCAACCTATCAGACCACTACTTATGACACAAGTTTTATTACAATATAGCTACAGTATAACTAAATGGTCAAGACTGCGACCATTTAGTCACATTTTGCAACCCTTTGACTTGGCTGTGCGAGTAAAACATTTAATTAGTCGCATCAGTGCGAGCTGAACATTCATTAAAAGGTCACTGCAATCAAATGTCTCAAAACGTTGTATTTTTTTGGCAGTTAAAACCATTATTTGGTCAAACAGTAAAGTGTATTATCCTCATGATTCCTGTAATGAAAGTGTCAGCTCAGCCCCTAGGGCCTGTTTCCCCGGGGCCTGTTTCCCGGGGCCTGTTTCCCCGGGGCCTGTTTCCCCGGGGCCTGTTTCCCCGGGCCCTGTTTCCCCGGGCCCGGTTCCCCGGGCCCTGTTTCCCCGGGGCATGTTTCCCCGGGGCATGTTTCACTGGGGCCTGCTGCTGTGATGAGTGAGACTCTCTCTCTCCCCCGACAATCACTGGATGATGTTGCACATCAAAATATCTTGTATCATGGATACCTGCTTAGACATCTTAGATGAAATAACTTACTTATTGAAATAACTTACTTATTGAAATAACTTACTTATTGAATAACCATCGCAGACGTCTATTACACAGTCTAAAGCACATAATGACTTTATAAGGTGATTACACATTTTTTCGACAACATTCATGTGTCCAGTTTTCTGACGGCGAGGAGAATATTTCATCAATGTCCCACCAAACATACACAGAACATGGTTCCCACGTTCTCAGAACATAAGATAATGTTCTAGCCATGTTTCATGGGAATGTTGCAAGAACATTCGTGTCCACATTTTTTGTTTGTTTTTATCATTACACAACATGTCTTGTTACTGTTGCCAAGCCAATCAAGGCCCTGATTGGTGAACTATTGCTCCATTCATAGCTCTTTGTCTGTTGGCAAGGTCAGGGATACTCCCACACAGTGCTTTTAACATACTGTTTTCAACTTACATATTTGACACAATATGACATTCATGATTACATTGTGCATGTTCAATTAATCTCCATCATCTTCTTGAAATCCACATCACATACTATGTATATCATAAATTGAAAAGTAACAAAAATGGATGTAGCATGGATGTTTATACTTGGTGGGATGTTGATGGAATATTCTCCTAATCCTCAGAAAACTGAACTCAGGAATGTTCTTGCAACGTTCTCATAAAACGTGTCTAGAACATTAATATCTTATATTCTGAGAACGTGGTAATCATGTTCTGTGTATTTTTGGTGGAACATTGATGGAACATTGTCATAACCTTCAGAGAACTTGACACATGAATGTTCTTGCAAAGTCTCATGAAATGAGTCATTAATACTGTATATTCTGAGAACATTAACCACATTCTAGATAAGTTCTGTTTGACATTAAGGGACAGTTCTCCTAACTTTAACACGAAAACATGCTTAAAATGTTCTCAGAAGGTTTCTGCTAACATACAGTTGAAGTCGGAAGATTACATACACTTAGGATGGAGTCATTAAAACTCGTTTTTCAACCACTCCACAAATTTCTTGTTAACAAACTATAGTTTTGGCAAGTTGGTTAGGACATCTACTTTGTGCATGACACAAGTCATTTTTCCAACAATTGTTTACAGACAGATTAACACACATAATTCACTGTATAACAATTCCAGTGGGTCAGAAGTTTACATACACTAAGTTGACTGTGCCTTTAAACAGCTTGGAAAATTCCAGAAAATGATGTCATGGCTTTAGAAGCTTCTGATAGGCTAATTGACATCATTTGAGTCAATTGGAGGTGTACCTGTGGATGTATTTCAAGGCCTACCTTCAAACTCAGTGCCTCTTTGCATGACATCATGGGAAAATCCCCCAAAAATCAGCCAAAAAATTGTAGACCCACACAAGTCTGGTTCATCCTTGGGAGCAATTTCCAAACGCCTGAAGGACCACGTTCATCTGTACAAACAATAGTACGCAAGTTTAAACACCATGGGACCACGCAGCCGTCATACCGCTCAGGAAGGAGACGCGTTCTGTCTCCTAGAGATTAACGCACTTGGGTGCGAAAAGTGCAAATCAATCCCAGAACAACAGCAAAGGACCTTGTGAAGATGCTGGAGGAAACAGGTACAAAAGTATCTATATCCACAGTAAAGCGAGTCCTATATCGACATAACCTGAAAGGCTGTTCAGCAAGAAAAAGCCACTGCTCCAAAACCGCCATAAAAAAAACAGACTACGGTTTGCAACTGCACATGGGGACAAAGATCGTACTTCTTGGAGAAATGTCCTCTGGCCTGATGAAACAAAAATATAACTGTTTGGCCATAATGACCATCGTTATGTTTGGAGGACGCTTGCAAGCCGAAGAACACCATCCCAACCGTGAAGCACGCAGCATCATGTTGTGGGGTTGCTTTGCCGCAGGAGGGACTGGTGCACGTCACAAAATACATGGCATCATGAGTAAGGAAATTTATGTGGATATATTGAAGCAAACAATCTCAAGACATCAGTCAGGAAGTTAAAGCTTGGTCGCAAATGGGTCTTCCAAATGGACAATGACCCCAAGCATACTTCTAAAGTTGTGGCAAATTGGCTTAAGGACAACAAAGTCAAGGTATTGGAATGGCCATCACAAAGCCCTGACCTCAATCCTATAGAAAATATGTGGGCAGAACTGAAAAAGCGTGTGCAAGCAAGGTGGCTTACAAACCTGACTCAGTTACACCAGCTCTGTCAGGAGGAATGGGCCAAAATTCACCCAACTTATTGTGGGAAGCTTGTGGAAGACTACCCGAAACGTTTGACCCAAGTTAAACAATTTAAAGGCAATGCTACCAAATACTAATTGAGTGTATGTACATTTCTGAACCACTGGGAATGTGATGAAAGAAATAAAAGCTGAAATAAATCATTCTCTCTACTATTATTCTGACATTTCACATTCTTAAAATAAAGTGGTGATCCTAACTGACCTAGGACAGGGAATTTTTACTAGGATTAAATGTCAGGAATTGTGAAAAACTGAGTTTAAATGTATTTGGCTAATGTGTATTTAAACTTCCGACTTCAACTGTAGATAGAATGTTCCCATAACTAACGGAAAACTGGACACCCAAACATTAGGGATTACATTACAAAAACATTCTCTCTCCCTAGAACTGTTAGCTGGGACACCACTTTAGGGTTCTAGCCTTTTCTTATTGACTTTGTTTAACATTTTGCGAGAGCTAAAGGTCCCTTACAACAAATGAAATAGTAGACGGTTGAAGTCTAGCCCGACACTTAGCCGAGCTTACCCTGCTGAAACCAATACTCCTGCCAGGCAGGTCACGACCTGGAAAACCTGAACTCTGCGGCCGCGTGGGGCAATAACCGCTGGTAAGTGGAGCTGACATGTTTGATCATCCGTTGACGCCAGGGATAAATCCTGCTCATTATTGTTTTTACACCTCTGGAATTTATTACCTGACATGTTTAGAAGAGGTTTCAGAACTGACTGCGCTCAATGTAAACATGATTAGAAGTATACATCCAGCATTTGGCTTAGGAAGCTCTGGGGACAGAGTGATTGAGTTGTAGGCTGTCGGCCTGATGCGAGGTAGGATAGGCCCTCAGCATGCAGAGCCACGCGCATGCAAAAGCACACACGCACACGCACACACACAGCTCTGATTGGACTCAACTGACTGAGCAGCCCTTCACCACAGGTCAGCTCAATTAAAAGCTGTGTTGTCTACATCTGCTTTGATCAGGCCTGATTTAGAGGAGACAGGCATAACAAGCTCCTGTCCTGATCTCTGAAGATCTCTGTGTTGATGTGTAAAGGAAGAGAGACAGCGACCCTCTTATCTTGGACTGGGCTGAGGTAGACCACCATGGGATATACTGTACATGTACTGAACTTTTGATACAACAGAGGGAGAAGTTGAGGGAGAGGGCGAGAGAGTGTGAGAGTGAGAAAGAGAGCGAAAGAGGTGGGAGCAAAAGCGAGGTGAGAGAGTAGGAGCAGGCAGCCTTCATGTGTCACCTGGCAGAGTTACTGCTTCGTAACGGGAGCATTGACAACTTGGTGACACCAGAGACGGCGGTAGCCTCCTCACTCCATCTGTTACGCCCCTGTCCATGACCCCAAGCTCTGCCACGCCTCCGTCCTCACCCCCCTCATCACCTTCTTCCCTCATCCTCTCCCTCGCTCCTCATCACCTTTGTCCCTCACCCTCTCCCCTCATCACCTTCTTCCCTCATCCTCATGGCTGCAGACTGCTTTATAGATTCACTCCTGATATTTATTTGACTCAAATCGAGCCAAAGAGCAGATGAAAATCGATTCCCCCTCCTTTCCTTCGTACGGCTACTTTTCTCTGGCTAAGGAGAGGGAGAGGCAGTTAAAGGCAAGTTATCAGAGCTGTCCATCCATCTCCCTCTGTGGGCCGCCGACAGGCCTGGACTGGGGGGAGGGAGTGGGGTCTGGCTTGCGCTTGGCTGTAGCTTCGGCTGTGTGCAGTGTCACCACTGAGGAGCTGCAGAGCCCAGCTATGCTCCCTCACTCAGGGAGAGTGAGGAGGGAGGGAGGGAGAGGGTGATGAATGTTGCATTACCCCATAGAGAGACGGATGGAGCATGGCAGGCTCTCTTCTATCTGCCTGCTGGAGATTCAGACAGGTGGGATATGTCAGATAGAGGTATATGGACTCAGCTGAGATTCTTCTGTCTAATCTACCTCAGAGATTTGCAGACTCACACCTGTGTGTGTGTGTGTGTGTGTGTGTGTGTGTGTGTGTGTGTGTGTGTGTGTGTGTGTGTGTGTGTGTGTGATGGACTGATGTGACAATTCACAGGTTTCAAATAGTAACACTGAATGATAAAAGTCATAACTCGTTTCCTTTCTACTTGCAGCTTTTTGTCTTCTTCAGACTGTCTATTGAGTCTGTTGATGGCTACAGAGATCTGTGTAGACCATCTCTGAGTGTTGTACACTGGGGAAGCTATGTGCTGTAAAAACTAAAATAGCATCAATATCAGACAGAGGAAGAAATTGAAGCACAAGTTCATCACTTTCTAAGACACAGCGCTTAATGATTCTGGCAGCCCATATGATGCTTGTGCATCCTTTTGGCAAGCGTACACAGGGCTATTCAGCACCATTCATCTTGTGACAACCAACAGCACCTTTCTCAGCAGAAGTCAGGACCGCAACGCGTTTGTCATGTCAGTATCAGAACCATTATCTAAGACAGATCAGATGGGAGAATCCTGGCAACATCCTCAAAGAGACGCTGGGTGCTGAGGCTAATGCACCTTTATGTATACTGGCCGACACAGGGTCAAGCTAGCTTAGAGGAAGACTCACAAGCCACCGGACCAGCACCGACCGACCAACCGACCGACAGACCGACCGACCGACCGACAGACAGACCGACAGACAGGGACCAGGGGGGTGCAGAGGGCTCCAGGGGTGAGGGAGCATCTCCAAACAGCCCCTCTGAAGACTGTTATGTAATATTGATATGTGTGGCTCTCCAGGTGCATGGCAGATGAACTTAGAGAACTTGAAGAGGCGGAGGACTCATTTGCACGAATGCCTCATCAGAAGTAGTGGTGGGATCAAAAGAGCCAGGGAGTCGAGGAGATTTCTGTCTGAGGGATCGCTTTGCTTTGCTGTGCCGCCGTCATTTTCATATCAGAAAACAACTAGGAAAACATCAAGGCGAGGCTACCCAGAGACGCATAATAATTAGCCAGAAGTAGAAACAACTACAAAGAAAAGCTACAGAAGAGCAAAAAGAGAGCTTCTGAACATTGCCAAAAGACAGAGTAAACAGAGAAGAAAACAAATATGGGTAAAACATAAATGGGGATTTCTACATCTGCATTGCTTGCTCTTTGGGTTTCAGGCTGGGTCTGTATAGAATTTTGTGACAACTGCTGATGTAATAAGGGATTTATAAAATACATTTGATTGATTGATTAATGATGATATGGAGCTAGACAGCAGTAGTAGCGGCAGGTAGCATAGAGGTTAAGAGCGCTGGGCCAAAAGGTCACTAGTTCGAATCCCAGCGACGACTAGGTGAGAAATCTGTTGATGTGCCCTTGAGCAAGGCACTCAACCCTAATTGCTCCGGTAAATTGCTCTGGATAAGAGCGTCTGCTATATTACTTAAATGTAAAATGTAGATGTATGATGTTCTACCCTAGAGTAGGCAGTTATGTAAGAAACACTGAATCAACACAAATACAGCTTAACATTAGAGGATGGCAATAAACAGAAAGAAACACTTCTCTTACCATCACAGTCGCCCAAGTGGGACACGTTCCCGTGTTCTATGTCCTGCTCGAACGGCAGTCTGGAAGAGGGGAAAGACAGTAATTTATCAATTCACACATAAACAACACATAGGCCTACTGCAAGCTTTGGTCACTGACAGAAACCTCTGCTTTTCTCTGGTAAACAAAACATTGTACCAGCAAAGGACAGGAATACTTTTTTGTGTGGAGTTGAGAGAAATAATACTGTATTGTATGTCCCCAACTCTGAAAGCAGGTCTGGATCTTTCAATTCGTACTTAAAAAAAGTATTTACCATTTCTACTTTTTAAATAGGAGACCTTGTAAAATCAAAAGGGGCTTTGACATTATATGATGAAGCGACAAAATAAAAATAAAAACGGGTGAGTTCCAACGGCAGTGAGACCAGACCAGGTGCATTGACCTCCCCTGGAGACAGCAGGCCACTCTTAGTCATGGCCCATATCCACAGAATCATCAGCTAGTTAGACTGTGAATGTATACCATAAAGGTCCTCTAAAGAGGAGAAATAACAGCAGTTTGTGCTTCAAAATGGCCCCTGTCCAATGAGGTAATTTAAACATGGGAAGTGCTCAAGGCTAGAGGGAAGGCTGCACCGCCACAGCCACAGCCAGAGACAGCTCACTGGGATGTGTCTCCTGCTCTACAATTAGTTGAAAAGGCCCAAACAACAAGCAGGCCAACTGAGTGTTTCACTGCCTGAGAATAACTTTGAGAAGTAAGTTTACACTGGAGTGGTTGGAGGGTTATTGTGGATATATTGCTCACCCTGATAGGGTATATTGTGTTGGATAAATGAAAGCTGCAGGCTGTAATCTTTAGTGTAGCTGGGTAAGAAGGCAATGTTTTGTCACAATACCCTCAATGGTGAGAATGTGAATAAGTTTAAGGATTTATTGTCCCCGAGTCTAAAGGAGAGCAGATTACAGGTACAGTTATGATTGAAAGAAATATGAAGGCTAATAAACAGATGCAAAACACCTACAGTAATAAAACAATATCAACAGATAGACTAATCAGTAAGGAACTTAATTATCTTTGTTCCAATATAGTCCATGTTACAGTCTTCCATTCCATCACCCAGCATTGTTTTCACTTTTCCAAATGGAATTTATCCTCAAACTGGAACTGGAACATCACTTGATACAGGATCAATGGACAGGTTGACCGCCCTTGCTAAATCAAATCACAACACAGGGCCCTTAATTGTATAACGGTGAGGCCGTAAGGTGCTCTTTAAAGCTCTGTTGTCTGTAACTGCTGGCGCTCTACCTGTGTTTGCACACATAATTCAATAAGCAGCCTCTCTAAAAAGAGATTTGATTTCACTGGGCTGGGCGGACGTGAGGCAGAGCGGGAGGGAGTGGGAGGGTTTACAGCCCAGAACAAGAGGTGAGCTGCCAAGACAGCCAGGAATCGTTCTGTGGCAGGCGTACAAGAGCAATGCAACCCTGACAAAGATGTACACCCAGCTCTGGATATCAAGCTGTGTTGAAGAATGCAGCATTGTTGTGAACACACAATGGCAATAGCAGATATCCTGGATGAATAAATGTACACAGCTCGCTCTGACAGGATAACTAAATGAGGACATGTTTGCCTAGCCACAGCTTGTGTTGCAGGCTTACAACTGTAGGCTCTGTCAGAGCTTAGGCCTAACACTCAGTATAAATAGAGAGTGTCACAGCAACCCAGGTAGTCCAGGCATCGACTAGGCAGAGAACTGGGCAGAGAACCAGACAGAAAACCAGACAGAAAACCAGACAGAAAACCAGACAGAGAACCAGACAGAGACCAGGTATAGATATGACAGAGGTCAAATGGATGCCAGACAGAAACAAGACAAAGGTACAGGCCAGACACGGGGCAGGTTGATAGCAGACAGGGACCAGACATAGAACTAGACAGAGGCCAGTGCTGTGCCCTCGTTCCCCCCCAGCGCCTCACCTGGTCCCGGGCCTGAGGAAGGAGCAGGTGCTTCCTCTGGTCCAGCCACAGTAGGGGTCCCTGGAGGCGATGCAGTTCCTGGAGATAAACAGAGTAAACACAGTCTTTAGTGATGCACCACCCAGGGCAGATAGACACCATGGATTCATTGAACACATTACACGTTTGACATATAGGTTACTGTATGTCACGCCTCACTAGGTTTAGAGTCTGCTGGCATCAAGGCAATAAGACTCAGTGGTGAGTCGTCAGCAAGGCCAAACAGCAAGCGAGTAAGACGTGTGTGTGTACGTGTGTGTGTACGTGTGTATGTGCTTGTGTATGTGCGTGTGTATGTGCGTGTGTGTGTTGAACTACTGCGCCGAATAGATTTACTGATCTGTCGAAGAGCACTTGGGGATGTGGTAAAGTAGTTTGGTGCACCGAGGGTTGGCTGTATAAGTTGGCAGATGGCTTAGGGCCTGACTAAAGGTGTGATTGTAATGATTGGTAGTGAGCGGATGTGTTACAGATATGGTGTGTGTGGCTGAGAGGCGTGTGTGGGCTACAGAGGTGTGGGTGAGGGGTGTGTGTGGGCTACAGAGGTGTGGGTGAGGGGTGTGTGTGGGCTACAGAGGTGTGGGTGAGGGGTGTGTGTGGGCTACAGAAGTGTGGGTGAGGGGTGTGTGTGGGCTACAGAGGAGTGGGTGAGAGGTGTGTGTGGGCTACAGAAGTGTGGGTGAGGGGTGTGTGTGTGGGCTACAGAGGAGTGGGTGAGAGGTGTGTGTGGGCTACAGAGGAGTGGGTGAGAGGTGTGTGTGTGGGCTACAGAGGAGTGGGTGAGAGGTGTGTGTGGGCTACAGAGGTGTGGGTGAGGGGTGTGGGTGGGCTACAGAGGTGTGGGTGAGGGGTGTGTGTGGGCTACAGAGGAGTGGGTGAGAGGTGTGTGTGGGCTACAGAGGTGTGGGTGAGGGCTGTGTGTGGGCTACAGAGGAGTGGGTGAGGGGTGTGTGTGGGCTACAGAGGAGTGGGTGCGAGGTGTGTATGGGCTACAGAGGAGTGGGTGAGAGGTGTGTGTGGGCTACAGAGGAGTGGGTGAGAGGTGTGTGTGGGCTACAGAGGAGTGGGTGAGGGGTGTGTGTGGGCTACAGAGGAGTGGGTGAGAGGTGTGTGTGGGCTACAGAGGAGTGGGTGAGGGGTGTGTGTGGGCTACAGAGGAGTGGGTGAGAGGTATGTGTGGGCTACAGAGATGTGGGTGAGGGGTGTGTGTGGGCTACAGAGGAGTGGGTGAGAGGTGTGTGTGGGCTACAGAGGAGTGGGTGAGAGGTGTGTGTGATGTGTGTGTGTGGAGCTGAAAGGTGTGTGTGATGTGTGTGACTTACTTCATGCAGCGTGAGTAGAGCTGGCATCGTGCCACAGGGACCCTGACCACACAAGAGGGGAAGGCCAGCAGCAGAGACTGGCTCACCCAGTCCAGAGTCAGGGACAACAACTGCCTCGCCTGCGGAGAGTCCTCCCCACACCTAAAAACACAGAGAGACAGTGAGAGTGTTGCCTTATTGCACCTGCACAACACATAGTTGGCTAAGACGCACCACACCATGATGAGGTCACGCTGACTTCATTATATCACACACTAACTGAACACAACACTACTCTACATGATCTCACTGCACATCATATCAACACAACACATCACTGCTTCATTAAGTATAACTCAAACCAGTTTATGACTAAAAGCACAACAATAAAAGTGAAAGCAGGAAAAGGCCTTCGGAAGCATGGCAATGCCTGCTTGTCACAGTGTCATCTTTAGTATGCAGTGTGTTGATGGCTGATGACTGAGACCTGGGGTTGGATGGACATCAAAGCCACCAGCTACACCCTGCATTAGCTCTAATTGGTTCTTAGCACTTCCATATTATCCAAACACCTGCCTTTGTAGGCTGGATTTATATATATTTATATACATATGTGTACTCCTGCATGGGCTTATTTGGATGGCTTATGGTAATAAACATGGCTGACAGCTGAAGAGTCATTAGGGGGAATCTATCACACACTACAGTACCAAGTTGTTAGTCATACCTCACAGCAAACAAACTATGTGAGAAACCAGACTGACGGAAGGAGAGAGCGAGCGATGGGGAGGGGGAAGAGAGCGAGAGATGGAGAGAGAGAAAGAACGACTAAACAAGTAAACAAAATAAGTAAAATGGAGACAGGTTGAGAAATAATGAAAGTGTGGCCCATTAATCTCTCCGTTTCCCCCGGGTCATTTCATGGTTCATTACCAGGTCCAAAATATAACATATAATCATTATGTCAGACAACCAATCAAAAAACAATTTGGGCTTTGAGGATCTCTATCTGTGATGTGTTCCCGTTGCCCCTGCGATGGTGGCGGGGGCCGTCTATCTACCCTGGGCCCATTAGGGGAGTTAGTCTGGGGTTAAGGAAGGGCAGGGTGGGAGAAGGCTGATCTGATTACTCCATTCCCTCTCTCCTGATTAGCTGGCTCCCTGCTGTGAGGGGGACTGCCAGCCCTGTCACACACCCCTATACCAGGCTCACAGCCACACCACTATCACAGCACAGCAAATCACCCCCAAACACACTCAAACACCAGCACCACCGCTGCTATTCCTGCAGCCTTAACTCATCTGCCCTCTGATCTGATTCCTCTGCTCCCCATTTAGTTGTTTGTGGAATGGAACCTCACATTGACGCCTACATGAATGCGTTGTTTTGAAGGGTGGGAAGTAACGGTTTTAATCTCCTTTCACCTGCCAACGAGGTTTGTGCTGCTGTGCTACAGTGTTTCTTACTACAGTAAATGAGCCCCGTTTTCCCCTCAGTCTGAGCAGAGAATAGATCAGGGGGCACAATTAGCAGCGTCGCCGCCATAGCTCGAGTTAGGAGACTCTTGCTTAAACATTTCTAATTGGGCTCATTGAAAGATAACCAAGTAATACCCCATCTGTTTGCTTCCTATCCCCCCCTGCGGTCCCATGCATGTGTTACAGTGAAACACTTAGAGATAATTAATAAGACCATCACAACAGCACCCATTAGAGACTGTCTGTAACCCGTTAACCCTTACTTGTCAGGGATGAAGCCCTCCAGCTCCTCCAGAAAGACATTGCTGCTGGACACGGTGTTGTCCCGGTTGGGGACGATCAGGAACTTGAGGATGGTCCCCCGGCTGGAGCCCAGGAAGAGCACTGTGCGGTTTCTGTAGGGGCCAGCCTCCGTGTCCATCACCATCTTATTCAGCTGGTACCTAAGGGGAAGAAGACAAGATGATGATATAGAGACACTGTGTTTTTCACCCAATCCTCTCTTGACTCCTCGTCCTGATTAACCAATAGGCTATTGTGTTGATCTGACAGGATTTGAGTTAGCAATATAGAGATAATTCCATCTAGCCTATCAAACGGCATAGTGGAGCTTCTGTTACAATAACTAAGCTTACATGATCCTATCAAATAGGGTAGGGTCTAGGGCTCAATTTGGGACACAACCAATCTGCATACCTCTTACTGTCATTCACTAAATGAAATTCACACAGTAAAATATTCATCCAATTTACATACAGAACTAATTACCAAGAGCAGTCATTAATATCATTCAGATGAATGGACTTGTCTTGAAACAATAGCACCGTAGCTGAACTACACAAGTCTGTGTGTATGAGTCAATGTTCTAAAATAGAAGAAGTCGTTCCACTGGGTAATTCATATTCCACATACAACTTGTCACAGTAATAGTCTCCTCCCTCTGGCTCGGCTGGTGGCCATTGTAGTTTGATGCATCCCAGCTGCTTGCCTCCTGCAGCAAACTCTCACAGCGAGCGGATCAACCGACCGGCATAAACAGAAGGAGAACCAGCCCAGAGGCTAATTTGTGTCCATGCAAATATGTGTGTGTATGTGTATGAGTTTGCCCTGAGACATGGCAGTAGACTCCTATGGTGTCTAATGGTATGAAGCCATACAAGTGTGCATGTCTCAGGGAAACAGCACAGGATGCAGGGAAACAGCACAAGGTGTGTGCGAAAGGTTTCCTAGTTCTGAGTCTGTGATGTCCCCTGATGCGATCACAGAGCCTCACCTGACCATGGTCCTGACAATCCAGGGCCTCTGTCCCAGAGAGGGCACGGCCTCGTCCATCAGGGGGTGGGTCTTCACAAAGTTCAGCATCTCATCGGGGAAACCATTGGATGAGTTGAACCTGGAGCCCTGAACAGCACAGCCACCTGGCCTGTTGGAGGAGGGTGAAACACAGGGTTTAGCACAGGCTCCCCCTTACTGAGGCACAGGCTCCCCCTTACTGAGGCACAGGCTCCCCTTTACTGAGGCACAGGCTCCCCCTTACTGAGGCACAGGCTCCCCCTTACTGAGGCACAGGCTCCCCCTTACTGAGGCACAGGCTCCCCCTTACTGAGGCACAGGCTCCCCTTTACTGAGGCACAGGCTCCCCTTTACTGAGGCACAGGCTACCCCTTACTGAGGCACAGGCTCCCCCTTACTGAGGCACAGGCTCCCCCTTACTGAGGCACAGGCTCCCCCTTACTGAGGCACAGGCTCCCCCTTACTGAGGCACAGGCTCCCCTTTACTGAGGCACAGGCTCCCCCTTACTGAGGCACAGGCTCCCCCTTACTGAGGCACAGGCTCCCCCTTACTGAGGCACAGGCTCCCCCTTACTGAGGCACAGGCTCCCCTTTACTGAGGCACAGGCTCCCCTTTACTGAGGCACAGGCTCCCCCTTACTGAGGCACAGGCTGACCCTTACTGAGGCACAGGCTCCCCCTTACTGAGGCACAGGCTCCCCCTTACTGAGGCACAGGCTCCCCCTTACTGAGGCACAGGCTCCCCCTTACTGAGGCACAGGCTCCCCCTTACTGAGGCACAGGCTCCCCTTTACTGAGGCACAGGCTCCCCCTTACTGAGGCACAGGCTCCCCCTTACTGAGGCACAGGCTGACCCTTACTGAGGCACAGGCTGACCCTTACTGAGGCACAGGCTGACCCTTACTGAGGCACAGGCTGACCCTTACTGAGGCACAGGCTGACCCTTACAGAGGCATAGGCTGACCCTTACAGAGGCACAGGCTGACCCTTACAGAGGCACAGGCTGACCCTTACTGAGGCACAGGCTGACCCTTACTGAGGCACAGGCTGACCCTTACAGAGGCACAGGCTGACCCTTACTGAGGCACAGGCTGACCCTTACTGAGGCACAGGCTGACCCTTACTGAGGCACAGGCTCCCCCTTACTGAGGCACAGGCTGACCCTTACATAGGCATAGGCTGACCCTTACTGAGGCACAAGCTGACCCTTACAGAGGCACAGGCTGACCCTTACTGAGGCACAGGCTCCCCCATACTGACCCATTTCAGTGTTATCTGTGGTCAGTTAATGGTGTCTTACACTCTTACACTTTAGACTCACATAAAGTACATCAATATGAGACAGGAGATGATTGCCAGGTAAGGCAATACTGTACCTTGGTTTGGGAATGAGCTCGTCAGGAACAGGGGTCCATATAGACTCAGGTGACTTCTGCTCCTTGAATCTCCCATCAAACACCCCAGCCAGCTGCTCCATGTCGAAGGCACACACAGCCGAACCAGGGATACTACAGAGAGAGAACCAGATACAATGGATAAGGCAGGGGTGGATAGAGTGGCGCAGCGGTCTAAGTCACTGCATCGCAGTGCTAGAGGCGCCACTACAGACCCTGGTTCGATTCCAGGCTGTATCACAACCGGCAGTGATTGGGAGTCCCATAGGGCGGCGTACAATTGGCCCAGCGTCGTCCGAGTTCAGCCGGGGTAGGCAATCATTGTAAATAAGAATTTGTTCTTAACTGACTTGCCTAGTTAAATAAAGGTTACATTTAAAAAATATATAAATGGACAATAAAGGTTATATCCTGAATGACATTGAAGTTGGCATACAAAATGGAAGTTTTGTGTTAGGATCCGGGAATACAAAGGAAATAAGTAATCAACAAATGAGGAAATACTCAGAGGAAATACTGTAGAAATACTGGCTACAACATGTTCCAGTAAAATGCTTGCATACCTTGGCTGCTGCTAAACTCCTATTGAACTCACTGACCCAGAATGGAACATCTGCTGTGAAAAGAAGCTAAGTCCCCCCACACTGAACGAAGAGCTACAATACAGTTACTGTAGTGTCGAGTGTGGTAGTTAATGGAGGTGTACACCAGAGAGATGGAGGGAGAGAGCCATGTCAGGACAACAGGGGGTGAATACTAGCGTCTCTCTTTCTCTCGTCTCCTGCTCCGAGAGCTTCTCTTCCCTTTGAGACCTCATGTTTTTGCTAAGAAGTTGTGTGAGTCTGTTGAGTGACTAGGACTTCTCTGGTACAGCACAAAGTGAACCTTAGGGAGTGACTCAGTGCCTGCCGAGCACTTCACGCCTACTCTCTTTTCCCTTTCCTAACTCTGACACTACGTCCTGAGAGAGTGAGGGGTGAGAGAGAGAGAGGGTGAGAGAGAGTGAGAGAGCTGCAGAGAGGGAGAGAAAGAGAAAAAGTGAGAGAGCACTGCATAGAAAGGGGGAGAGAGAGAGAACGTGAGAGAGCACTGCATAGAAAGGGGGGGAGAGAGAGAACGTGAGAGAGCACTGCATAGAAAGGGGGAGAGAGAGAACGTGAGAGAGCACTGCAGAGAAAGGGGGAGAGAGAGAGAAAGTGAGAGAGCACTGCAGAGAAAGGGGGAGAGAAAGAGAGAAAGTGAGAGAGCACTGCATAGAAAGGGGGAGAGAGAGAGAGAAAGTGAGAGAGCACTGCATAGAAAGGGGGAGAGAGAGAGAAAGTGAGAGAACACTGCAGAGAAAGGGGGAGAGAAAGAGAAAAAGTGAGAGAGCACTGCAGAGAAAGGGGGAGAGAAAGAGAAAGCAGCAGAGAGAAAGGCTCTCTCACTCTCACTTTGCTGCCCACTCCAATACTCCATTACTTCAGTGTTTAGGTCAAGTAGTGCCTGTGCTCAGGTCTTGACACAAACCGACAGATGGGCTTATGGGCTCTCCCCCTGCGTTGCCCCTGTGCCCCTAGGCCTGCTGGAGTAGGTATCCAGGGATCCTCTGAGAACTGTTTGTTTGGGTAAGCTGTCTGAGTTTTGCCTCTCTCTGCTGAGAAACCAGAGGCTTTTTCCAGCAGGGTGACATGCTAACCTAATACATCATTTGACCAGGTCAACCTCTCTCCAACTGTCTGGCAGCCTACCCTGCCTTTGCCTCTATATTTCTGTATTCTGTTCTCTTCTCCTTCTTCTCTCCCAGTTTCATTTCTCTGTCCTCTCTGCTGTTTCTTGCTCTCTCTCCTGCTCTCCCTCTCATCCCCTCTCTCCTTCATCTCTTTCATCCTCTGTTTCTCTTCTGATCTCTCTTTGCTCATTTGTTTGAAATGAATTGGCATCAGTTTGGCTATGTACAGCTGTTGAATTGTGCAAATAAAGGTCATTCAAATTTGATGTGCAGTGAGAAGGGTTGACTGACAGTCAGTACAGGCTGTAGGAGGCTAGTGGAGGGGTCAGACTTCATGCCAGACCACACCCTCACAGTTTAACCAGCAGACTGACAGCTCTCTATAGCCCAGCTCCAGTGACAGCATGACAGCTGATGGAGGCTAGTGGAGAGGAATGAGTTCTTCAGTTGAGGCCAAGGTTCAAGGAAAGGTGAGAGGATTGTTTATTTTATTTTATCCACCTGGGTCTTTACATCTTTTATGTCTCTTCCCCCTCTCTGCACACAGATTTACCTTCTTCAACCTTTCTGCTTTGTCTTTCTATACTTCTCTCATCTGCTTTCTCTCTGCCTCTCTCCGTCTCTCTCCGTCTCTCTCTGTCTCTCTCTGTCTCTCTCTCTCTCTCTCCGCCTCTCTCTGTCTCTCCGCCTCTCTCTGTCTCTCCGCCTCTCTCTGTCTCTCCGCCTCTCTCTCTCCGCCTCTCTCTCTCCACCTCTCTCTCTCCGCCTCTCTCTCTCTCTCTCTCTCTCTCCGCCTCTCTCTGTCTCTCCGCCTCTCTCCGTCTCTCTCTCTCCGCCTCTCTCTCTCTCTCCGCCTCTCTCTCTCTCTCTCTCTCTCTCTCCGTCTCTCTCTCCGTCTCTCCGCCTCTTTCTGTCTCTCCACCTGGTAAGGCCCAAGTATGTATTCAGCTCCTGCCTCAACCCAGGACCCAGGGGAGGTATCCAGCTGTGACTGCCACCGCATCTCCCTGGTGGCACAGCCTCACTACTCTCCTGTCAACTGGAGACGGCTCCCTCTGACACCATGTCATCCTAATAGCTCCTATGAGGCTGGGTCTCCAGAGGGCCTCCTGCTCTGACTAACTCCGAAGCACCGCCACAAAGCGTTAGATTTTACAGTGAATGCTGCAGAGGAAGCGGAACTCCTTCGTAGGCGACTCTTTCGTTCACATGCGCACGGCTGGCTGGTGGGGCGCCCCGGCTGACTGAAAATGGTCTATACTATATCTTTGTCTATAAAAATGTATCTGAGCTGGATGTGATTGAACAGGAAGCATATGCAATCCTTTCATTTCCTTCCTTGTAGACAGAATAAAATATGGTTGTGAGAATTACTTGAAAAATGTACTAGCCTAATCCGTAAGTTTACTAATACATTCATTAATTAATACAGAAAAACATGCACATATTTAATAGTCTAAAAGAAACAAAGAAACTGAGAGAAAAGTTATTTTAACCTGGTAGTGATTTATTTTCTTACAATTTGCAATATAATATTATTATCAATAATAAAACTAGGCCTAGGATATTTCATTGAAAACTAGACTCAGACAGCATATGTTGGATAGGAAATGCCTTCAGCAAGGCACTGAGGCTTGTTCTGGCTGATCCCCTCAAACTTGTCAGCAGCACACCGAAATCTCCATCCGTTGGAGGAGTATTAGGCTACTAGTGATTGGCACCAATATGTCAAGTCTGACTGTAGCCTATTAATAGACTACCAGTTGCATTTGTTTTCGATACGAAAAGAAGACAGAATGTGACTGACCTGGACAGATAGGAAAGTGTCCAGACAACTGTGTGCTGATTGACCATAGGTTAGGTGTGTGTGTTCTGAAAGATTATTCTAACCAATCATCTGAATACTTTAACAGCCCACATCGACACCTGATGGGCCATCAGCGGGACAAGTAGTCAATATCCCTAAATTGCTGTTGGTCATCTGCTATTGCCTGTTTGATTTAAAACAGCATCTAGTAAGATTTAACAGAGAAAGCAAGGATGCTTCGAATGGGATTTGCTTCTTCAAACTGCCCCCTGTAATTCATACGCAACATTGTTTCACATCCTTTAATAACAGACTCATAAACACGCAATAGGCTACAGCTCGCTCCACAGCTGTTTCCCGTCGAAATGGAGGGAAAGTCGAGGTAGGCTATTGTAGCCCGCGGTGCGCTGAGGGCTCTGTACGCAGCGTTGGACCCTCGGTGCCACGTTTTGAAAAATAAAAAGCAGAGTAAGCGACTAACTCACCCCAGAGCCCTGCACTTCCCTGGAGGAACTTCTCCAGCCGAGGCCCAGGCACCATCTTTTCAGGCCATGTCTAGTCCTGCTAAGCCCACCTTGCCCAGTAGCCAAGTAGCCTAGCCCCAGGCTAGTGTATAGCATAGCCTAGCCGGGCTTGGCTCACCTCCATGTTATCTTCTCAAATAGTCTGTCTCTCTATCCTGCTGCTATAAAAAGCACCCCTCCCCTTTACCTGCAGGCTCAGAGGCTCTCTCATATCCTCCTCTCATAGCCTCCACTGCTCCTGTTGCTCCCTGACCTCCTGCAGCTCCGGGAGGTTTGGCTGGGCTGTGCAGTGAGAAGGATCAGGTGCTCAGAAGAAACCCAAGCCTCCTGTTCATCTCCTCAGACAGGAAGGACCAGAGGTAGGAGTGGTGGACACACTGAACTGTCAAACTGTCAACCAAGGAGGATTTGGTGTAGTTGCTAGGCTAGCTAGCTAACGCCACAGACCAGGAAGCTTCATGGGGCTGTAAACTCTATCCTGGGTTTGTAGGCATGATAAAATGGTGGGAAACTATTAAACCAGAGCTCTTTTTCCACAATTCCCACACTGGTAGCAAATGTGCACATGCGGGAGATGATACACTATCTGAAAATGGCCACTCCAGATTTCCCAAGCCCTCTTCCCTGCTGTGCTCACCACACGCAACCGGCAAAAGCAATATGTCTGGTAAAAGCTTTAAAAGTATGCTGCAGCGGACCACACAGTGTTGGGGAGGTTTACAGCGTACCCCTCTCTCTCTCTCGCGCTCTCTCTCTGATTTATAATGGAGCACAGCGGCGGCGCGGTGCCTAGGCAGGTAGTGTGTGTTCAGCTGGGCTTCTCCCTGACACGTTGGTCACAGTGTTATCTGTAAGCCGTTGTAGGCCCTGTATAAACCATCCATCTCTCTCTGCAGGTGCACCGCTCCCATCTAGCCCCCATCCCTCTCCCAGCCCTCCCAGCCCAAAGATAAGATGCAGCTGATGAAACAGTTTTAACTCTTAAAGGGTGGCGGGGGGTAGCGCTGCAGATGTTTCCCATTATTGACTTCCTTGTCCTTGAACGGGTTTGAGAGGGTCTTCCTCTACTCTCTCTCTTCTCTCCCCCCTCCCTCTCTTCCTCTCCTGGCTGCCACAACAGCAGCCATTATGAGTAGAGGATGTTATTAGAGCTGGCATTAGTTGAGGTTTGCTCTCTGCTGATAGGCATCCTGCTGGCTCATCTGCATGGGAGACCTGCGTCGAATCCCTATTAGTCTGCTCTGCATTCACCAGACACACACACACACACGATAGCCTGAAACTTCTGCATGATATATGGTATATAACACAGGAGGCACATGTGCATGCGTGTGTATAGGCGTCCGCTCACACACCACCCTCATCTTTCCTCTGTGCTGTTCTGTCTGTTTACTGTGTTCTCTCATGCTTTCTCTGCAACCATCTCCAGCCTCATCTAATCCTCCTCTTACCCAGCAGCATCCCTCGTTCCTTTTCTTTCTATTTCATCACTCCAATCTGTTAACATAACTGTCTTCCTCTCTAAAAGCAAACCCATGAAGCAAATAAATGTGTTCCGCCTAATCGAGAACTGTATCTTCCCCCATAAGCCTTAGCCATCTCCCTCTCTCCAGGGACCTCTGTCTGTCTGTCGGTGTGTGTGTACCTGTTGGTGGGGGTGGAGAAGACTCCCAGGATGATGTCCCTGCCGTGCATCCTGATGACAGGGCTGGTGGAGTGGAGCAGGTTGAAGTAGAAGTGGGAGTCTCCAGGGACGGAGCAGTTCAGTCTGGCCTTCAGGAACGACGTCCACTGCTTCTCCAACACCCTCTGAGAACCCCCCAGGTCCCCCTTACACACCCGCGCCACCCGAGACACCTGTACCTGAACACACGTGCACGCAAGCACGTGGAACAGATAGAACAGTCAATGAACTCGCACCATACTACACATCAATGACTATGTACAGAGTTTTCCACGCTGGGACAGTTGGAAGCACACATATTTCACACAGGAGATTTAGTGGTTTCATATTGATGGAGAATGTATAATAAAGTTTGACAGATTTAAGTCAAAACAATCGTTCAAAATGAAGATAACATTTTTATGAGTTCACCCAAGGGCTAAAAAGGTTAAGTATTTGTGATGCATGATACCACATTTGACAGATCATTGTTTTAAAATGGTAAATTAAGATCTAGTATTCATGAAAACTGCTTCTTTGGACAATCTCATCCCAAACTACCGTGGTACAGTGTAAGTATCCACTTACTGTGAGCCCTACAAACATGCAGCACCAAATGCCTGCGCTAGCACATTTCCAACAAATGTGAATTGCTAATTTATTAGATAAAAAGGATTCTTGTTATGGTCATATTTTTTGCATGAGCACGTATTTCCACTCTGATATGACTGAGGCCATTTGGAGCGGTTATGAAAAAGCTTTTCCCCGTCTAGATATGCAACAGCACAGATACACAGAAACACAGATACAGGGAAAAAGATCATCGGAAGTCCTAGGCTGGTATTGATATTTGAATAATAACATGAGGTGGAACAACCAGGCAGGCAGACACACGACACAGAGGAAGCGTGTCCAAAGCTTTACCATTTTGTCTCGTACCTTCTCCAGGTAGTTAAACTCCATGGCCATCTCTCTGAAGAAGAAGTAGATGTGAGGACCCCATTCCACTGAACTGACAAAATAGGGCTCTGGAAAGGACGGGAGAGGACCATGTTACACAGCAAGAGTAACTTGAACAAACATCTGCATAGAGCTGTAAGAGACAGAGCCAGATCCCTCCCTAATCCCAGACACAAACACCAGCGTTGTTAAGCAGGCATACACTTTGAGCATTGAGGCTCATTTTCATTGTCAGTTTCAAAACCTGTTATTGTTTGGTGCCTACTGAATACTACTTAGGCCATCCAGCCACATACAGACACAGAGCAGACCTGATCTCTCAGCCCTGGATCCTCTGACCTCAGCAGGGATGCTGTTGACTAAGGCAATGTAGTGAGTCTGACACGGATATTGATCCTGATAGTAAGTGATGTAGACATAAACAGAGCCTTCTAACAACAGAGGCAACACACACACACACACACAAATACAAACAAATACACACACGCAGGTGGACACATACACACACAGATGCACACACACACGCACAAATATATACACGTGGAAGTACCTCTGAACCATTTGGAGTCGTGTTTGACTGTGCGGAGTGCAGGACTGTCCCCCAGGCTACGGTAGATCACAGCGTCTATCGCCAGGAAGTCCGTCACAGTGGCCGTAAACAGATTCCCCTCTGGCAAAAAACACACACAGTCAGATACTATGGGAACAGCTCATATCACAGCACGGTAACAGCTCATATCACAGCATAGTAACAGCTCATATCACAGCATAGAACATCGCAGAAGGTAGTTTGACATTACATTACACAACTCAATGGATTCGACTGTTGATCAATGAACAATGTATAAGTACATTAGAGATAATTACAGTGGTGCAACAGAGCCTCTAGTGCAGAGTGGACAAATCACTCTATTTCTACTGCTCAGTAATGTGCATTAAAGGCTTCCTATTGTTTCAACCACGGCCAAAGATTATGTGATGACGGGGAACGACTGCAGCTACACAATGAGGTGTTTAAAACAATGAGTGTTTCCAAACCTGCGAACAGAGCCACGTTGGCGTGTTTAGGATCATAGGGACAGCGGGCCATCCCACTGACTGTCTCTCCCACCATCTCCAGAGTGTCTCCCTGGAAAACACGCACACAGACAGTTCACTATACTGTATAATGTTGCTGGAAAACAGAGTGAAGTTCACCTTCACATACAGTAAACATACATGCAACTGCCAAAATGAAGAAAACTCCAACATAAAGTGTTTTAATTGGGCGTTGGGCCACCAGAAACCAGAACAGCTTCAATGCTGTGTCTGGAACTCTATGGTGGAAAACGCTGTCTGAGTCGCCACTCCAGAATCTCTCATACTGTAGGTGTTCAATTGGTTTGAGATCGGGTGACTGAGATGACCATGGCATATGGTTTACATCATTTTCATGCTCAACAAACCATTCAGTGACCACACGTGGCTTGTTGATGGGGGCATTGTCATCCTATGGGGGCATAGCCATGGTAGCCAAAATAATCGCCAAAATAATGGCCTGCCCAAAATGGTTATACATGACCCTAAGCATGATGGGATGTTAATTGCTTAATTAAGTCAGGAGCCACACCTGTATGGAAACACCTGCTTTCAATATACTTTCTATCCCTCATTTACTCAAGTGTTTCCATTATTTTGGCAGTTACCTGTACATGCCCACAGAGTATGGCAATTAGCATATATTATAAAATATTCACAATATTATTATTCACCCTCTGCAATTATGCAAATGGAACAAATACACACAAACGCAACCTTTTGAAACGCATGCAGCTAAACAACCACAGGCAAAATCGTCACACAGACACACCATCACCGATTGAAAATTAATTAAATAAATGAAATACTGCGGTTGCCATTAAAACTAGCTATAAATAAATCCTAGGTTCGCTAACTAGTCCCAGGAGAAGCCCTAAGCACGTCAGCCCAGCGCAGGTTGCCCTGTCATTAACAGCCAGAGATAATGGGCCAGGTAAAGAGGAGGGAGTCAGTGTGCTGGTATGTTGGAGACGTGACAGACTGAACATATCACTTATCTGAAAGCCTTTGATGGTGAAACTGGACCCCCCATCCACCTCCTCCTTTCTCCCTCCCTGTTTCTCTCTGCTAATAGATATTCTGGAGGAACGTTGAGAAACCAACTGAGAAAATGATTCATATTTATGCACACGTTTTTGTTGTTGTCTGTTTGGCAGAGCAAGGATGTGGTTGTGATATGGAGCAGGTAAATGGGGTATGTCTGAAGAGGGCTCTTTCAGGACAGAGTGGGTCGGGTGGTGAGCAGCTCCAGGTACATGAGCAGTGCAACCACTTAGCGTTTTCCTTCCAACTGGCCCGGCTGGGTTTCACCAGAGGGGAAGAAACGAACCACCCAGATACATCATAAGCACAGCCTCCTCCTAAGTTCTGGCTCACACTCTCCCAGCCCTCGTCTCTGTACTCTGATCATCTTGTTAGGTTACAAATGAACCTTAGAAAATTTCACGGATGCTTAATAAAGCTCAAACCATGTTAATTCCCCGATTGGGTCATATAGCTGCATAAGACAAAAAACACATTCACACAAGCACTGATATTTAACCCTACCTCCTATGCTGAGTCTCCTCCTACACATCTGAACAGCCAATGCATCTCTGTTGCTAGACAGAATCTTAGTGATATCTGTTCTTCCTCACTTCATCTGACCTGACTTCTGCTCACTCCTCCCCAACTCACGGCTGGCATGTTGACTCGTACCAGACTGTCTCTTTTCCTCCCATAGGATCCCTGAAGGCTAACAGTAACATATCCGGACAGAATGTAAACGTTATACATTCCCCTCTCTCCCTCAGTGACATGAATAAGTATATTTCATATTTTCAGAACCCAACAATCTGCAAGCTCCACATACAAGTGTAAGCACTGAACAACAGCAACCGATATCTGAGGAAAGCGGGCCTTTGTTGCCTTGCTAAGGGCGTCTATCTCTCTCTGCCTTAGGTATCGAACAAATGAGGCAAATAAGATATAAATGTGCAGTAAGCAATATGCCTAATGGCGTTTGTGATTGAGCTCTAGGTTCCAGGAAAAAATCATAGTCCATTTATCAATGACGCACCAATCATTAAACTCTGATGCCTGACTGAACTGCTGACAGGTAAAGATGTGCTCAGCTTCCCGAAGCAGTAATGACTGCTGTTTGAGTAACAGAGATAGTGTATGTGTGTGTGCGTGCGTTCTATAGGTACTCACAGTATAGTTGGCACACAGCGGATTGAAGGCATTGGTCCCACATACAAACAGACCTCCTTGTCGACTCAGCAAAACCTTCATGAAGTTCCGACACTCGTCCTGATAGGAGACAGAGAGGGAGAAGTAAGGGGGGTAGAAATCAGTATGGATCGTCTGTGACTTATTATCCTACTGCTAGGTGAAATTAAGCTTCTAAATGCATGATGGGAGGAATTATCACATCATTAACATTGTCAATCACCTCATTATTCAGCCCTATGGAGGCTCCCTGTCTGCATGCCTGCCGCATCAAAGAGTTTCCATTGGCTCACACCAGCTATTGATTGACAGATGGTAATCCCAGCTAACCTTGAGTTTTCAACCAGCACTCGTTTAACTGCAGTAGTACGACCCTTATTACCATGTCATGTTAATAAGCAGCATGCCAATCCCTAGCAGATCCAACATGTCATTGGTAGTTGAACAGGGACCATGTATATTATTCCTGTCACCTGTGTGAGTGTGTCTGTGCAGTGAGTACTATCCCTATACATGTAAATCCCCCTCCCTCCCCTCTCCTGTCCCGGGGAGCATGGCTCCAGCTCCTGCACCTGGTGCCTCAGCCTCTGACCCTCCACCGCGGGGGTCCACTCACCGAGCAGAGCCTCTGATGTCATTGGAGGGAGAGGGGGGAGCAGGGATGGGAGGGGGAGGGGCTGATACTCCAGATGCTCCAGTCCCAACAGGGTTCTCATTTTTCCACGGCCGGGGGGGGGGGGGGGGGGGGGCAAAATGTGTAGAGTGAGGCGTGGTGAGAATTCCTCACACTGCGGTTGTACTAGACAGGGAGACGAGTGACATACGAGGAGCCACTGCTCACTGCATACTAAATCATGACTGTGTGTGTGTGTTTGTGCGTATTTGTGTATCTCTCTGTCTGTGTGTGTGTGTGTGTGTGTGTGTGTGTGTGTGTGTTTGTGTGTGTCACTCCACAGATTCAGTGTTCGTGTCAGTGTGATTTGCATGTTTGTTTTTCAGTGGGACTGCAGTCTGAGCGGAAGCTTACAGCCAGATGTAACACACTACACGCACGCTTAATGACAAACGAGACGCAGTGCCAAAATCAATAAATACTTATAAGAGCACATAAGCCTAACTAACACACAAAGTGTGGGCTTTTGGCATGGCCCTGCAGCGTAAATTGAAATACAGGATGTCTGCAGTATAAACAACAGGGATTTATACTGTTTGGAAGCCTCTCATCTCTTACATCATTGTGATCCGTGGTGTATCGCTTTATTTGCTTGACTTTATATTATTTTTTTATTTTATTGTCATAATCTGCCATCATATACAGATTTTAGTTGGCTCCTATATTAAACCATACAGCCTGGAGTCTACAGTACTGTATATAGTGCCACATTCAGCTCTCCTTCCCCCTGTTTCCCTCCTCTTCTCTCCCCTCTCACCCCTCCCTCTCCCTGGGCACACTCCAGACAAAGCGCCACCTGTGCTGGCTGGCAGTTCTTTCACTTGACCCAGACCCAGATGATCGCAGCTCCACTTCTCACTGTTTGTGTTACACCACTGCATTATTAATACAGAGCAGCCCGGATGAATTATGCAGTGTGCCTCACATGTGAATACAAACACGTTGGTGTTTGTGGTATTGTGAGTGCGTGAGCGCGTGAGCGCGTGTGCATGTGTGCATGTGTGTGTGCTTCCACAGGGTTCAACAGAGCACATAGGCAGCAGGGCTATAGTTCAGTATGACTCTGAGCTTTGAGCCAGATGTGTGTGTGGGACTGAACACACTGAGGGTTCGTTCCTCTACAGATGTTGACCTGAACAAGTGCATTCATCTCCCTGCTGATTTCCAGCCTGTAACCCATCCCTCAGTCTTTACCTTCAGTCAGACTCAGGCCTTGCTCAGAGGAACAACAACCCTCTGTTACCACAACACATCTGCTCACAACCCACCGCAGTCAGAGAGCATTACTACTGAAGACTCCCTCCAACAACCCACCACAGTCAGAGAGCATTACTACTGAAGACTCCCTTCAACAACCCACCACAGTCAGAGAGCATTACTACTGAAGACTCCCTCCAACAACCCACCACAGTCAGAGAGCATTACTACTGAAGACTCCCTCCAACAACCCACCGCAGTCAGAGAGCATTACTACTGAAGACTCCCTCCAACAACCCACCACAGTCAGAGAGCATTACTACTGAAGACTCCCTCCAACAACCCACCGCAGTCAGAGAGCATTACTACTGAAGACTCCCTCCAACAACCCACCACAGTCAGAGAGCATTACTACTGAAGACCCTTTCCAACAACCCACCACAGTCAGAGAGCATTACTACTGAAGACTCCCTCCAACAACCCACCACAGTCAGAGAGCATTACTACTGAAGACTCCCTCCACCTAGTGCATCTGGTTTCCACTGATCTAATCCTCCTGATGTTGAACTGGTTGCACAATTGCACACGTCCCCAGTGTGGCTCCCCTTTGTTTCATAAACCTACAGTATGCTATTAACTAAGCATAGAGACTTAAGAAACTCCACTAAATGAAACGGACTTCCTTGGACCATGATGTTTTCACTCAACTGAGGATGAGCTAATTATCATAGCCAAGTTTAGAAATGCTCGAACAACACTGGGCAGAGATACATTTTGTAAATTTTTAAAGCTAGTTTCCTGCAATTCTACACATTTTTGTCATGGCTTATGCAGTGCTCTGATGCTATCAGTGGTCAAACATTAAAACCAAATCATGCCATTGCATTTTTGGAATTTTAGATTCTTCCTGACCGTCTAGTTTTTATTTTGGTGATAGTTAGTTCTCAAAAATATATACTTAAATTATATTTTCTACATACTTTATCAACTAAAAAATATTAAAAATAAATATATATACAGTACCAGTCAAAAGTTTGGACAATAAAGAAAAACCCTTGAATGAGTAGGTGTGTCCAAACTTTTGACTGGAACTGTACAATTTCCAGTGGCACAATGACTCACCTAATGATGAAGATGAAGCCTTACGCTACTCACGGTGATGGCCAATGTGCTTGTTGTGGAAATAGACTATCTCAAGATGAGCTACTTTGAAAATCAGTGGCTATGTTAGCTAAGAGTTGTTGAGAAAAAAAGTATATTGGTTCTACGGACAGATTAGTCTTCTCTTTTCAGCAGTTGGCATTTGCTTTCCCAACTGTATGTTTTCACGCAATTGTATTTTGAATTTTAAATATATTTTGTTTAATTTGTCTAACACTTTTTTTGGTTACTACATGATTCCATATGTGTTAGAAAATAGTAAAAATAAAGAAAAACCCTTGAATGAGTAGGTGTGTCCAAACTTTTGTCTGGTACTGTATATTTTTTTATCATATTTTTGAGACCGCCACAGCTAAATGAATATAGGGGAAACATCGTACCATCACAGCTTCTCACTAAAGCCTCAAAAGTTTCCCTAGCATGCTCGAATGGACCCATCACTGCTGGGACCTGCCAAGAGCTCAGAGAGAGACAGAACTCTTTCCACGCTCCAGCAGGCTACTTTCCTTTTCTCCTCCCCTCTGTTCTCCTCTCCTCTCACTTCCCTCTCCTTGGATGATCCACGCTTGACTCTGATCATCAGAAGCAGATCTGTCATTTCAAGGCAACATTCTGACTTAGACTTTGATGTAAGGCAGAGTGACTGGGGCACGAGAGGGTGGGGGCGGAGGGTGAATACGGAGGACAAATTAACAGCAGTGCTAAATTAGAACAAATTTGCCCGTAAAAAGGCACTTCCTGCCCACGTCCTCTCTTACTCAGCATGTTAGTACTAATCCTCTCCCAAGCTCCTCTTGTATCTCACAGAGGCTGTTTGATGCTAATCCTGTGTGAATGCACTACAGGCCAGCATCAACATCTCCCCTGAAGAGAAGGAGGAAGGGGAGGAGGGAGAGTGAGATTCAGAGACTATCTAAGGCAGCTATGTGGCAGTAATGGTTAGGACACCTGACGGCTGACCCAGAGTTGCAGGGTCAGCTCCCTGTCGGGTACACTGTGGTCTCTCCTTGACCAAAACACTTAACCCAAATTACTGCAGTATGTGGCCTGCTAAGGAAATGAGAAGCATGTTCATGTTCAGCTGGAGAGTTGGTATATTTAGGGCATCTGCAGAAACACAATACAACAAACATACAATAAGATGTGAAACCATATCATGGTGAGACTGGTCTTGTCTTGTTCAGAGGACTGAAATGCAGACCCCCTCTGAGAGTTGGTATTATCAACATATTGATCAAACAATCTTACTAAGTGCTGCACATAAGAATGCAAAACTGCTCTTTAAAAAGCCTACATGGAGTTTCCTTTGTTTGCATTCCGGGTCGACCATGCCCTTGGCATTGAGCCAGAGGAGGCCAGGGATTGATTGATTTATATATTTCTGTGTGATCAACCAACCCGGAAACATTTAATTACAAAACCAATTACTCTGGTGGTGAATGTATCACATTGGACAAAACCATCCCGGGCTGCAGGACAGGACATTTGCAGGAGGTAAAGTGGATGAGTGGAGGTTTGGGGTGGAGGGTGTGAGTGGAGGGAGGATTAGGAGAGCAGAGGGTGAGTGGGTGACAGGGGCCTAGAGGATAGAGGCTTGAGGGAGTGTGTGCAGGGCTGGATTAATGCAGGGGTTTACCGGGGATGAAGCCCCTGGGCCCAGACCTGTGGGGCACCCAAGAGGAAGCAAAACATATATATACTGCTCAAAAAAATAAAGGGAACACTTAAACAACACATCCTAGATCTGAATGAAAGAAATAATCTTATTAAATACTTTTTTCTTTACATAGTTGAATGTGCTGACAACAAAATCACACAAAAATAATCAATGGAAATCCAATTTATCAACCCATGGAGGTCTGGATTTGGAGTCACACTCAAAATTAAAGTGGAAAACCACACCACAGGCTGATCCAACTTTGATGTAATGTCCTTAAAACAAGTCAAAATGAGGCTCAGTAGTGTGTGTGGCCTCCACGTGCCTGTATGACCTCCCTACAACGCCTAGGCATGCTCCGGATGAGGTGGCGGAGGGTCTCCTGAGGGATCTCCTCCCAGACCTGGACTAAAGCATCCGCCAACTCCTGGACAGTCTGTGGTGCAACGTGGCGTTGGTGGATGGAGCGAGACATGACGTCCCAGATGTGCTCAATTGGATTCAGGTCTGGGGAACGGGCGGGCCAGTCCATAGCATCAATGCCTTCCTCTTGCAGGAACTGCTGACACACTCCAGCCACATGAGGTCTAGCATTGTCTTGCATTAGGAGGAACCCAGGGCCAACCGCACCAGCATATGGTCTCACAAGGGGTCTGAGGATCTCATCTCGGTACCTAATGGCAGTCAGGCTACCTCTGGCGAGCACATGGAGGGCTGTGCTGCCCCCCACAGAAATGCCACCCCACACCATGACTGACCCACCGCCAAACCGGTCATGCTGGAGGATGTTGCAGGCAGCAGAACGTTCTCCACGGCGTCTCCAGACTCTGTCACGTCTGTCACGTGCTCAGTGTGAACCTGCTTTCATCTGTGAAGAGCACAGGGCGCCAGTGGCGAATTTGCCAATCTTGGTGTTCTCTGGCAAATGCCAAACGTCCTGCACGGTGTTGGGCTGTAAGCACAACCCCCACCTGTGGACGTCGGGCCCTCATACCACCCTCATGGAGTCTGTTTCTGACCGTTTGAGCAGACACATGCACATTTGTGGCCTGCTGGAGGTCATTTTGCAGGGCTCTGGCAGTGCTTCTCCTGCTCCTCCTTGCACAAAGGCGGAGGTAGCGGTCCTGCTGCTGGGTTGTTGCCCTCCTACGGCCTCCTCCACGTCTCCTAATGTACTGGCCTGTCTCCTGGTAGCGCCTCCATGCTCTGGACACTACGCTGACAGACACAGCAAACCTTCTTGCCACAGCTCGCATTGATGTGCCATCCTGGATGAGCTGCACTACCTGAGCCACTTGTGTGGGTTGTAGACTACGTCTCATGCTACCACTAGAGTGAAAGCACCGCCAGCATTCAAAAGTGACCAAAACATCAGCCAGGAAGCATAGGAACTGAGAAGTGGTCTGTGGTCCCCACCTGCAGAACCACTCCTTTTTTGGGGGTGTCTTGCTAATTGCCTATAATTTCCACCTGTTGTCTATTCCATTTGCACAACAGCATGTGAAATTTATTGTCAATCAGTGTTGCTTCCTAAGTGGACAGTTTTGATTTCACAGAAGTGTGATTGACTTGGAGTTACATTGTGTTGTTTAAGTGTTCCCTTTATTTTTTTGAGCAGTGTATATATTTCTATAATCTACTATCTCAAAATGTTCACGTAGTGTGACTTGCATATCTCAAAATGTTGACTTACATATGTCAACATTTTGAGATAGTATCGACATAAAAAAAGATTTAGATGCACTATTGTAAAGTGGTTGTTCCACTGGATATCTTAAGGTGAATGCACCAATTTGTAAGTCGCTCTGGATAAGAGCGTCTGCTAAATGACTTAAAAAAAAATAATAATAATAAAGAATGGCCTTCCATAGTTTTCTGTAGCTCAGCTCAGCTCAGCCTGCAAGTGGCAGCTTCAGCGAAATGTCTGTACATTTCAGCTGTTTCAAAAACCTTGCTCTGCTATTACCATTTATACTGTGGGAGTGTTGCGCTCAATGAGACAATTCTGTTCACACTGCCCTGCTGGGAGGGGCCAACTTTTGAGCGAGAGGTGATCATTTCACAAGTTTACACAATAGTACTGTCTCTCGAGATTTGATGCCTCTCGAGAACCTCCCAAAAATGTCCCTTTGCTATCGTCAATGTGAAAACGGGCTAAGATTCTACCAACTTAGCACAACTCTTTGGGCAACATACTGTATGTCTATTGTTTTTGTCAAAACTGCTCAAGCTCAGAAAACTTGGTTGGGAGTCATTGATCGATAGCAATATTCAAACCTTCAGGACTGAGACTGGACCACTCAGGAACACTTAACAACTCTTGGACAGCCATTCTGTTGTGTCTTTGTCATTAAAATGTCTGTAATTGTCTCACTGAAAAATAAAAAACTATCCCAGGGTTAGGTTTTCAGAAGACATAGGAAGGTTTTCCTGTAATGTTTTACCTGGGTTTGCTCCTTTCATATTTGTTTTGATCCTGACAAACTCCCCAGTCCCTGTTGGTGAGAAGCATACCGATAACATAATGCTGCCACTACAATACAGAGGGTTTATTTTTCCCTCTTTGTCTTACAGTATTACTTAAAGTACTTGTTGCAAACAGAATGTATGATTTGGAGTGGATTTATTTTATTTTTTTACACAGGCTTCCTTCTTTTCATTTTGTCATACAGGCCAGTGATGTGGAGTGAATGCAATGTTGTTGATTCTCTGTATTTTCAGGTATAGCATCATGTTATGGGCATGCTTGTCACCGGCAGGGACTGGGGAGTTTGTCATGATTAAAATAAATATGAAAGCACGGCCCAGGTAAAAAGTTAGAGGAAAACCCACCGTAGTCTTCTGAAAACCTAACCCTGGGATAGTGGGACAATTACACACATTTAAATGCCAAAAACACACCAGAGGCTTTCCTGAATAGTCCAGTCTCAGTCTGACTTAAATCTGCTTGAGAACCAGAGACAAGATTTGAGTATTAGTGTCCATCAATGATTCCCAAACAAATTTACTGAGGTTGAGCAATTTTGACATAAATAATGGATATATGTTGCCCTAAGAGATGTGGAAGGTTGGTAGAATCTTATTAAAAAAGATTCACAGATGCTAATAGCTTTTAATGGTGCTTCCACCAAGTGTTAACTCAGGGTGTGAAGACATATGCAATCAACACATCTTCATTTAAAATGTATATATATATATATATATATATATATATATATATATATATATATATATATATATATATATATATATATATATATATATATATATATATATAGGTTGTGTAGATTGGTAGAAAAAAACTGGTAGAAAAAAATCCAATGTAATCCCTTTTAAGATTTATTTTTAAGGCGTCAAAATGTGAAGACTGTGTGTTGACTTTCACTTTAGCTCTGTATTTGACCTATTTATTTTATACAGTCATTTCAGCTCATCTTTATCAAGGGTGTCAATAATTTTGGACCGCACTGTACAGTACGTGTGTGTGTGTGTGTGTGTGTGTGTGTGTGTGTGTGTGTGTGTGTGTGTGTGTGTGTGTGTGTGTGTGTGTGTGTGTGTGTGAAGGCCAGGCCACAGAGATCAGGATGAGGGGCCTGGTGCTCTTATCTCTGCCTTATTTCCGTGTGACTCACTGCATTACCACAGTCATTAGGGCCAGGATGGCCTTTTATTCTTCTCAGTCAGGCCTGTGGCCCCCCTTAGGGGCATGCAGGTGGGACTGACTCCCCCTCTCTCCCCCATACCCGTCTTTGTTTCCTCCACCTCCCTCTCCCCATTCTCCATTGTGCCTTTGTCTCGGGGTGTCTCACACAGATTTGATGTCAGGTGTTATTTTCAGTGTTAAATCAGTCATTTTTTCTGCCTGGTGGGGCTCAACCTGGACTGCCTTCACTCCCCTTACTTTCCCACACAGACACCTTTCAATAATTCTCTGGTCGGTTGGTGTGTGAGCTGGGGTAATGTGTTTGAAGTCAGACAGGAAGGCACTGATCCGCTATGTGGTGGCTGGGAGAGAGAAGGGCTGAGGAGAGAGAGTGGGTGTGTGAGAGATAGCTGAGGTAGTCATGCGTGGGTTGGGTTGACTGTGGGGACTGTTTCACTGTTCATTCTTCACCACATCTCAGCTCACCTCCTTGGTTTCACTGCTCCCCTCCATTTTGTGAGGGCACACACCGCAACTGGAATGTTTGCGGGGCAGCCATGTTTGTAAAGGGTGGGAGGGACGGACCTGTGAAGTGTGTAATGATTTAGGTGAGCAGGAACACTGGGGTGACACATGGTCGTGCCCCCTCCACTAGGTAGAGCCAGCAGGATGCCAGTCAAACCGTTGGCACCATGAATGCCCTGCTCCAGGTGGCAAAGTGGGGCCTGTGCCATGTTTCAGTGTGTGTTTGTGTGTGTGCGTGTGTGCATGTGTACAAATCTGTAAGTGTGTGTGTGTGTCTGTGTGTGCGCGATGATGCATTCCCCAGCCCACCTCATGCTTGCCCTTCATTCGGCAGGTCCTGATGTCATTTTTGTTGGACTCCCATGTTCTCTTCTACAACAGACAGACACAGAGAGGACAGAGGACAGAGTAGTTAGCCACAGACAGTCCAACAGTGTCAGTTAAGCTGGTCAGATAGTACTGTAAGACGTCACTGAGGTGTGAGTGCATGGAGAGGGCCTCACCTTACTGTAGAACATCTCGTCTCCCGCCACATTGTCCAGCTCCACACGGAAAAGGTCATCTCTGACAGACAAAGAGCATGGCAGTGAGCCAACAGTAAGACAAAGCTAAGTCTTAGACAGGCACTCAACTGCAGTCCACATGCTCTTGCACATAATGCCTCTACAAATACTCTACTGTCCTATGGACAATTCTGGACATGCTACAGAATAATGATTGGAGAAAATGTAAGAATCCACATCATCTTTGTCTGTTCATACACTGTAGGCTATGACATATGTGGGCTATATCTATGCAACATTTTACAATCAAATCTGAATAAAACAGATTTGTATTCAGTTCTGTATAATGTGGTTCTGTAATGTGATGCATTTCAGGCTATGGGTGATGAATAAAAATGTAGAATTGCATAATAAGAACTCGTTTTTTCCCCTTGGTTTTGTTTAGTCTCATTTGAGTTGACAAAATGTGGTTTTGCTGGGAGGCCTGAATTCTCCATATCTGTCTCACTTGGGAAGAAATTTAATTAATAGATGATTTAATCAAGCAGTTTGCCCGCGTTCATAACCCACCCCCACACAGCAGCATACAATGCCAATGAGAGGACCCATCATATAATACCATCTCCATGCATTCACGCTACTCACTGCCCCGCACTGCACTCACTGCTAATGCATTAATCATTCTTGTATAACCTTGTCGTGCCTGTGAAAGTGTCTTTGGAATCTGAGTTAGTGTCTTCCTTAAGGTTCCTACCCTAACAGCTGATGTTGCATATTGATAAAGGACCTGTATTTACCATGAATAAGATGGAGGCTCATGCTGTGCTGAGCTCCTTTCAGACACCAGGCATTGAATGTTCTAATCTGTAGATCTGCCATAGCTTGTACTGCAGCAGTATCGATCTTATCTCCTAGATCCTGCTCTGCCTCCCATCGGCATTGCTCTGCCTTACTCCTCTCATCAGCAGAAGGCAGGATCTCTCTGAGTGTTTGTGTGTGTGTCAGAGTTTGCATGCATGTGTGCGTGTGCGTGTCAGAGTGTGCGTGCATGTGTGTGTGTGTGTGTGTGTGTGTCTCTGGTGAAGGGAACAGGGTAAGCCTTAGCGCTACTCTAGTGAATTATTCACTGGTGGCTCCTCTAGGTTTGTTAAATGATTCCCTCCCTAGGTTACCTCCCTCACGATGCAGGACATGGCTAAGTAGTGTGGATAGAATTACTATACACTTACTCTGTGCCTCGCTCATTGGGCTGAGTCAAAGTTTAAGCAGGCTACAAACATTGAAGTAGAGCAGTTTGTGTGGCATAATCACATCTAGAGCACTTCAGCCCTGTCCAGTATTAACATATGAAAATGTGAACAGGCCTCCTAGTCGGTGTGGTGAGCAGCCAAGGCTGCTGTGGTTTGAAGAGGTTTGAAGATTGTTCTGCTGTCTCTCCTATCTGACTCTGTCTCCATCTCTGCCTTACTGTTGCATTTTACATTGTTCATATTGCAGGATGCTCAGAAGGCAGGCTGGGCCGTCAATCTCCTTGACAACCACTCATAATTCTTCTGACTGGTATTTGAAGACCTGCAAATTGAGTTAACAGATATGTGTGGATCGCCACTCGTATTTATAGGCAAGAACCCTGTGAACTGTCCAAAATTGACAAAAAAATACTTATTTTTGGGCCGTTCAGACACTGAGCATCTCTGAGCCTTTCTGAATCGGCAGACACTGACTTTGCAGAGAACGCCACACAAATAGATGAAACTGAAAACAAACTGAGAAACAAACGGAGCCTCGCTTTGTAGAAAACCGCAGGTTATCTAGCTCAAAACGTTCAAAACTAAAGACTTATTTTACAGGAGCTACATTTTTTATATTTCTGGCACAGATTGCAGGACGCTCTTAAAGGTGTACACACCAATTAATCATCATGAGTAAGGGACTATGCAAACTATGTAAATAGTTCAAATCAACAGTATTTAATCTATAAAAATGTTTTTCACAGAAAATCGATGATTTGCAGTATGGATCAGATTAGATTGAGGTCATTACCACTAAATAAATTAATAGAGACATTTTAGGTGTGCAACAGAATGTTTTATCCCATCAAGGTATCCCTACACTACAAAAAGGTTTATGAACCACTGCTCTAGATGACCCCCCCCGGTGACCTCTGAGGTCAGTGTCTCTCCACGGCCACGGTCACGACCAGTGGCTCTGCTCACTCTCACTCTTCAGCCTCTAATGGAGAGATATATTCTACTTCCTCCCTCCTGCTGCATATGGTAAAATCATCTTACGGTTTGCCACAATTGCAAACCAATTAATCATGTATTGGCCACGTTCCTTGGTAACCTCTCTCTTCTTCGGGTGAACACTGCTCAATTGCTTTATTTGTGTGGATTAGTCCAGTGGATCTGGAGCTGTGTGACAGGTTCAGGGAGTCCACACATCTGATTACAGAGTGGAGAACGCTGGTGCGCGGTTAGCTAATACAGTACAGAGACTAGGTGTGGGTACTCTCTCTCTCCCCCTCTCTCTTTCTTTCCCTCCCTCTCTCTCCATCTGTCATCAGCCAGTAAATGGGAGAGGACAGAGTGACAGAGCGGTGGTAGCTTCCCACGAGTACTTGGGGCTCGGGCAGGGCTTTAATAGTCCTTGCAGTATGAACACCTATGCTAATGGTGACAGGATTTGGGCTCATTGGAGCCTCTTATCAGGCTAGCCACTCTGCTACAGCTTTCAACCAATCAGCCGGCCTCCCCACAGGTACTCCCCAAAGGTGCCTTCGCACTTTTAAATCTCTCACTGCTTGGCACTCGGCTGCCCAGCTCAACACACACACCATCACAGAAACAGGTGCGCACACACACACACACACACACACACACACACACACACACACAGTCAGGCAAAATAAATCCCCTGCTTTCCAATCAGATTACTTTCTGTCGGTACTGCGAAGACTGCCATTAACCACTACTTATGTAGAAATATATAAATATACATCGTTGTTACAACGGTAGCGTTCTCGTCCCATAAAGCTATTGGATTTCACTATCATCCGGTTCACTGCGACATAGGCATTAGTTTACCTTTTCTATCCTGTAACAGCGGTACTAAAAGATGTGTCAAAGTGTCTCCTGGATGTGGTTACGTTTTATCACTAACCTGCAGTCAGACAGGCAGCAGTGACTATAGCCCTCCCGTATTTTGGCTTTAGGTTTTTATTATTAGGCTGTGTAGCCAGAGTGTCTGGAGCCAAATGCTGCAGGAATTTACATATTTATTATTAGGCCTCTGGATTTGAAGTTAGAGAAACGCCAAAGGCCATAGATCGGGTCATTTCATGACCCAGTATGGGGCTTCTAATTGGGGATGTATATGGCCTAGCTACCTCCTCTGCTGTAACCACCACCATATGTCTGCCCTACATGGACACACATATATATATATATATATATTTATGAGTTTTAATAAGTTCCCAGTAATACGGAGATTGTCTGTGACATTAAGTCATCTTTTGGAGAATTAGAAGAAGATTGATTTGCGTTTTCTACTTCTGGTTGGCTCCTGGTTAGAGAGGGCAGACAACATGACTTCCTCAACCTGTGTGACCTCTGGTCCGACCCCACCCACCACAGATTACTGCATTTACTTGAATATGTGACTGAGGATACACCGACAATGCAGGGTTATAAAAGATGGCTGAATACATTTGGTTGCTTGTGGCTAGAAACATACCTGGCTCCAATGTAGAGGGTCCGGTTCACCTTGAGGACTCTCTGAATATGCAGTGGCTCCTGTCTCAGGGATGAACGATGTGGCCGACCCAGAAACACTGGGTACCGGTGAACCACTGTTTAGAGAGAGAGAGAGAGAGAGAGAGAGAGAGAGAGAGAGAGAGAGAGAGAGAGAGAGAGAGAGAGAAGAGAGAGAGAAGAGAGAAAGAGAAAGAGAAAGAGAAAGAGAGAGAGAGAGAGAGAGAGAGAGAGAGAGAGAGAGAGAGAGAGAGAGAGAGAGAGAGAGAGAGAGAGAGAGAAAGAGAGAGAGAGAGAGAGAGAGAGAGAGAGAGAAGAGAGAGAGAGAGAGAGAGAGAGGGGGGAAGGGAGGATGAGAGAGAGGGATGAGAGAGAGGGATGAGAGAAAAGGAAGAGAGAGGGATGAGAAATAAAAAGAGAGTTACATCACCTTCCTATCATGATAGTAGTTCTCTAGGGGGTGAGCGGAGAGGGGAGAGAGCAGAGGGAGGACACAGGGGAGGGAGATCCATACATCAGCTGGGTTACCATGGGAGACAGGATCTGCCAGCTCTCATTGGCCGCTTCCTTTTTCTGCTATGTCCTTCCACTATTCTGTCCATCTCTGTTCCCCATCTACCCATCCCAGATAAAGGCCTAGACTGCTGCCTCTATATGAGACTGAGTAAAGAAAAACCTCTCTTCCTCCTTCTTCTGTGTCCTGTCCTCCCACTAGTCTGTCCATATCTATTCTGTCCATATCTATTCTGTCCATATCTCTAATCTACCCATCTTCTGCCCTAATCATGCAGGACTTCAGAGACCCTTCTGGTCCTACGTATTAGCATTGATAGCCTGAGAATGGTCTGAATTCAGCTGGGAGGTGTTTGGAAGACACTATTGAGTTGTGATCAATCATAGTCAGCTCTGTTCTGGTCTGAAGGAGGCTCAGAGTCTGGCCGTCTGTGGGATCGGTCTGACCTCAATCCTGACTCTGACCTCACACCCACACAACTCACTGACTGCCCTACTCCTCACACCACGCATGTCAGCCCTGACCTCGCTCTTACAAGCTACACCCTGCGTGTGAGACTCTAACCCTACTTCCATAACCTACACCCTTATACTACTCCACACCTTCCGTGTGAGGCCCTGACTCTTTTTGACCTGATTTCAGAGCTGATTTCCTGGTGTTTTTACAGTCTTTTATGTCCAACAATGAAAATGAAAAACAAAAAATATATATACAATATCTTTGGCTCAGAAACCTCTGGGGACCAAAGAAAACCGCCAGCGGGCCAAATTCGGCCCACAGGCCGCCAGTTGGGGAACCCTGCTGTACAACCTGTGAGTGAGAATAAACCCATACATACTGAGTATGAGAGAGAGGTGTTACCTTCAATGGAGATAAAGTTCAGAGGCCCCGGTTCCTCCGGAAACGCAGAGCTGGCCAATCGGAGGAGCCAGAACAACAGGAAGAAGGGTGATGCCAGGGTTGACATGGCGGCAGCAAAATACAGCGTCTGTGAAGATAAAGAGCAAGACAGAGAGCAGTCAGTCAGATTAAGCCGTAACAGTGACAGAGCAGTACACACACACCTAGTGTGACAGACTCACACTACCACGCACTACACACACTGACTGACTGTCCAGACAAAGCAGGTACCCTATCTGCATTCCCACAACATCTCTCCCTACAGCTGGACAGAGTCAGCCTGAATAGTCTGATCACTGGGGGAGAGCAGAGATCTGACCACAGGAGCCCAATGACACATGAGACACAGTGGAGGAAGGGTGGTTTACAACAAGAGGGCAGTAGATGGAGAGACAGAGAAAGAGAGAGGGAGTGAGGAGAAAAAAAGGAGAAACAGACAGACAGGAAGAGAAAGAGAGACGCATATATAGAGACAGGGAGAAGTGGGAGAGTGAGGCGTGTCAGGTGACTGTTTACTCAAATTAAGATGAGATAGTACTTTATTAGATCTTTGGCAGTTGGTAAACGGCAGGTATTTTCTTATGAAGCCGTACTACAGCAGCTTGAGTAATAAGGAGAGGATGGGAGAGGATGTAATGCACATGAAAATACAAATGATAGCCAAATTAAGTTAATGCACTCAATCCATCGAGAAAACTACTCCTGCACTTAGGAGGAGGAAAGCCTTGGGGATTGCTATTGACTGTTGTCATAAACCTCAAACCCCATCACAGAGCAGAACAGAGCCACTCTTAGTGCTGGAGGTAAAGTACATTGTGTAGTGTCTCTTTATTATGTATAATAGACATAGCACTCTCCATGCTTATCATCGCATCCATCTCTGCCTCTCTTCCTGGATGATTATGCTTCTGTTCTTTTCACATAAAAGCTGAGCGTGACGATGTTAGCAAAAATGTGTCACCGGAACAAAAATGTGTCACCTGAACAAAACATGAACTATTCAAAAATGAAAAGGATGCCACTTCTTTAGCTTTTTACATTATTACTGTTTATACAGTCAATAATTTGCTTTGAAAATCTAAACAAAACGCTGTCAGTCACAGTGTCTGGCAGCACAAACAAATGATTGAATGCTTGGGTATTATTCAGTGGTGTAGTGCTGTAGCCATTATCACATTTGAATCTTCAAGGTTGGATTTCTTTATTCAAAACCCTTTTCATATTTTACTGTGGTTACAAACACATTGTATTGACATACTATAGATGCAAATAAGGGCACTTTCATACAGGGGCGTCATGCACCCATTATTTTAGAGGGGGCATGAAATACTTGAAGATGGATTTTTTTCCTGCAATCTATAGCCATAATCATTATGCCTAATTATATGTAAAACATATGTCTATTTTCTGCATAGGTTATCAAGCATACCTCTTTACCTGTTCAGTTGTCATTTAATTAATGATTATTTAATAACTTTTATGCCTTAGGAGTTTAGTACAACTGTCACACTGGTATATAGTATTATAACCCAATAACTAAACACATTTTGGGCCTACTTAGTAGTTGCGGAGCATCTTTAAAAATTGTTTAGTACAGTGTTTCCGCTGTAGTCATTTAGTTGTGGTGCTGCACTATTCAGTCCCTCCAGGATTCAGCGATTACATTATTCAATGCAAAAATCAATTAATCAGCACATATTATTTGAGAGCTCGCAATTTTGACCAATCCCCGCACTTTAGCGCATAAAAGGGTCCAATCAAAAGCAGGTTTGCAATTTTTACCAATTACTGCACTGTTACCATGGAAAATGGCCCAATCCAACCACAAGTCAACAAAGTTTTTTCCCCCTGGCCTGTCACCGTATTCACGTGCGAAGATGATGGGTGATTGTTGATAGCTGACAGGCAGTACAGTGAACAGAAATCAATCTCATTTGCCAACAAAAATAACAGCTAACGAGCGTGTCGCAAAATCAAGCATTTTTGGCTGCAGAAATCACAGAACAAATTTGCGAAATCCTAGAGGGACTGACTATTAGAAAAATATTTGCCGCCACGGCAAAGAAATATGGAACATGAAAATATATTTCTACGGAGGCACACTTTGAAGATGCTAGAACAGTCCACATGAACTTTTCCTCTGCAAACAAAAAGAGTAATGAATAGAAACAGACAACCCCATCGTAGAATAGTTTATCCAGTTACCTAGTCGGCTTGTTGTGTGTTCTATGAGAGAGAAATATTTCTCTCAAGTTGTGAGTGCCATAGGGAGGGAAACATGCATTCTGACAAGCAGGTAATGCACAACAATTCATAATCCAATTCTGGGGAAAATAGCCGTTTTAACGGACTTTGTTAAAAAGAGGGGGCTCCCAGCTTTCCATTCCTACTTTATTTATTTCTCAACTCCTAAATATGTGCGAACTGCACCATTTTAAACCCAGAGTTTTTAAGAGGCATGGTTAAGTACTTTACCACTCCGCAATTCAGTGTGATTGCATAGGGGACAGTGGGGCTGAATGTAACACTCGTCAATTGTAGGGTAGGCTCGTTGCAAACCAGTCTTCCCTAGATGGGAAGCCTGGGGAAGTTCCAATGCAGAAATCAACTAAAGAGGTGTCGGAACCCGGTGTAAATCAGTGATGCTTCGCAACATGTCAAACCAATCAAATGCCTTGCTTAGGCGGAGCTCCAAAGGTGTTCACCAGATTAGTACTGTAGGAGCAACAGTGAGGACTAAACAGGTCAACAAAACAAGCACTGGTGACAAAATAAGTTTTCAGCACACTGGTTTTCTCAGCATTTCTGTCATTTCAAGATGAGCTAAAGCAAGAGGGCAGAAATGGTCTACAATGCTGACCATATCAATATTTTTATTTAGACATTTCTGAAGTGATATTTGGCTAAAGGACACTGTAGCATGAGGGACAAGAAGTAGCTAGCCACTATGAAGTTTATTTTTTGAAAAGTCAGCTAACCTTGTAAACTACCTAGGTACAGTATAACAAACTAGCTAGCTACTAGCTAGTTAAATGTCTCTCATGGTTATAAAGAGAACAACATTTTCATAAAAACAGCATATAATTGACCTAAAAGGTTAGCTGTGTTAGCCCAGTTGTTATCTTATCAATGGTCAGTGATACATAGAGAGACAGTAGTTGCTCTATGGGAACAACTGCAATCATTCTGCAAGCAACATGACTAAAATGAATCAAATAAAATTATCCTGGTAAAATGTTAATGCCTGTAATGATCATCTCCCGTAGCCTAAATGTTGCCTGTAATGATCATCTAACGTAGCCTAAATGTTGCCTGTAATGATCATCTCCTGTAGCCTAAATGTTGCCTGTAATGATCATCTCCCGTAGCCTAAATGTTGCCTGTAATGATCATCTAACGTAGCCTAAGTGTTGCCTGTAATGATCATCTAACGTAGCCTAAGTGTTGCCTGTAATGATCATCTCCCGTAGCCTAAATGTTACCTGTAACGATCATCTCCCGTAGCCTAAATGTTACCTGTAATGATCATCTCCCGTAGCCTAAATGTTACCTGTAATGATCATCTCCCGTAGCCTAAATGTGGCCTGTAATGATCATCTCCCATAGCCTAAATGTTACCTGTAATGATCATCTCCCATAGCCTAAATGTTACCTGTAATAAACATCTCCCGTAGCCTAAATGTTACCTGTAATGATCATCTCCCGTAGCCTAAATGTTACCTGTAATGATCATCTCCCGTAGCCTAAATGTTACCTGTAATGATCATCTCCCGTAGCCTAAATGTTACCTGTAATGATCACCTCCTGTAGCCTAAATGTCATCTCCTTTTTTTCATACTGTAAATTACAAGGGTTGGATTTCCACTCAACAATTTTATATGTCAGCACTTAAAAGGCATGTACAAAATCTGGTATAGAGTTTGTCTCATATACATTGTCTACTGGTATCATTTTAAATTGAGAACATGTAAACAATGTGTGGGTTTAGCTATTATCTGCTTCAGATGGCAGATGCCCATAAGGCCAGTAATGCAATCAAACTGTAGGCCTTTGGCGGCATTGGTGATATATGCCATATGATAAGCTGCTAAATGGATTCACATAGCTCATATACTGAGAGAGAGTCACAATCAAATAAAACAGATTGGAGATCTTACAACAAGAAAAAAAGGAAATGTTGATTTGAGAAAACAACACAGAAACAAAGCCCTTCCCTTCTTTACTGCAGGATTGTGATATGTGATTAATCAACATTGACACTAGTTCATTTGGAATATTAGTTAAAACAAGTTTAAACACTTCACTTCAAATATCAACCCTTCATCACATCACTGTTGATGTGCCCTTGAGCAAGGCACTTAAACCCTAATTGCTCTGTAAGTCGCTCTGGATAAGAGCGTCTGCTAAAATTTACAAAATTTAAACTCAAATGTAGATAATTGAGTAGTAACAAGTGGGCTATTATTACTAAAGCATCACTTCATGTGAACAAAAACAACTTTGCTCCACTGATCCCTGATCTACTGGGTGAGCAGACTTATATTCCAGCCCAGTAGCAGCACACTTTATGAGCACACAACATTAGATTTGATAAGTTGAATCAGGTGTGTTATTGCTGGGCTGAAACAGAACCCTGCACACCCAGCAGACCTCCAGCAGGGTTGGCCTGCTCCAATTGTAATAGGTTTATACATTGTGTGTGATGTTTAACTATATTTTTGTATACAGCATTTGCTAACATAGGTAGGCCTACACATATAACCAATGGCACATAGGATATGCCCTTAGACTCATGGGACATTCATTGGGACCTCTCTCTTCATCTGCAAACAGGCTTTCACAGCGTTCCATATCTGAGGACAGAAAACATCAAAGAAACAGGCTTCATTTTGCTCAAATTAGACAGCACTGAATATTATGTTGCTATTATATCTCTGTCCTCAAAGTTTTCCCTTCTAGGGACCGGAACTCGATAATATTTTAATAATGTCATCCCAAAAAATTACCTGCCGAGGCTATCCAGTAGCCTAGACTCTCCCTTTACTGACAGCTGGAGCTGCAATTTCACCCTCTTCCATGGCTGTTATCTACAAATACATTTGGAGACTGTGTGACATTTAATTCACTTACCTAAACAGCTTAAACTAGCTAGCAGCTCAGTTGAGTTAGCCTACAAAGTGGCATACTGTAGCCAGCTAGCTAATAATACATTGTTTAAAGAAAAAAATACATACATTTATTTATTTACTTGAATAGGTTCTCCCACTGCCTCCATTTCTTGGGTCCTAACAAAAAGAAAATAACAGGCAATCTTCACGATATTTGCGGTGGTAGCAAAACGCAGGCAGCTGCCATGTGGACGAATGGAGACAAGGGAAAAAGTCTGTTTGTCACCAGAGCGGTTTAGAATGTGTTGTGACATTTGACTTTACCAGCATAATCCACTTACAATTTCAGTAAATATTAATCGCAGACTGTCTGCCACACTTGATCATTTGAAAACTAGCACTTGAAACTAGCATAGGTAACAACTACTGGAGGGAAAACAGTGACGCACATAACATACAGCACCCCTTCTATGGGCGTGTGGGGGGAGGGTTCTTGAAATATAACATCCAATCAAAATATCGCCGCTGGGAGCCATCTGACCATTTCAATCATTTTTGCAATACAACATTCTCCAGACCTCTAAGGGATGCGTGATAGTGACATGATTTTGTAGGTCTGGCAACACAAGACTAATTGTAGGGTAACTTGGGGTAAATCACCCGTGACTTAAATTCTGATGAGACAGATTACATTTTTTAGTTGAGCAAGAGTAGTGGCAACCAGGGAAAGTTGAAGGGGATGAAGTGGTTTCTGTGAGAAGTACAGGCAGGGGGCGTTTTACCCCAAGTTACCCTAACACATAGGCCTACATTATATTCACTGTGTTTATGCAAGTTTTTTTGAGACATAAAATTCATCAATATGATGCTAACTAGTTAATTAACCAACTAATGAATCAGCTCAATAGGGTAAATACAGACAGGCAACCCAATGCTTCAGACTATTTATTTATAGCCACTATGTTGTTATCAGTTGGGCTACAGGTGATAATGCTTATTGCTAATAGCATACCTGATAATATTGACCATGCATAGGCTATATAATTTAACCAAATCATTTGACCAATATGTTATTTGGGCTCATTCTGGAGGTGGATATGATACTTTAGATGGTGTCAGCATCATTCTTTTCCATTCATTTTGGAGTACAATGTTGTTTTTTTAAGTCAATAGAACTAAGCTTCTCAGTACTTCTACATAAAAATGATCCCTAACCCCTGCTACAACCCTGCTCTCCTCAACATTTTTCCCCACTGCTACAAATATTTCCAGAGGAAACACTGGTGTAGTCATTCATTTAACATCTGAAATATTTTAAACAGGAGCAATCTGAGGGAGCACAAAGGTGGTGTAGTCATTCATTTCACATCTGAACATTTTTAAAACAGGAGCAATCTGAGGGGGCACATGCCTTTGTGCCCCCTATGGGCATGACGCCACTGATTTCATACACTTCCCACACTCTGTCTCTCCTCAGCATAGCCACACAAGCAGCCATTGTAGAGCCATCATTATGAGGTGGTGACTCACACACAACTTTATCAGGAGATCTCATCTTAACAAGGAATTGCTCAAATTCCCCTCATTGATGTCAGAACAAGAGAAGGCCCATAACACTAATTGCTCAACACCCAAACCACAAAATTAGAGGAGGATGAGAGAGGAGAGAGTCACAAGCAGAAGAAAGGAGGTCAGAGGAGAGGAGAGAGGGAATGAGAGAGGAGGAGGAGAGAGAAATAAATGTGGAGAATGAAGAGTAGAAGTGGTAAATCGGTATTACCAGAGATTTCATTGTGTCTATTTATTAATAATGTATGACTAAATGTCAGGTTTCCCACATTTGATTAGCATAATTAGAAACTGAGGGCTGTAAGATTTCATGGGACAACAAGCTAAGCAGACACAGAAGACTTCCAGGGCCAAACGAAGCATACAGTTCCAGAGCAAAGTGTTTTCAGAATTATGACAAATAGCTGCAGTGGAGTCAATTCAGTGAACAGGGCTAGCCTTTATATGATAGTCTGTGGCCCTTACTTTAACTGTAGCCCCAGTCTACTGTAAAGGACTCCTCAGCATCCTGTAGTTGTAGGCTATACTGTATTTACTACAATCCACACACACACACACACACACACCACCAGGATTTACACATTCATTCGTCCACTCCCACAGACCCAGATCAATGTAATTACAGACATTTAGCCAGGTAATTTCCGAAATAAGTAATTAAGACATAGATCATTGGGGGTCTGAGACGGAGGGGTGGCGGCAGGCGATATCTTCAGAATGACCAACGAGGGGCCGCCACTGGCTTAGATAACAAATCACTGCGAGAATCAATGACGCCTCAAGTCTTTAGAAATTGTTAATGAGGAGTGATATTGTGCTGATAGAGCGGATAACAGAGGTCTGACAGACAGACGAAAGGAGGCAGGAAACAGGGACCAGGCATGCAGGGAGGGAGTCAGGGAGGCAGAGGGTCGAATGTGTGCAATGCAGCATCAGGCTCTGGGTAAACAAAGAGAGTAACCCTATACTCTGGGTTGAGATGCTTAGCATGCATATGGCACAGCTCATACTTGAATGCTTTTGTTCCTTATTATGGTTGCCATGGATTCCTCTCTCTTCTCTCTGCCTTACAGCCTTGGCGATAATATGTGCACTCCTGAGAAAGTGCTTCCAATACATAGCCCTGAGACACTTGTACTATAAATCACACCTTGGATTGGACAGGAAACCCAGATTATACATGTCCTTGAAAAATAAATGATAATGAAATATTTTGTGGTGTGTTACAGTATTCAGCTGCAGGAGAGCGTGTCTTATTATACAGCGGTATCACACGACAAGAGAAGCACGATCTCCACTAGGAGTAAACAGCTGAGCTCTGGTACAAAACGACAAGCACTAATGACCAGAGTGCCTTTATCTGTGATTTTTACAACCCAGCGATCTAAACTCAATACCATGGGTCAATATTTTAAATATTTTAAATAGGTCCGTGTGGCTCAGTTGGTGAAGCATGATGCTTGTAACGCTGCGGTAGTGAGTTTAATTCCCACGGGGGACCAGTACGACCCAAGTAGGAAAATTAATGCATTCACTATTGTAAGTCGATCTGGATAACAGCATCTGCTAAATGACTAAAATGTAAATGTAAAAATGTATCCAGCAGACCTTCATGGGAAAAGGGAACAGAAAAGCCTGAGCCAGTGAAAAACTGTACTCTGCTTTTCCCCACTACGAATGATTCCCTATATTGTGTGCTACAAGCCCCACTTCATAGATCTTATAGCGGCTCATTGTCACATCAGAGAGGGGAGGGTGTGCTTTATGGAGTGTGTCAAATCAATGACAGACAGCCTCATCCAGTTTGGATCGCTTTTCAAATAGCAATGAAAGTGAGAGGAGACTGATAATGAGAAGGAAGAGACGGGATGAGGAGAAAGTGAGAAAAAGAGAGAAAGCAAATGTGAAAAGTTAAGGGCAGAGAGTAAAGCAGAGAGCAGTCAACGAATCACGTTGGATATATGGAAAGTGAAGCCAAAGTATGTGAGGAATGCTTTCCTAGGTTGGAGGCTGGGAAAGTTGCTGAGAGCGGAAGAGCACAGAGCCAAGACTGGACTGATTCTTTCCTGAACACACCCTAAATCTGCTCCAGTGACCCGGGACGCTTAACCGCTCCTCCTTCTCTCCCTCCCTCCCTCCCTCCCTCCTTCTTCTCCTACCAAGGGACAAGTCAATCAGCTCAACTCTAAACACTAACCCACCAGGACACACTCCGCTCACTTACGCCTTCACGTAAAAACACTGCAGGAATCCAGTCCACTCAACCAAAACATGGCTGTTTGCATGAAGACTGATGTGACTACAGGGTCGTCCGCTAGACTTTGTGTCTATGGCAGAGGTTCCCTTTTTTGGCCCATGACCCCATGTTTGTCAACAACAACAAAAATGTGCGACCCCACCATGTAAAAAAGTGATGTAATCAATGGCCTATGTTGACATTTTTTTAAATCGGGGCTATAACAGTCTATTACAAATCAGTCTGACAGTATGCTCTTCTGTGTAGAAAATAACATCATTGTTGATGTTATTTTTCCCAAGTCTGATTTAGTGCCTGGTCTTGTCCAATCTTTTAATGTGCATTGTAGAGGGCTTGTGGCCATTGTAGAGAGAAACAGAAGACACATACATCTGATCTTTCAGTGATGGGTCATAATATTCTGTTAGCTTAAACGGTTGAAAAGAAAGATCCACATTTGTAGCGAAATGCTCGTGCTTCTAGTTCCGACAGTGCAGTAATATCTAACCATTCCACAACTACCTAATACACACAAATCTAAGTAAACCCTAGTTTGGGAAATGCTGGTCTGTGGGGTGGAACCGTGGAGAAGATACCGTAACACCAACAGATATACTGGGTGCTTTGAACGCATTCTTAGTGTGTGTCATCTTTGGAGGCAGCCATTTCCTATGCATGAGTGACAGAATATAGCTATGTTTATCTATGGAGTTGGAACTATGGGGCCGTGCATTATCATGCTGAAACATGAGGTGATGGCGGCAGATGAATGGGACGACAATGGGCCTCAAGATCTCGTCGTGGCATTCAAATTGCCATCGATAAAATGCACTGTCGTCCCACTGAAGTCAGTTACAACGCTGAACTGCAGTCAGGTCAAGACCCTGGTGAGGACGACAAGCACGCAGATGAGACGGTTTCTGACAGTTTGTGCAGAAATTCTTTGGTTGTGCAAACTGAAAGTTTAAATGGTTCAGACCATCCTGCAGCTGAAGAAGACAGATGTGGAGGTCCTGTGCTGGCGTGGTTACACGTGGTCTGCGGTTGTGAGGCCGGTTGGACGTACTGTCAAGTTCTCTAAAACGACGTTGGCGGCAGCTTATGGTAGACCATTTTTTATTTTTTTTGGCAACAACTATAGTGGACATTCCTGCAGACAGCATGCCAATTGCACGCTCCCTCAAAACTTGAGACATCTGTGGCATTGTGTTGTGGACCACACTGCACATTTTATAGTGGACTTTTATTACCCCCAGCACAAGGTGCACCTGTGTAATGATCATGCTTCTTGATAAGCCACACCTGTCAGGTGGATGGATTATCTTGGCAAAGGAGAAATGCTCACTAACAGGGTTGTAAACAATAATCTTTTTGTGCGTATGGACATTTTCTGGGATCTTTTATTTTAGCTCAGGAACCAACACTTCATATTTTTGTTCAGTATACATGGCCTCTTACAGCACGGCTACATCACTTCTTTCTCTCAGCCGCAAACCCTGGGAACTTTAGTTTCTACTAATTGTAGTTACAAGCAATCATTCTTCAGCATTTATCAGGTTGAGAGCAGAGCAAGAATTGGAGGTCATAGCTGGGTTAACATCATCTTCAACTATTTATCTTAGTACAATATACAGTATCTCACTGTTGAGGGTATGTGGTTAGCACTGAGCAGACAGAATTGCAGAGCCGTGCCTGGCGGAGTACAAAAGTAATACCTGGGCTTATTGTTGCTGAATGGAGTTATATCTCCAGGTATTACTGTAGCGGTATCTCCAGCCCTATGTCACTCCCATTAACCTTCTCACTCATCATCATTACAACTACTGTAGAGCTAGCCAGGAAGAATATGCCAATGTCTGAGAATGCCTGGAGTAGTCTGCAGCTTAATTGTGGGTCTCTGTTTCTAAGTCGTATCATCTCAAGGTGAGGAGGGTCCGAACAGCACTCTTTCCGGGAGTAGTAACGACCATTGGTAAAAGCTCATCAGGTAAAAATAGTGTTTATTATGACATTTCAACCTTTAGGTTGTCATCGGTTCTATCCGTCCATTATGAACACATGTTCTGTCACAGAGAGACATAAACGCATCACAACACAGGACATTAGAGTGACCTTTAACCGGCCCAGTTTATAGCTATCATTAGCAGGTCAGGGATCAGCCTTGTAAATTACACATCAATCAGGAAATACAAGGGGGACTACTTCACGCAGTAAAAGTAAAAGAAAAACATGTTGGAGAGTGACAGGAGAGTACAGCCATACCGTAGCATCCATCACTATGAGCGTCTAGAAACCCAGGCAAGAGGCTAACAGAGGGGAGATCATCTCCAGCCTGTCATAAATAATAGAGAAACCTGCTTAATGGATGGGAGGTTTGCAGCACCACACACAATAAACCTTGATGTGATTATCCTCCTAAAATTCCCCCATGACCCTGTATTGTCTTACATACGTCAATACACAGGGAAACTTAATATCCCAACTTGTTCTCATCCAGCTGCCATTTGCTCTTTCGCTCTGTGAATCACGGGGGGAGATGGATTTATTATGGAAACAACGGTCTGGGTCTTGGCCTGTCAGAGGGATAGTGGAGGGAGAGTGGAAGGGAGCCTCGAAGCTGTCAAGGTAAGCAATTCCTCCTCCCCTTCTTTTCGGAGGGGGAGGAGATGTCAGAAGGGGGAGAGATACAGAGGGGAAAGTAAGAGAGACAGGGAGGGAGGAGAAGGAAATGAGAGTGGGGGAAAGATAGGCAGGGCTGTATACATTATGGGATTCAGAATGACACCTCAGTATACTAATTGTGTTTTTCTAGTTCTACAAAATGTCCTCATGCTTCCTTTTTTCCTTCCTCTCCTTTCCTCACTGTAGAGCTGGTTGAATCTGCTGACTGCAGTACTGTTTGGTCATCAGCACCAAACGAACAGGATAAGAAGAAGCCTGCCTAATGATCGGGAAAGAAGAACACAACAGCAAGTCGAGCAGAACATGCAAAGATAACTTGAATGTGGTCAGTATCTCAACAGAGTCGATGGGAAAACCGCAGCAATCCCCTCTTTCTCTTTTTGTCTTCCACATCTAGTTCAGACGGTAACAGCATATTCCAGGAGGAAATCAGCTCAGGAGAAATCTCACTCTCACGCTTCATCAAAAACAATATCTAAAAGCAATTCCCAGTTTAGACAGTCTGGTTGGAGACACTAAATGTAATAGAAATGCAGGATATCCTGTTCCCTCATTGGTTGAGACAGTCACAACCAATGGTAAAGCAGAGATTGATAAAGGAGAGTACGGGTATAGAGGGGTGTATAGATTCTACAGCCATCATATCCCACACCACAGCCCCTTGCTGCAGGCAGTCTAACTACTCTACACATGCAATCAGACACCATCCTGGACACATATTTATTCAGCAGATCATTTGTCCATCTGCTCCCCCCCATCCCCCCATCCCCTCCTCCCCTACTCGCTTTCTCTCTGTCTCTATCCATTCCCTTTTATCTTTCTCTTTCTCTCCCCTCCCTCTTTCCTTCTCTCTGCTCACTCCCGCTCTCTCTATCCAGAAATCAGCCACCTGCTCATCCAATTTAGTGAGATAAATTCCCCAGTATCTATTTTAATAGAGGAGTGTGCAGTCCTGTCTGCCTGCCTTCCTTTCTGTATCCTGCCTGGTTTCTCTCTCTGGTTGAATTAATGTCAGGATTCAGACGGTGCACATGTATAGTACATACAGTATACAAGTACAATGGTAACACCCACACATTGTGTCAATCAAGTAACATTGTAATTGTCAATTATGCAAAGACAACAACAGGAATGCAGACGATCACACACTCACACACAATAAGACACACAAACTCATACACAATTATACACACACTCACACACAAATCTTTCTATGAGTAGCATGCAGGCATAACTCCCAGCTCTGACTGTGGCTGGTTTGATTCTCCGCACCAGGAATGAGAGGCATGTTAATCAGGGTGGAGGGCTGCCAGCTCAGCCATACACATCTCTCTCCCTCTCCCCCATTATCTCTCTCTCTCCCTATCTCTTGCTCTCCTTATCCCCCCCTCTCTCTCTCTCTCTCTCTCTCTCTTTATCCCTCCCTCTCTCCCCCTTTATCCCTCTCTCTCTCCCCCTTTATCCCTCTCTCTCTGTCAGTCTCTTTCTCTCCCTTATCTCTCATGTTAACACCTTTCTATCTCACTATATCTCCCTCTGTCTACCATACCGTTCCATCTATTTTCTCTTCTCTCCCTTGTCTCCCATTTCCCTGTCTAATAATGCTTTTTTCTCTGGGTTAGTGTGATGAGATTTGTGCTGGGAGGGGTGGTGGCAGTGGTAAATAGTTTATTTAGCAGGACTTCGTTAAGATCCCTCATTCCTCTTTCTCTCCCTCTAGCTGACAGTTTTATTGCCCTCCTCTCCTCTTGTCTCTCTGACACAGCACCGTACAGCCCCTCTGTGCTGTTTACTACAGCGTTAATAGAGACTGGGTTATGCTGAGCAAATCTGGGTGGGTGGGAAGTAGGTTGCTGTAAAGATTTCAAGAGGTGTGTATGTGTGTGTGTATATATATATACGTATATGTAGAGGGTTATAGATTGAACCATGTCAGTCAGTCTTGACAGGAAGGTTGTGGGGGCTGGATGGGCAGGGAATGTTACATGACAAACAGAAAAGGTTGATGCAGGTTTAGTGTTTACCGAGCCAGTTGCTAGGGAGATGCGAACCAAGGGACAGATTTAGTCAGAACAGAATCATAGACTGATAAAAGTGCAGCAGCAGCCATTCACAGTTAGCAATAATCATACACATGTTCAGACAGACAAAGAGGGAGGGAGGGAAAGAGGGAGGAAGGGAAGGAGGGATGGGGGAGAAAAGAAATGAGTGCAAAGAGGAAGAGAAGAAGGGTGGGAGACAGACAAGAAAGAAAGGGGGACTATGGGTGAGAAAGAGAGGGGGAAGGAGAGTGTAAAAGAGCGGTGCAGAGTCAGAAAAAAAGCGTGCCCATTCAATGCCCACATATGCATGGAGGAGAGAGAGTTCACAAGAGTCACTCACACAATAATAAACAATAGACGGAGCTGAGTGATGGATTAAAGGAGACGCTTCTACAACCTGAATGATCCTGTCAGACCCTCCACAATGATATTATGGTTAACGGCTCCTTTTATTTATTTTAGTTGTGCTGGCTTTTCTGCTCCGTCCGCACAATAAATAGGTTTAAAATGACATCCTCAGACCCTTCAAAATAATATCAGCGGGAGTTCCTGAGTTCCTTTATCAAAACATCCAATAATATCCCTGATTTACATAAGCCCCTGCACTCACGCTCCTTGCCAGTTGGAGGGTTATTTGACAGGGTCATTTACTACCTGGCATCTCAAGGAGCGGATCAAATCAATAAAGCCATTTCACTCCAAATGCATTGGCCTCCGTTCCGCTTGGCAATTCAATTCTATGAAGAAGAAGAAAAAGTGTTGTAGAAAAGTCTCTGTGGGGTCCAGGCAGGCTAGGTGAGGCTGAAACTATAGGAGAACAATTTATAACAACAGCACGTCAACATGTACAGCTCCATTTTGTAGTCAGTCAGACAGAGAAGAGACAAACAGGGATGTCCTTCATACTTCACAGGAATGTACTAAAGCCTATGCTGGTTAAGGCACAACACAAGGCTGGGTGAGTGGCCTTCTGTCTATACAGTCGTGGCAAAAAGTTTTGAGAATGACACAAATATACATTTTCACAAAGTTTGCTGTATCAAATCAAATCAAAGTTTATTTGTCACGTGCGCCGAATACAACAGGTGTAGTAGACCTTACAGTGAAATGCTTACTTACAGGCTCTAACCAACAGCGCAAAAAAAGGTATGTGTGTGTAGGTATTTAATGAAATAAAACAGTAAAAATACATTTGAAAATAAGAGTAGCAAGGCTACATACAGACAATGGTTAGCCAGGCTTTTTGAGGTTGTATGTACATGTAGATATGGTTAAAGTGACTATGCATATATGATGAACAGAGAGTAGCAGTAGCGTAAAAGAGGGGTTGGCGGGTGGTGGGACACAATGCAGATAGCCCGGTTAGCCAATGTGCGGGAGCACTGGTTGGTCGGGCCAATTGAGGTAGTATGTAAATGAATGTATAGTTAAAGTGACTATGCATATAAGATAAACAGAGAGTAGCAGCAGCGTAAAAGAGGGGTTGGGGGGGGCACACAATGCAAATAGTCCGGGTAACCATTTGGTTACCTGTTCAGGAGTCTTATGGCTTGGGGGAAAAAGACACTCCGGTACCGCTTGCCATGCGGTAGTAGAGAGAACAGTCTATGACTAGGGTGGCTGGAGTCTTTGACAATTTTTAGGGCCTTCCTCTGACACCGCTTGGTGTAGAGGTCCTGGATGGCAGGCAGCTTTTCCCCAGTGATGTACTGGGCCGTACGCACTACCCTCTGAAGTGCCTTGCGGTCGGAGGCCAAGCAATTGCCATACCAGGCAGTGATGCAACCGGTCAGGATGCTCTCGATGTTGCAGCTGTAGAACCTTTTGAGGATCTGAGGACACTTGCCAAATCTTTTTAGTTTCCTGAGGGGGAATAAGCTTTGTCGTGCCCTCTTCACGACTGTCTTGGTGTGTTTGGACCATTCTAGTTTGTTGTTGATGTGGACACCAAGGAATTTAAAGCTCTCAACCTGCTCCACTACAGCCCCGTCGATGAGAATGGGGACGTGCTCGGTGCTCCTTTTCCTGTAGTCCACAATCATTTCCTTAGTCTTGGTTACGTTGAGGGATAGGTTGTTATTCTGGCACCACCTGGCCAGGTCTCTGACCTCCTCCATCATTGTCGTCATTGTCGGTGATCAGGCCTACCACTGTTGTGTCGTCAGCAAACTTAATGATGGTGTTGGAGTCGTGCCTGGCCATGCAGTCATGGGTGAACAGGGAGTACAGGAGGGGACTGAGCACGCACCCCTGGGGAGCTCCAGTGTTGAGGATCAGCGTGGCAGATGTGTTGCTACCTACGCTCACCACCTGGGGGTGGCCCGTCAAGGAGTCCAGGATCCAGTTGCAGAGGGAGGTGTTTAGTCCCAGGTTCCTTAGCTTAGTGATGAGCTTTGAGGGTACTATGGTGTTGAACGCTGAGCTGTAGTCAATGAATAGCATTCTCACATAGGTGTTCCTTTTGTCCAGGTGGGAAAGGGCAGTGTGGAGTGCAATAGAGATTGCATCATCTGTGGATCTGTTTGGGCGGTATACAAATTGGAGTGGGTCTTGGGTTTCTGGGATAAGGGTGTTGATGTGAGCCATTACCAGCCTTTCAAAGCACTTCATGGCTACGGACGTGAGTGCAACGGGTCTGTAGTCATTTAGGCAGGTTGCATTTGTGTTCTTGGGCACAGGGACTATGGTGGTGTGCTTGAAGCATGTTGGTATTACAGACTCAATCAGGGACATGTTGAAAATGTCAGTGAAGACACCTGCCAGTTGGTCAGCACATGCCCGGAGCATACGTCCTGGTAATCTGTCTGGCCCCGCAGCCTTGTGTATGTTGACCTGTTTAAAGGTCTTACTCACGTCGGCAACTGAGCGCGATCACACAGTCGTCCGGAACAGCTGACGCTCTCATGCATGCCTCAGTGTTGCTTGCCTCGAAGCGAGCAGAGAAGTGATTTAGCTCGTCTGGTAGGCTCGTGTCACTGGGCAGCTCGCGGCTGTGCTTCCCTTTGTAGTCTGTAATAGTTTGCAAGCCCTGCCACATCCGACGAGCGTCGGAGCCGGTGTAGTATGATTCAATCTTAGCATGGAATTGACGCTTTGCCTTTTTGATGGTTTGTCACAGGGCATAGCGGGATTTCTTGTAGGCTTCCGGGTTAGAGTCCCGCACCTTGAAAGCGGCAGCTCTACCCTTTAGCTCAGTGCGAATGTTGCCTGTAATCCATGGCTTCTGGTTGGGGTATGTACGTACAGTCACTGTGGGGACAACATCCTCAATGCACTTACTGTCTTTAGATAATTTTGTCAGATGTTACTATGGAATAGTGAAGTATAATTACAAGCATTTCATAAGTGTCAAATGCTTTTATTGACAATTACATGAAGTTGATGCAAGAGTCCATATTTGCAGTGTTGACCCTTCTTTTTCAAGACCTCTGCAGTCCGCCCTGGCATGCTGTTAATTAACTTCTGGGCCACATCCTGACTGATGGCAGCCCATTCCTGCTTAATCAATGCTTGGAGTTTGTCAGAATTTGTGGGTTTTTGTTTGTCCATCCGCCTCTTGATGATTGACCACAAGTTCTTAATGGGATTAAGGTCTGTGGAGTTTCCTGGCCATGGACCCAAAATATTGATGTTTTGTTCACTTTTGCCTTATGTCAAGGTGCTCTATCATGCTGGAAAGGGCATTGTTTGTCACCAAACTGTTCGTGGATGGTTGGGAGAAGTTGCTCTCGGAGGATGTGTTGGTACCATTCTTTATTCATGGCTGTGTTCTTAGGCAAAATTGTGAGTGAGCCCACTCCCTTGGCTGAGAAGCAACCCCACACATGAATGGTCTCAGGATGCTTTACTGTTGGCATGACACAGGACTGATGGTAGCGCTCACCTTGTCTTCTCCGGACAAGCTTTTTTCCGGATGCCCCAAATAATCGGAAAGGGGATTCATCAGAGAAAATGACTTTACCCCAGTCCTCAGCAGTCCAATCCCTGTACCTTTTGCAGAATATCAGTCTGTCCCTGATGTTTTTCCTGGAGAGAAGTGGCTTCTTTGCTGCCCTTCTTGACACCAGGCCATCCTACAAAAGTCTTCGCCTCACTGTGCGTGCAGATGCACTCACACCTGCCTGCTGCCATTCCTGACCAAGCTCTGTACTGGTGGTGCCCCGATCCCGCAGCTGAATCAACTTTAGGAGACGGTCCTGGCGCTTTCTGGACTTTCTTGGGCGCCCTTAAGCCTTCTTCACAACAATTTAACCGCTCTCCTTGAAGTTCTTGATGATCCGATAAATGGTTGATTTAGGTGCAATCTTACTGGCAGCAATATCCTTGCCTGTGAAGCCCTTTTTGTGCAAAGCAATGATGACGGCACGTGTTTCCTTGCAGGTAACCATGGTTGACAGAGGAAGAACAATGATTCTAAGCACTACCCTCCTTTTGAAGCTTCCAGTCTGTTATTTGAACTCAATCAGCATGACAGAGTGATCTCCAGACTTGTCCTCGTCAACACTCACACCTGTGTTAACAAGAGAATCACTGACATGATGTCAGCTGGTCCTTTTGTGGCAGGGCTGAAATGCAGTGGAAATGTTTTTGGGGGATTCAGTTCATTTGCATGGCAAAGAGGGACTTTGCAATTAATTGCAATTCATCTGATCACTCTTCATAACATTCTGGAGTATATGCAAATTGCCATCATACAAACTGAGGCAGCAGACTTGGTGAAAATTTATATTTGTGTCATTCTCAAAACTTTTGGCCATGACTGTACAGTAATGCACACTCATTTATGACTCAAACAATCCCACACAGTCTCATTGATCACCTCTCATCAAGCCTCGATAGACCTATGCTTTACAACACCCATCCATTCTTCTCCCTGTCTACTCCTGGAGATTTAAGAGTATAAAACCTATTTGTTGTCCAAATCACAGAGTAAGTGATGTGCCATTGATTGGTGTTTTCCCAGGGCCTTCTGACCGGAGATTCCCTGCTGCTTCTGTTGACAGATGCACCAATTTATGTACACAGAAAGGAGAGGGTCAAACAAAACCCAGACAACACACATCCTGCACAGCTCTCTCCAGACACCCACATTCCGACAAGTTCCTCAATAGAGACGTAGAATAGATTTCCATTCATCTTGTGTTGCTCATTGTAGTAGCTAAATAATGATCATTTCTGAAGATTCTGGTACCGCACTATTGATAAACAGAACATAATAGTGACAGAACAGTACCATCCACAGTGTGCTACTGGTACACATCCTAGCTGGTGGAAAGCATGTACAGCTCAAATGCCAATTAAAGTTGAAGTATTGCACAAGACCTAGTAAACACGATTGATTAAACAACTTCGGCAGGCTGTTTATTGATTATCTCCAAGGTTCAACTTGAGCAGAGCGCCCAAGGCCATACAGCCATACTGTGTATTGAGCTACAGACTGGGTCTCTGTCTGTGTGAAACAGGCCCCTACTATTCAATATCCCCTAGTAATGGTTTCCTCATTTTCTATCAGTCCACTGGTTCGGGTTCTATCCCATCCATCATTCCCAGGACTATTGTCTTACCAGCACAGATAGAGGAGATAGATAGAATAAAGGCACTGCTCTGGTTAGATCTGACTAAAATCCAACTTTGCCCAACATTAACCATTCACCATCCAACATTCACCATTCATCAATCACCACCCAACATTCACCATTCATCAATCACCACCCAACATTCACCATTTACCATTCTGCAACATGCCTCACTTGGAGATCTGATGCAACTGAAGGACAGAAGGGCGCCTGTCAAGCAAGGAAAGTCTGATTTGAATCGGTTACAGAGATTTGATATTAATCCAGAGGTGAGGATAGGAAAGATGGAGAGAGCAAGAGAGAGGGGAAGAAAGAGAGAGCGCCGATAGGGAAGAGGAAAGAGAGAGGGGGAGAGAGAGAGAGAACCGATAGGGAAGGGGAGAGAGAGAGGGAGAGCCGATGGGGAAGGGGAGAGAGAGAGCCGATAGGGAAGGGGAGAGAGAGAGGGAGAGCCAATAGGGAAGGGGAGAGAGAGAGGGAGAGCCAATAGGGAAGGGGAGAGAGAGAGCCGATAGGGAAGGGGAGAGAGAGAGCCGATAGGGAAGGGGAGAGAGAGAGGGAGAGCCAATAGGGAAGGGGAGAGAGAGAGGGAGAGCCAATAGGGAAGGGGAGAGAGAGAGGGAGAGAGAGAGAGCCGATAGGGAAGGGGAGAGAGCGGGGGCATAAATGAAATTTAGAGTCAGAGAGATGACAGAGGGAGATAAAACCAAAATAGAGAGAGCTGGATGGAAAGTGGTGGAGACAAATGGAAAGATAGGAGAAGGCAGCCTCCCCAGCGCTGTGGTAATACCGCTCTCTCTCTGAAACAATTCTGCTCATGACAAGATAAGGACAGCCATCACAACCTGAGCCTCCATTTTTTAACTCCTCCCGAGTGGCGGCTAAATAACACTGCCAAAATTCCTCTCTCGTCTCGTTTGCTAGCTATCAAATTCTGCTATTGTATTGTTCAAGCTAAAGTAAGAAGGAGAAAAACAGACGGAGAGGGGGCGACTGAGAAGCAACACTGGCTTTAAATGGAATTTAATGGCATTTGCTGTAGAACAGACACAGAACATCAGTTTACATTGTGCTGTATTAAAGACAGGGTTTATGACAGCCTTAAGTCCTTAATGATGCGGTGCTGGTCCATTTCTCTCAGAGCGGATGGCCAGAGCTGTAGACAAGGGATTCGACCTGTGAAATGTATGGGCTATGCGCTTTGAAATGGCTGCCCACCACGGCCAAGGAGATCAGAATAATTTATTCTCCAAGAGACATGTTAGAGAGAGAGGAGTGAGGGCAGGGTTGGAGGATGTTTAATGGCTGCAGTTTACAAATCAAACAGAGTCATGGCGCCTAATTCCCAGAGTCAATCAGAGGAAGAACCTCCCTCTCTCTCTTTCTCCCGCAGTCTCTCTTTCTCTCTTCGCCACCCCCTATTCCCCCGGCCTCCCTCGCCCCTATTTCTCTGCCGTTCAGTCAGGATTGCTGCGTCCACACTGCCAATGGGCGCTATGGCAACAAGACATTCCCTCTAAGTGTCTCGGCATATGTGAGTGTGAGACATGCGAGTCTGCCTGAACGTTTGTCTAATTCTCTGCCTATTATTTTACTGGTGTGATATGATAGGGAATAAATGCTAAATGTGTTACGGCTTAGTATGTGGGCTAAATATGCTTACATCACCTAAATAAAACATCAAGGGAAGCAAACGTATTCCATATCCTATGGGACAAGCCATTTCAGTACATCTGCTTTGAAAAGAAAACAGAAAAAAATGAATCTAAATTACATATTTTTTGGTGTGTTTTATATATGTAACCCATCAACAAGTTTCCCTGACTGCTTTTGAACCATTATCCTGCCCTGTCAGCCGGGGATGATTTCTGCCTTGGGCCTAGATTAAATGAGAAGGTACTATCCTCTGCTCACGGTAGTGTACAAGTTACCTCTAATGATCCCAAACTTCCCAGACCATCGCTGAGGATTCGCATCCATTCATTTAAACCCTTTACAGAGGATGTGAAAATGTCTAAGTATTTTCTTAGGGTGAAAAAGCGCACGGTCAGAATGTTTTGATTTGCATCCGAGTTCTTGCTTACTGGAAAAACAAACCAAACCCAGTAACTAGTGAGCTCCACCTTGTCTTTCAAGGATGTGAAAAACTGAGGGCGGAAGGCAGCGCTCCCATTGAAGTGTCCTGCTCCAGCTCCAGGTCTTATCTCAGGGCCCTGCAGGACAATCCCTAGCCCAGGGAGAGACAGGCGCTCAGTGGTAGAGGCAGCAAAGTAATGAGGCTGCGCCGTAGCCCAGGGAGAGACATGCGCTCAGTGGTAGAGGCAGCAAAGTAATGAGGCTGCGCCGTAGCCCAGGGAGAGACATGCGCTCAGTGGTAGAGGCAGCAAAGTAATGAGGCTGCTCCGTAGCCCAGGGAGAGACAGGCGCTCAGTGGTAGAGGCAGCAAAGTAATGAGGCTGCTCCTACGGAGCTTCTGAAAGATGTTACACACAGAAGTCTCAAGCCCAGAGAGCTGCTTTCAAGTGATCCCAAGAAGAGCCTGGCTCTGGCTTGCAGGCTGCAAGTATGATGCATGTATTGGGGTGACCAGATTTTGAGATTTACATCCCATTAATATTTTATTTCACCTTTATTTAACTAGGCAAGTAAGTTAAGAACAAATTCATATTTTAAGTGACAGCCGAGGAACAGTGGGTAAACTGCCTTGTTCAGAATGACAGATTTATACCTTGTCAGCTCATGGATTTGAACTTGCAACCTTTCGGATACAAGTCCAACACTCTAACCACTAGGCTACGCTGCCACCCTCTTACATTGGGAAGGAGGAGGCTTGTCAGAGAGCTGACACGGTTTTCTGATCTGAGATGCAGCCACGGTGTGTTAGAGAATAGAGGTGCTTTGATAACAGGGAATTTCTTCACCAAGCTTTGATTGCATGAATATCAAAGGCACCAAACAGAACTAAGTGACTGGTGAGTGTCAGATGAAACATCTACAAAATGTACAGTTTATGCATTACTCACAAATAACACTGAAATATAGCCTGCAGTTTAAGGCTAGTTATATGCAAATATAATTATGTTGGGAAAAAATAGCATGACTGTAATGACAAGTAGGAGTTGTTGTTTAGAATGCGACCTGCAGAGTTGAGGTCTCTCTCTCTTCCCTTACTCAGTCCACAGCAACACTTACTGAAAACACATTTGAGGTCTGATCACGCTCTCCGGTAGCACATGTATCCTTGACTAAAGATGCAAATGACTGTTAAATCTATGGAAATGGGGAGTATTAGGGAGGCGGTACGGCCTGGTTTCTCCAGGGCATGTTCTCTGCACTCCTGTACCTGCGGATAGAGAGGGGCAGAGATTTCTCCCTGTGATCCACACTACAGTATGACAGCTTCCCTCCCACTGCCAAACACTTATTGGACGGCAGCCTTCGCAATCCTCCACAGTATCATTATAATCAGACCCACCATCAATTAACAACCCCATCTGAGTCAATCAGAAGATGATTCAGTGTTAGCTCTTTCCCATCATCCTCCTCCTCCTCAGAAAGAGTGAGGCCACATGCTGTGTCATGATGTTCTGTTATATGTCAACTGGAATGTGCCGGGATGAAACTCCTATCTCCTATTCAGTCGGTCAGATGGTCCAATGGTCAGTTGGTCAGAGGGTTGAGTGGCTGTTGTGGACTGGGGCCTGACCCCTGTGTCTGTCTGTCAGAGTGTTGGTACAGTGTTGATAGCCCCTCCTGCTTGGCTGTGTGAGCTAACCCTGTCAGAGAAGGAAAGAGAGAGAGAGAAAGAGAGAGAGAGGGAAAGGGAGAGAGAGAAAGAGAGAGAGAAGGAAAGGGAGAGAGAAGGAAAGAGAGAGAAGGTGGAATGGCTAGAGCCCTGGAGGCTTGAGGAGAGGGTATTCTGTCACTCTAGCAGCCTGGCATCAGCCCAACCCTGGGCCTGTGTGGAGGCGGAGTGACAACATCTGATCCAACCAATCATGGTGTACTGGCCTCTTCTACCGAGCTGTCGATGTCACATGAAGTGCGAAAACGCAAAACCTGCTGCCGTCCTAAAATGGCATGGTGAGAGTCATCCAGCTCGCCCCGGTGAGCTGTCCGCGGAGGCTCTAACGGATCTCTATTGATCATCCCATTTCCTCTTTATCTTTAATCAAAAGCTTGAGAAACTCTGATGTTTAATTAATGAGGTGCTGAGAGAGGCCCACTCACAGGCTCCGAGAGCCCGTTTTAATTCATTATTAATGAACGCACGCTAATTATCCAAGTGCCGCGTCGTGCGCCGTGGCGTTCGGACGGGAGAGCGAGAAAAAGAGAGACGGAGAGAGAGAATCGGAGTGAGAGAGAGGGAGGCTTGTCACCTGTCCCCTTCATCCACATCCAATCCATCTCCACTCACATCTCCATTGCAACAAACTTTCTCTCTCCTTTTTATCCGCTTATTAAAGCACTCCAACTTTTATATGCTCGGGGAGGGACAGAGTGAAGAAGGGAAGATAGGATGGAAATAAGGATGGAGATAAAGAAGAATAATGCATCAGGGCTCATGATCTGTGTGTGAATATATATATATATATATATATATATGTGGGCTCAACTTCTCCTTTAATATCCACTCATGAAATCATCAGAAAGTTCTTCAGAGAGCCGCTGCTGTGGATCCCCGAACTTAATATGAGATGGGCCTGGGACGGGTCGTTTGCTGCAGATGGATGGGCTGCTTCTCTCTAGCATGGGCCCATCTGTAGGTGTAGTGACCCGCCTGCCACTGCCTAATGCCCATTGATTCATCACAAGGCTGTGTGACGGTGCTGCTGGGGAGGACTGCAGGGAAACTAGGACGGCTGATCAGATCCACAGCTCCAGCACCTGACTCACTGTTACTGGCTCCTGCTGCTGCTGCTGCGGAGACTCTCTGTAACAAGGTGTGTTCAGTGTCTATGGAGCACAGAGCATTTGACAGCATTGGCCCCATGATCTCACATTCAGATTATGAATTGTATTTCTACTGAATTTATTCAACATAGAATCCTACAAAATTGTACTAGAATAAAGTAATACGATAGTTATGGGAGAAGTTACTTTTATTTCACATGTTCACTGTGCCTCACGTCTCACGTCTCTGGTGCCTGTTCTGCCTTTCCCTCACCTCCTCCCTCTCTCCTATTCCCTTCTTTCCCCACACTGTGCAAAAATGAGATGGAGAAGAGGAGTTGTGACTGCAGCACGTTGCCCTCTGAGTTGGATCCTCCTATACCACACTGATCTCCTTGCCTAACACTCCAGTGTTCCATCTATCATCCTGTCCTTTAATAATAAACACTGTAACCTCTCCTCTTCCTCCTCTGTCCTGCTCCTCCTTGTCACCTTGGGCAAGCTGAGTCTCCTCTGGCCCTGCTATCCTCAATCTCCTCTGCACATCTCCCTGGCTGCTATCCTTTCTTCCTCTCCCTCTCTCATTCCCTCCCTCTCTCTTCGCCCTGGGCCTCCATTCACCCCATCATCTCAACGCACGCTCTGTTCCCTACCCAGGATGCATTGTGCCTCCTACCCCTAACCTCTCAACTGACTGTGACCTTGGCTTCTTAGCTGAAATGGAATCCAGTCAGATAAAAAAAATCAGAAACCCCTATAGCATCAATAAACATAACACAACGTATGAAAAACATTAATCAAATTCTCCCACATACTAAACTTTTTGATAGAACTTTCAAAATAACAAATTCTGTTATTGTGGGTTCGAAAATCCTTCATGAATATTACACACGGAGATACAGTTGCACCAATCTACAGGGAACAGGCAGTGGTTGGTAGATAAAGTGGTATCTCTGATGACACCATCCTAACTGACTCATTCCTCTACGTGTGGTACAACATTGAAATGAAAAATGAACAAATCAACTATGCATGTGTTTGAAAAATGAATTTCCCCCAAAAAAAGCTATAAAACGGTGCCCTTTTTCTGTGAAATCGAAACAGATGTTTGCCCCCCCCCGTACAGTACTATTTCATTACAGCGTGGCCAATACGTTAGACTAATCAGGAGCTTCCCTGCTTGTATTGCCATGGTGAGCTGTACTGTACCAGGCACTATGAAGACCTCATATCCTGCCTGGTGTCACAGTACATCTTTTCCCATCTCAATTGTGATTGGTCAACAAAAAAATATGTATTCAAAAAATAAAAAAATAAAAAACAGGAGTCGAAGGACAGAGGGATACACTAGCTAGAACCTTCTCATCGCGGATCTGGTAGGACAAAAAATCATGGCCAATTTTGTTTCCCCCATGTTGTTCATCATGTTCTACAGTAGGTGACAGGGCGACATGTTGAGTGGACTAAAACAGCATAAAACCGGGTGTATCACAAAGCATGATCATATTGATTAGCCAGCAACAGTAATTGTGAGGAACATTGAGAAATGGTTTGGTCGATTTCTTTTGTCAAATTAACTAGTTATCTACCTTTGATAGTTGGTAGCTTGCTAGTTAGTTAGCTCCCATGCCAATTTCAAGTCTTTCTTAACTAATATCTGACTAACTAAGAAATATGAAGCTATGAATGTTAACTGGCTAGCGCATCATGCTTTGTGACATTATGTTAGCTAGTTATCCCCAGAAAGATACAACTGTGGCAATGAACGCCACAAAATCCACCTTTTTAACACACAGGGTATCTTATGACTGGCAGCAAACATTTCAGGCTGTGGTGTATCCACTAACATATCTTCACTAGCTTCACTTTCTCAATTCTTTAAATTGCCTCCGCATAGGAGATTTGATTGAACTTCTGCCACTTCAATCTCCTTCACCCTTACAGGGCACTCCAGGAACTCGGGATCATGATTCCCACCACAATTGCAACACTGTCGTCCTTCTACATACCGTTCTTCTGCACACACCTGATACATGGCCAAATTCTTTACAATTCTTACACTGCAGTGGTTTGGGGACAAAAGCTCTTACAGGGTATCTTACATTACCAAAACTTCACGAGTAAGTATTTGCTCTTTATCAAAAAACAACAGGACCGACAGACTTTCTTCTATATCTCCATTGACCCAGCGGGTCAGACACTGGGCACCAACCACACCAGGAATTCTCTTCAGGTATTCAACCTGAACATCCGTCTTCACCCCTGAGATGACGCCTTTGACGGGTGCTCTACTCCGAAGTTCAAAACACAAAACTTCTGTTGTCTGGATTATTTTGAGGCTCACTGCAATCTTCCTCTGTTCTTCAGAAATACAATGAATCAAAATAAGACCACTCCTGATCACTCTGACAGACTCCACTTTTCCCAGCGCATACCATTTGACTCCTCAAACGGGTCTCCCACATATGCATGCGTACTCAACAAGAAGCGATTCATTATCATTCATACACATATCCTCCACTCCAATTTTAGACAATGTCCTTTTTTTCTAGTTTTCGATACTAGTGTTGTCCATTCAGAACATCCGTCTTCCCCAATTTTGGGGATAGTGAAGACAGCCAAAGAGACATAGATGTTTCAAGATATTTTGGGTGACCAATAGACCTCTGTGCTCTAAGACAGGGAGGTAGGCTATAGCCATAAGATAATGTCTACTGCGGAGTGTAAAGGCATGGTGTATGGCTTGTAGTACAGTCTCCATAGTGCACAACCTCTAGTCTAGTGCATAGGGAAGTAGAGTAGAAGGCCCAGTGTATAGTGCCCTGGCCACTGAGTGTGTTGTCTTTGTTCATAGTGAAGTACCTGGGCCTGCTGGCCATGTCCAAGATACTGAAGACTCATCCCAAGTCTGTCCAGTCCCACAAGGACCTCATCTTGCAGTGTCTGGATGACAAGGACGAGTCCATCCGCCTGAGGGCTCTAGACCTGCTCTACGGCATGGTGCGGATAAGGGAAAGGGGGATTTTAACTCATCATCCATTTCCACTATCTTTCTCCCTCGCCCAGAGTGCAGCGTTCTAAGGTACTGCATCGCAGTGGCATCACTACAGACCCGGGTTCGATCCCAGGCTGTGTCACAACCGACCTTGACCGGGAGACCCATAGGGCGGTGCACAATTGGTCCAGCGTAGTTCGGGTTAGAGGAGGGATTGGCCGGGGGAGCTTTACCTGGTTCATTGTGCTCTAGCAATTCCTTGTGGCGGGTCGGGTGCCTGCAGGCTGACTTCAGTCATCAGTTGAACGGTGTTTCCTCCGACACGTTGGTGCAGCTGGCTTCCGGGTTAAGTGAGCGTGTTAAGAAGCGTGGTTTGGTGGGTCATATTTCGGAGGTCGCATGACTCGATGGGGAGTTGCAGCAATGAGACAAGATCGTAATTGGATTGCAATTGGATATCATGAAAAAGGGGGTAAAATACAACAAAAACATTTAAAGAAGATATATATATATATCTATCTTCTCAAAGAAACTACCGGTAGTTCGAAAACTTGGCATCATATTTCTGTCATGCTGCTTTGTTGACAACTCCAACCACCTTGCGCCCCGGGTATTCAGCCAATCAGCGGCTGTCGCTGTCCCCTCTTAAACAACCAGGCTGATACTGCTGATGGCTCTCCCTGTCGTTACTGTCACTCAGCCGCAGGCCGCACTGCCAGTGTCCACACCAGACAGGAGATACAGGCATATAAGAGGCCGCTCTGTGCTAGAGATAGACAGTAAACATATTTGTTTTCAGTTGAGACTACTTCTGGGTAAAAAACACTCACAGGGCTCAGCCTGAACAAACACAGTAACACGCACACTGAGTCTGAGAAACCCTAGAGACTCAGTCTAACAGTGGAACAGTCTCCAGCCAGCTCCCTCTTTGCAGCCCCCCCAGCCCGGCTCCACGACCCTGCCCCCATCCACCCCCTCCCTGACCATGGACTAAATATAGTGGTGGGCTGGGGCCCGGGCTGTCTGATGGGCTCCATTATCTGCCTGTGGGGCTCTTGTGTTCTTCCATGATGACTGGTCTGCACCTGTCTCCCGCCTGGCTTCCCTATGCCACTCAGGTCAGCCTAAATATAGCCGCACTCCTAATCCAAGTACCTCTTTCAAACCTCACTTGGAGCTACACTACATGACTAAAGGTATGTGGACACCTGCTTGTCCAGCATCTCTTTCCAAAATCATGGGCATTAATATGGAGTTGTTCCCCCAGTCAAGTTCTTCCACACCAATCTCAATAAAACACTTCTGTATGGACCTCGCTTTGTGCGTGGGGGCATTGTCATGCTAGAAACAGGAAAGGACCTTCCCTAAACTGTTGACAGCTCACCGGGGCGAGCTGGATGTTGCGTTAAGATTTCCCTTCACTGGAACTAAGGGGCCTAGCCCGAACCATAAAAAACAGCCCCAGACCATTATTCCTCCTCCACCAATCATTACAGTTGGCACTATGCATTGGGGCAGGTAGCGGTCTCCTGGCATCCGCCAAACCCAGATTCATCCTTCAGACAGAGACTGTGAAGCGTGATTCAACACTCTAGAGAACGCGTTTCAACTACTACCGAGTCCAATGGTGGTGAACTTTACACCACTCCAGCCGATGCTCGGCATTGCGCATGGCGATCTTAGGCTTGTGTGCAGTTCTTGTGCTGCCGTTGCTCCAGAGGCAGTTTGGAACTCGGTAGTGAGTGTTGCAACCGAGGACAGACAATTTTTATGCACTTCGTGCTTCAGCACTAGGCGGTCCCGTACTGTGAGCTTGTGTGGCCTACCACTTCGCGGCTGAGCTGTTGTTGATCCTAGACGTTTCCACTTCACAGCACGTACAGTTGACCGGGGCAGTTAGCAGAGCAGACATTTGAGAAACTGACTTGTTGGAAAGATGGCATCCTATGACAGTGCCACGTTGAAAGTCCCCGAGCTCTTCAATAAGGCCATTCTACTGACAATGTTTGTATATGGAGATTGCATGGCAGTGTCCTCAATTTTATACACCTGTCAGCAACGGGTGTGGCTGAAATATCCGAATCCACTAATTTGAAGGGGTGTCCACATACTTAATATATATAGTGTAGGTAGAAGTGTAATAGCCAGCTTCGGGTTAAACTTTCCCTAACCCGATAACTTTCATAGAGACACTATGACATTATACTGGCCAGAAATAACAAATGCTCCTCCATTAGCCCCGGTGAGATGCCAATCAGATGTTATCCCCCCACCCATGATTTAATCGTTCACAGTGCTAAAATGTGTCTATCTTTAGAAAATCACACCAGCTAACATCAATATTTGTATTGGTTGGACAACTCGTTATCAAAACCTCTAACTGACTGGATGAATGAGAGGTGATGTGTCTTTGCTTTATGCAAATCCTTATTGACAGGAGGCACAAGAGATTAGCAGCCTGACAGACAGTATTATATTATGGTCTGTCTGTCTCCTTTGCTCTGTCTGGTGGTGACAAAATGTCCAATACTGCAGGCAGAGAAAACATTTGCAGCGCTGGCTGCAGCCAGAGCCCCCACGGGAGAATGACTTGCTGAGGTAATAAAAAAGGAATGAGATGGAGTGATTAGGAAAATGTCATGGAGTCCCTGCAAGGCATCTCAGCCTCACTTGTTGCAAATCCTAATCAGGGTTATCTCCTACAATGGCCAATCGCTCTTACCTGCAGCCCAGAGAAAACGAGCCGATTCACCATAACTGGGTCGCTCCACCAATTCGGTGCTTTTTGAGAATTGTAACTTTGTTAAAAAAACAACTTTGATTTCACTTAATTTTAATATTCTGTCAAACACCACATGTTCAACTTCATTAAAAAAAAGCCAAAACAGCAGTAAATTGACAAATAGAGTAGAACCAGCTCACTTGCTTTTACACTATCATTTGACTATTAGATGTTTCTTTTGAAAGAAAAAATATTTAAAACGAGAGTTCCGTTCACGTAACAAAGTTGACCTTAAAATGAGGGACAATTAATCACTAATCACATTAAATAAATAATCTTCAGAAATGAACAAATAAACAAAATAACTAAGGCTTTACAATGATGGTGAAAATGTTGGGTTGACATCTTCCTGGAAGTCGCAGAGGGTGAACTGAGGGGCATGTCAAAATGCTGAATTTTAGCACATTAGCAAGTCTTTATTCATATTAAAAATCTGATGTATTGAATTGTCTATGCGGTCTATATTAAAAAGGCACTTCATTTAATATAACAGGCTTTTAAAAATCAATATTGGTGCACAATTAAAATATCAAAAGGGACCCAAAAGGCTTTTTCCATGGAACAACCGTTCTTAACTTTATTCTGGTGGGAAAGATAGCATATGCCTATAAAAAAGGCTATTACATAAATGGAAACAGGTCATTATGACTGCAGAAGTTACATTTACAGACCTCTATGGTTATGTTACGCTGTATCGGGCCCAAAACATCCCAATGATAAAACTGTCTCCACCACACCACTGCACTCACAGCATATTCTCCCCTGTCTCTGTTACCGTGGAAACTGTTAGCCCTGTTGGAAAAGCAATTCTATTACAGCAAGAGGAGGATAGGCAACCAGTTCCAGTTCCCTCAGTCAACAAACAGAACTATAAAACATGACTTAAAACAGTCAGAGAGAGGAGGGGGGAGACGGGGATGTGGAGACAGCGAGAGAGAGAGAGACAGCGAGTGAGAGAGAGACAGCGAGCGAGAGAGAGAGAGAGAACGAGAGAGAGATGTGGGATGTGGAAGATAAATTGAATAGGAAGAGAAAGTCTAGCAGTGGATGTTATGAAATTCAATCATACCTGGTCAGTGTGACCATGAGAGAGAGATGAGGTGTGGAAACATAAAGAACAGGATGTGTTAAACAGCAAATGGCATAAGATAGAGACCACCATTGCATATAAATGACTCCTACTACACGTGATTACTGACAGTACTGCAGGTCTGAGCATGGAGACAATGGAGAGCCAGGAGCCCTAAATTGGTTAAGCAGATTGTCAGATGTAACTATGCCTCCCTCATATATTTACATTCATTCAATGCCTCATCTTCCGCCCCATAATGGACCTAATGAGTCAGTCCATTTGTCTTCCGTCTTATGCCCAAAGCAAAATCCCCTTTCTCTCTCCCTCTCCCTCTTCCTTTCTTTTTCCTTCTCATTCTACTTAACACCCCCACCCCCTCTTAACACAACTCCCATCGCTCCTAAGTAGTTGTGTTACTAACAGAGAGGAGAGTGCCAGGCGTCCGCCATACTGGGTCTATAAGGGTTGAGGGGAATAGGGGACAGGGTGGAAGGCAGACAGCCAGTGAAGGTCACAGTGGTGCCTGGGGGACAGTGGAGAACGGCACGAGTGGAGCGAGAGGAGCTACAGATGTAGGATCTTAATGTGTTCACCCTGTTGCAGAAGAACTTTCCTGCAATGCAAGAAATGTAAAACTTGTAGTGTATTTGGGGTTTAAAAAGGCTTCTGAAGTTTGTAATTTCCATTTAGAAATTTCAGACTCGATTTTCCCTTACGCAAAATCTATCAACCCCTACATAAATGTCTGTTAACTATAATCCACACAACAATTCACATTTCCTGTTGCTACAGGACTATTTTCCTGCTGTTGCAAACTGGCTGAAATTAAGATCCTACACCTGTAGTGGCTAGGATCAAATACTAATCAATACCAAGCACATGCTCTGCGAGGGCTTGGGCTCAGCCATGTCCTCTTCACACTACTCCTGCGATGAGCACCATGGATCAGGTTACTCTCCCTTGGCCCATAGTGGGGGAGAAAACAGCTGTCTCAATGACATCGCCTTTCAAATAGACGTTCCTCCCAGTAATGCTGCTGGATGCATTGTTCCTGAGTTGGCAATTATGTGTTATGGGGATGAGGCCAAATAGTCTGTTTGTGAGCGCATGTATAGACATGTGCCAAGGAGAGAGAAAAAGAGAAGGAAAGAAAGGGAGAGCGAGAGAGTGAGAGAGTGAGAGAGAGAGAGAGAGAGAGAGAGAGAGAGAGAGAGAGAGAGAATGAGAGAGAGAGAGACAGAATGAGAGAGAGAGAGACAGAATGAGAGAGAGAGAGACAGAATGAGAGAGAGAGAGACAGAATGAGAGAGTGAGAGAGTGAGGAATGAGCAGTGGTTAGAAAGAGAGAGAGAATGAGAGAGAGAGAGAGAGAGAGAGAGAGAGAGACAGAATGAGAGAGAGAGAGACAGAATGAGAGAGAGAGAGACAGAATGAGAGAGAGAGAGAGTGAGGAATGAGCAGTGGTTAGAAAGAGAGAGAGAATGAGAGAGAGAGAGAGAGAGAGAGACAGAATGAGAGAGAGACAGAATGAGAGAGAGAGAGAGAGAGACAGAATGAGAGAGAGAGAGACAGAATGAGAGAGTGAGAGAGTGAGGAATGAGCAGTGGTTAGAAAGAGAGAGAGAATGAGAGAGAGAGAGAGGAGCGGAGGTTAGAAAGAGAGAGAGAATGAGAGAGAGAGAGAGAGAGAGAGAGAGAGAGAGAGAGAGAGAGGAGCGGAGGTTAGAAAGAGAGAGAGACAGAATGAGAGAGAGAGAGACAGAATAGAGAGAGAGAGAGAGAGAGAGAGAATGAGAGAGAGAGAGAGAGAGAGAGAGAGAGAGAGAGAGAAGCGGTGGTTAGAAAGAGAGAGAGAGAATGAGAGAGAGAGAGAGAGAAGCGGTGGTTAGAAAGAGAGAGAGAGAATGAGAGAGAGAGAGAGAGAGAGAGAGAGAGAGAGAGAGAGTGTGTGAGGAGCGGTGGTTAGAAAGAGAGAGAGACAGAATGAGAGAGAGAGAGAGAGAGAGAGAGAGAGAGAGAGAGGAGCGGAGGTTAGAAAGAGAGAGAGACAGAATGAGAGAGAGAGAGAGAGAGAGAGAGAGAGAGAGAGAGCGGAGGTTAGAAAGAGAGAGAGACAGAATGAGAGAGAGAGAGACAGAATGAGAGAGAGAGAGAGAGAGAGAGAGAGAGAGAGAGAAGCGGTGGTTAGAAAGAGAGAGAGAGAATGAGAGAGAGAGAGAGAGAAGCGGTGGTTAGAAAGAGAGAGAGAGAATGAGAGAGAGAGAGAGAAGCGGGTGGTTAGAAAGAGAGAGAGAGAATGAGAGAGAGAGAGAGAGAGAGAGAGAGAGAGAGAGAGAGAGAGAGAGAGAGAGAGAGAGAGAGAGAGAGACAGAGAGAGAGAGAGAGAGAGTGTGAGGAGCGGTGGTTAGAAAGAGAGAGAGGGAGGAAAGGCTTATTTTGAGAAAAGGTGAAACTAGATTGTGGTATATCAGCTCTCCACCACTCGAGGGCTTCCTCTCCAGAGATGTTTCACCCTCTTCTTTCCATTTCTATTCCTTAAAATTGAAGATTGTGGTGTGTGAGAGTTTGAGTTTGTGTGCGCGTCTGTGAGAGTGTGTTCCTGCATGTGCGTCAGAAAGAGAAATCGGCTGAATACTGGGTTAGTGTGTGTGTGTGTGTGATTATAGGCATGTGTGTAAGGCCCAGGCAGGCTCTGTTCTTTCATCCCCTCAGCCAGAGGAGTCTCATTGATCCCTGTATCTAGCAGGCACAGAGTGCCAGAGTGAGAAACCCTGATCCCCACAGCTTCATGACCTAGCCCTCCATCCAGTCTCTCAGAGATCTGCCGTCATTCTTACTCATAGCACAATCACTCTCTCAGCACAATGTCTCTGCATATCCCCAACCCCCAGTCCCTCTGACCACCCTTCCTGGCCCCATTCCAGCTCCTATCCTTCTGCCCACCATTCTAGCCATGAGTCCCTCTACTCTCCCTGCCTGTCTCCAGCCCAATTAATACTCTGCCAATCCCTTTGTCCCCAGGAGGTGGAGGTGTCTATATCTCTCTCCCAAAGCCAGACCCATGCAGCCTCAGCCCCAGTCTGTCTCTCCCCAAGCCAGGCAGCCCCAGCCCCAGTCTGTCTCTCCCCAAGCCAGGCAGCCCCAGTCCCATGCAGCCTCAGCCCCAGTCTGTCTCTCCCCAAGCCAGGCAGCCCCAGCCCCAGTCTGTCTCTCCCCAAGCCAGGCAGCCCCAGTCCCATGCAGCCTCAGCTCCAGTCTGTCTCTCCCCAAGCCAGGCAGCCCCAGCCCCAGTCTGTCTCTCCCCAAGCCAGGCAGCCCCAGTCCCATGCAGCCTCAGCCCCAGTCTGTCTCTCCCCAAGCCAGGCAGCCCCAGTCCCATGCAGCCTCAGCTCCAGTCTGTCTCTCCCCAAGCCAGGCAGCCCCAGCCCCAGTCTGTCTCTCCCCAAGCCAGGCAGCCCCAGTCCCATGCAGCCTCAGCCCCAGTCTGTCTCTCCCCAAGCCAGGCAGCCCCAGTCCCATGCAGCCTCAGCTCCAGTCTGTCTCTCCCCAAGCCAGGCAGCCCCAGCCCCAGTCTGTCTCTCCCCAAGCCAGGCAGCCCCAGTCCCATGCAGCCTCAGCCCCAGTCTGTCTCTCCCCAAGCCAGGCAGCCCCAGTCCCATGCAGCCTCAGCTCCAGTCTGTCTCTCCCCAAGCCAGGCAGCCCCAGCCCCAGTCTGTCTCTCCCCAAGCCAGGCAGCCCCAGTCCCATGCAGCCTCAGCCCCAGTATGTCTCTCTCCAAGCCAGGCAGCCCCAGCCCCAGTCTCTCACTTTGTCTCCCCAGGGAGGTAGAGGGGGAGGAGAGGTAGAGGCAGGGAGAGTAATCTGCCGCTCCACAATACAGCCCTATAATCAGGGGCTTTGCAGGGGTTTCACCTCAAAGTTCACACCACATACAAGAGAGAGATACCACCTGGAGAAATAACAACGCCATCCGCCCATCCCCTTTCTTTCACAGTCCGAGCAGAAAGTACCAACCTGTTCATAGGGCTGGGAGTGTGAGAGGAATACAAATGTGGAAGTAGCCTACGTTACAGGGCTCACATCAGTCCCTCCCTTCATGTGACCTTCCATTATGCAGTCCTAGTCGCATCTCTGCTCTCAGACTCCCCAACGCAGTGGCCACATTGGGAGAATAAATCCTAGATTTGATCTTCATCTTGCTGTGTGATCTTCACATCACTCCATAAAGGGTTTACCCTGGAGCTTGTCTATTGGTGGAGAATTACAGCAATGTCTCAATCATCTGTTGACGATGTTCTAAATTACAATGTAAATTCAACTGTTTTAGGCTGATATACCAGAGTCTGGCTCAGTGGTAAACAGGCCAATTAAATGCTTACTTTCACTTGATTAGTACAGTAAATGTATTATCTAGTAACACCACTCCAGGGGCTGACTGGATTTAAGGGAAATAAATGGCAATTGAATCAATAGTATAAATAAGAGTTCATTAAATAATGCCGCAACCATTTAAATGACCATCATAATGGTCATTAAAGCATGTAACTTAGCGATGGTTCAGGAGGTACCACAATATAATGTAATTATTTGGCTCAAATATAAAATCAAATTCAGTCTGATCTAATTACATGCAGAACAGTTGGTGTGTTTTTCTCCAACATAACAATTCCACAGTAAAACTATTTCATACTCAGTCAGTCTAAAAGTAGTTTGGGATTTGATCTTCTATAATAATCCAGTGAGATTGTGCACAACCTATTTGAAATGCCAATTTCATTTAATTCAATTGCAAACATGCCAAATGGCTATTTGCGCCATGTGTTACAATAGACTTTGTGGTGGCTTAACATTTTCACAGTAAAAATGCTTTCTGCTCAGTGTTTGTGTAGTCTCACTGGCAGCCGTCGAAAGAGACTCGTGTGAGTAGCATGGGATTTGGTCTTCAACAATCCAGTGATTTTGTGAGCAAACTAATTAATTCAATATCAAATATGTGCCAATATGCGCCTTTGGGTTATAATTACATTTTTGTGGTCATAATTTAAATATATGCAATAGCAGCATCCATTGCAAATGTATAATGATGTTCAGAAATGATTTTTAAACAGAAAGTAGAAAGTAATGCTACCATTCAATATCATTTGAATCCATCTCAGAGAGTGAATTTTTTTATTACATTTGTCCCTGAGTTACAAAGACCAACCATTGAAGACAAACTCCCCATTTAGTGTCCATGATTCCACCTGCCACCCCCAGACCCAGAACCAGATCCATATCCAGCCCCAGCCCCAGATCCACATCCAGCCCCAGAACCAGCCACAGAACCAGATCCATATCCAGCCCCAGATCCATACCCAGATCCAGCCCCAGCCCCAAAACCAGATCCAGCCCCAGATCCATACCCAGATCCAGCCCCAGATCCACATCCAGATCCACATCCAGATCCAGCCCTATACCCAGATCCATATCCAGAACCAGACCCAGATCCAGCCCCAGCCCCAGATCCACATCCAGACCCAGATCCAGACCCAGATCCATATCCAGACCCAGATCCATATCCATATCCAGATCCAGCACCAGACCCAGATCCATACCCAGATCCACATCAAGACCCAGCCCCAGATCCATATCCATACCCAGATCCATCATACGTTCCAGACTCCCTCTGCCTACCCTACCCAAGGACGTCAGAGGACAAAAATCAGTTAACCACCTAACCGAGGAACTCAATTTAACCTTGCGCAATAACCTAGATGCAGTTGCACCCCTAAAAATTAAAAACATCTGTCATAAGAAACTAGCTCCCTGGTATACAGAAAATACACGAGCTCTGAAGAAAGCTTCCAGAAAATTGGAACGGAAATGGCGCCACACCAAACTGGAAGTCTTCCGACTAGCTTGGAAAGACAGTACCGTGCAGTATCGAAGAGCCCTCACTGCTGCTCGATCATCCTATTTTTCCAACTTAATTGAGGAAAATAAGAACAATCCGAAATTTATTTTTGATACTGTCGCAAAGCTAACTAAAAAGCAGCATTCGCAAATGGAGGATGGCTTTCACTTCAGCAGTAATACATTTATGAACTTCTTTGAGGAAAAGATCATGATCATTAGAAAGCAAATTACGGACTCCTCTTTAAATCTGGGTATTCCTCCAAAGCTCCATTGTCCTGAGTCTGCACAACTCTGCCAGGACCTTGGCTCAAGGGAGATACTAAAGTGTTTTAGTACTATATCTCTTGACACAATGATGAAAATAATCATGGCCTCCAAACCCTCAAGCTGCATACTGGACCCTATTCCAACTAAACTACTGAAAGAGCTGCTTCCTGTGCTTGGCCCTCCTATGTTGAACATAATAAACGGCTCTCTATCCACCGGATGTGTACCAAGCTCACTAAAAGTGGAAGCCTCTCTTGAAAAAGCCGAATCTTGACCCAGAAATTATAAAAAACTATCGGCCTATATCGAATCTTCCATTCCTCTCAAAAAATTTTGAAAAAGCTGTTGCACAGCAACTCACTGCCTTCCTGAAGACAAACAATGTATACGAAACACTTCAGTCTGGTTTTAGACCCCATCATAGCACTGAGACTGCACTTGTGAAGGTGGTAAATGACCTTTTAATGACGTCAGACCGAGGCTCTGCATCTGTCCTCGTGCTCCTAGATCTTAGTGCCGCTTTTGATACCATCGATCACCACATTCTTTTGGAGAGATTGGAAACCCAAATTGGTCTACGTGGACAAGTTCTGGCCTGGTTTAGATCTTATCTGTCGGAAAGATATCAGTTTGTCTCTGTGAATGGTTTGTCCTCTGACAAATCAATTGTAAATTTTGGTGTTCCTCAAGGTTCCGTTTTAGGACCACTATTGTTTTCACTATATATTTTACCTCTTGGGGATGTCATTCAAAAACATAATGTTAAATTTCACTGCTATGCGGACGACACACAGCTGTACATTTCAATGAAACATGGTGAAGCTCCAAAATTGCCCTCGCTAGAAGCCTGTGTTTCAGACATAAGGAAGTGGATGGCTGCAAACTTTCTACTTTTAAACTCGGACAAAACAGAGATGCTTGTTCTAGGTCCCAAGAAACAAAGAGATCTTCTGTTCAATCTGACAATTAATCTGGATGGTTGTACAGTCGTCTCAAATAAAACTGTGAAGGACCTCGGTGTTACTCTGGACCCTGATCTCTCTTTTGAAGAACATATCAAGACTGTTTCAAGGACAGCTTTTTTCCATCTACGTAACATTGCAAAAATCAGAAACTTTCTGTCCAAAAATGACACAGAAAAATTTATCCATGCTTTTGTTACTTCTAGGCTGGACTACTGCAATGCTCTACTTTCCGGCTACCCGGATAAAGCACTAAACAAACTTCAGTTAGTGCTAAATACGGCTGCTAGAATCCTGACCAGAACCAAAAATTTTGATCATATTACTCCAGTACTAGCCTCCCTACACTGGCTTCCTCTTAAGGCAAGGGCTGATTTCAAGGTTTTACTGCTAACCTACAAAGCATTACATGGGCTTGCTCCTACCCATCTTTCCGATTTGGTCCTGCCGTACATACCTACACGTACGCTACGGTCACAAGACGCAGGCCTCCTAATTGTCCCTAGAATTTCTAAGCAAACGGCTGGAGGTAGGGCTTTCTCCTATAGAGCTCCATTTTTATGGAATGGTCTGCCTACCCATGTGAGAGACGCAGACTCAGTCTCAACCTTTAAGTCTTTACTGAAGACTTATCTCTTCAGTAGGTCCTATGATTAAGTGTAGTCTGGCCCAGGAGTGTGAAGGTGAACGGAAAGCCTGGAGCAACGAACCGCCCTTGCTGTCTCTGCCTTGCCGGTTCCCCTCTTTCCACTGGGATTCTCTGCCTCTAACCCTATTACAGGGGCTGAGTCACTGACTTACTGGTGTTCTTCCATGCCGTCCATGGGAGGGGTGCGTCACTTGAGTGGGTTGAGTCACTGACGTGGTCTTCCTGTCTGGGTTGGCGCCCCCCCCTTGGGTTGTGCCGTGGCGGAGATTTTTGTGGGCTATACTCGGCCTTGTCTTCGGACGGTAAGTTGGTGGTTGTAGACATCCCTCTAATGGTGTGGGGGCTGTGCTTTGGCAAAGTGGGTGGGGTTATATCCTGCCTGTTTGGCCCTATCCGGGGGTATCATCGGATGGGGCCACAGTGTCTTCTGATTCCTCCTGTCTCAGCCTCCAGTATTTATGCTGCAGTAGTTTATGTGCCGGGGGGCTAGGGTCAGTCTGTTTCATCTGGAGTATTCTCTTGTCTTATCCGGTGTCCTGTGTGAATTTAAATATGCTCTCTCTAATTCTCTCTTTCTTTCTTTCTCTCGGAGGACCTGAGCCCTAGGACCATGCCTCGGGACTACCTGGCATGATGACTCCTTGCTGTCCCCAGTCCACCTGGCCATGCTGCTGCTCCAGTTTCAACTGTTCTGCCTGCGGCTACGGAACCCTGACCTGTTCACCGGACGTGCTTGTTGCACCCTCGACAACTACAATGATTATTATTATTTGACCATGCTGGTCATTTATGAACATTTTAACATCTTGACCATGTTCTGTTATAATATCCACCCGGCACAGCCAGAAGAGGACTGGCCACCCCTCATAGCCTGGTTCCTCTCTAGGTTTTTCACCTTTCTAGGGAGTTTTTCCTAGGGAGATTTTCCTAGCCACCGTGCCTCTTTCACATGCATTGCTTGCTGTTTGGGGTTTTAGGCTGGGTTTCTGTACAGCACTTTGAGATTTCAGCTGATATACGAAGGGCTATATAAATAAATTTGATTTGATTTGATCCAGATCCAGCACCAGACCCAGATCCAGCACCAGACCAAGATCCAGCACCAGACCAAGATCCAGCACCAGATCCAGACCTGGGCGGTTGTTCTCACTGTGTAGTGCACCTGCATTATTTCAGAAGCGTAAACATGACATGAGTTGGGGAGTGTGGCAACTCCTGTTTTCGCCACTTACAATCACAGGGTGACAAGTAAGAGATGGAGGACGAGGAGCGAGAGTCTGAGGTGAGATGGAGGGAGAGAGGCATGGAAAAGACATTAACCCACTGCAGCCTCCCAAAAGCAGTATGCCTGCCTGACTGCCTTCTTGTGCTGGGCTGGATCTGTAAATAGGACGCAGTGATTAGTGTCTCAGTGGGAGAACGTGTTTTGGGTTCAGATAGAACGGGCGGCTGGGACCGTGGAGGAGAGGAGGATTGGGGGCTGGGACCGTGGAGGAGAGGAGGATAGGGGGCTGGGACTGTGGAAGAGAGGAGGATTGGGGGCTGGGACCGTGGAGGAGAGGAGGATTGGGGGCTGGGACCGTGGAGGAGAGGAGGATTGGAGGCTGGGACCGTGGAGGAGAGGAGGATTGGAGGCTGGGACCGTGGAGGATTGGGGGCTGGGACCTGGGAGCCGTAGTGGAGGAGGATTGGGGGCTGGGACCTGGGAGCCGTAGTGGAGGAGGATTGGGGGCTGGGACCTGGGAGCCGTAGTGGAGGAGGATTGGGGGCTGGGACCTGGGAGCCGTAGTGGAGGAGGATTGGGGGCTGGGACCTGGGAGCCGTAGTGGAGGAGGATTGGGATCCATCATGGTGAAGATCAAAGGCCCGTCTGCTTTCTCTGCCTTGGGCACTGACAACATTAACATCAGGTAGAAAACCTCTCACTTCTTCCTCTCTCTCGCACACACACACACACACACACACATTGATAAAAAACACATGCATACACACACACAAACACAGCTGAGACGCAGTAGGGGTGGGGTTAAAGAATGAATAAAACAGAAGCCCCCACAGGCAGTGGGGATCAGCAGGCTGACCTTGATCCTGACAGCCCTCTCACTGGACACCTGTGCCTCTGAGCCAATCACACTCAGCTCTCTGTGAAGCAGCTCAAAGAGTTCCTGCCCAGAGCACACTGGGAGACACAGATAAAACCCCACTACATTGACTTTGGGTGCCCTGAGTATAAACATTTTCTCACAACAGGAAGAACAATTTACATTACAATTAAAACAAGAAGAATAAAAATAACCACAAGGCACAACCTCAACCCCACAATGTCAACAAATAAACCACTACAATCAAAACAACTGCGATCCTCAATGTATTCATTCAACAAGAGAGTTCTAAACTGCCATTGTGGCACCAGTGAATCAAGATGTAAGGAATTTTGTAGGTTTTTCCAACAATGGGAGGCACTAAAACTAAAGGAGGATTTACCTGAATTAGTTGAGACCATCAAACTATTGGTGCTATGGTAGACGGCATCCAAATGTTTAAGAGTAGTGGCTGCTGCAATCTGGTAAAGGTGTCATCATAATCAAGAACTAGCATGAAAGCTGACTGTACAATCTACTTCCTGCTATTCAGGGAGAGGAAAGATCTATGTCTATAAAAAGAAGCCCACTTTTAATCTCAGCCTTTTACCTAGCTCATCCGTATGTTTTTGAAACATGAGGTCTTTGTCAATTCAAAACGCCCAGATATTTGTAGGCGGGAACCCGATCATTGGGAGAAGCATCCAATGAATAAATATCTAGTCCATCTGGAACATTCTGGAGAGAACTAGAAAACAACATGTATTTAGTCTTCCCCAAATTAAGTACAAGTTTTAAACCAACCAGGGCTTTCTGTAAGGCAACAAGGTCAGATTGCAGCTCTAACAGCCTGGCTAACAGTTGGGGCAATGGCATACATAAGTGTCGTCTGCATGCAGATGAATATTACAAGTTTTAACAAATAGACCAATATTATTTATATAAACAGTAAAGAGAACAGGTCTCCGTACTGACCCAGGCCTATTTCAGTCAACCTTTGAATGAGAATGTGATGGTCAACAGTGTCAAAGGCCTTGGAAAGGTCTAGAAATAAGGCAGCACAATGATTTTTATGATCCAAGCAATTTAACACATCTTCTAAAAGAAGTGTAGCATCTGAAACAGTGCTATGTCCAGGTCTAAAACCGGACTGGTGCATTATTAAGAATACAGTGAGTTTAAAAAGTTTAAAAAGTTCGTAGCTGAAAGTCAGGGATTCTAAAAGTTTGGAAAGGCAGATCGTTTGGAGATTGGACGGTAGTTTTGTAAGTCAGAAGGATCTCCTCCTTTATGTAGGGGGAGGACGTGCTGCTTTCCAGATCTTAGGGACAACACCAGAAACAACTGTCAAGTTAAAAATATACTGTAGGTCAGTGGTTCTGCAATAAGTGGGGCAGAGAGCTGCGTTAAGAAGGGATCAAGTGAAAGACCCTGTGTTTTTTTTTAACATCAACCCTTAGCAAAGCACTTAGTACATCATATACATCAAAGGGTTGAAATGAAAATAAAGTATGAGTCTGTTTGTGAATCATTCTCTATAATCTGTTCTGAGATGATAAAAGGACTCCCTCTAATGCAGTGGTCACCAACCGTTAGATCGCAATCGACTGGTCAATCTCCAAGCCATTCCTAGTCAATCACCAAACATTTCTGGGAGAAAAAAAAAAACACTAAAAGACTTGCATTCCTATTTTTTAATTTGTTTCATTCTGTTGGCAGTAGATGCACTTGATTCAGCAGCCCTAGTGCCCTGAAGGTAGAACTCCGCCTACCCGGTAGGCCCAGAGAGAAAACCAAGTGCACCTACAGGCCTGTGCTGGCTAATCAGATAGCTCAGATCACCGTTTCTACACAGCTTCCTCGAGCCATAGACTGTCAAAAGAAGCCTTGAGTGCACAGCAAAGTTGATACTGTGAGATTTCAAAAAGTTTAAAACCATGACCAGAAAAAGACTCAACGAATACAGCAAAGATATGCTGTTTTTATGAGTGAGTTCATGTTTAAGTTGTTATTCAGCTCTGTCAACACGTTGTTCAACACTTTCATAAGCCAGAAAATGTGCTACAATGAATATAGCAAAGTATTTCAATAAGCTTGCGTTGTTATTATTAGCTGTAATATTTCACTTTATCTAGACATCGGATTAACAACATGAATTGGTGCATGAGGCAGAAATAATGCAGTGCTACTTGAGTTTCACCATCAGGTAGAAGACTGTGTCCCCTTTTCCCAGCGGAGGGAGGGAGATCGGAGGGACGGTGAATCGGGTGAGAGGCAGCCTCATCACTGCTCTAATCATCAGAGCAGCAGCCTCACCCTCAATCTGACCATCATTTGCAGGCCATTAGTCCAGTAAAATAATTTTTAAAAAAAACATTTTTATGCTCACTCAGCTGTGCCTCAAAAGTAACACAACAAATGATCTGTTACCAGTGTGATCATATACCTAAAATGTTGAAATATAATAAAACAACAGTCTGAGAAGAACAACATTGGCAGGGCAATATAAGCATAGCCAATATGCAGTGATAATGTTTGGGCATATATCCTACTACAAACCGCATTGCTACAGATCTGTTTTTAATAGGTTCATGTTGCATTGGTTTACGTTTTTTTTTTTTTTATCTGAGCACTAGATCTCGGCTTGCAATTTTACTCAGAGCGTGATCTTGGCTCAGAAATGGTTTGTGACCACTGCTCTAGTGGGATGAGATTCATTTTCAGAGATTATCCTTTTAAACAGGTGGCCAGCTGAAGCTAAATGGTTATTAAAAGCATCATACATTTCCATTTTGTCTAGAATGGGACCAGAGGCTGTGGGGTGGAGTTTTGTTTCAAAGATTTGACCACTTTCCAGAAGTTGGCTGGATTTCCACCACTCTCAGATACACAAATCAAGAAGTAGGTTGACTTTGCTTTTTTAACCAGGGATAGGCATCTATTTCTCAAATGTCTGAAGGACTGCCAATCAGATGTAGAATCAGTCCGTCTAGCCGTAGCCCAAGCTAAATTTAGTTCCTGTAATTTCTTAGACAATTCATAAGTAAACCAAGGATTACATCAGTCTTTTACCTTTAGTTTTTTGTACAGCACGTTTATGCATGTTTATGTGAGAGTTAAACAGGGAAATTTAAGGGCCTGATCTCATTGATAAATATCCCATTGACTGTAAACTTATAAGTGGCATTTGTTAGAATAATATCTAATAGAGTAGATTTTATTTATATATAAATATATATATAAAAAACCTTTTTTTTCAGAGTATTGCAGCATCAAAATGGAGATGGAAACTTGGACTAGTGCTGCCAACTTTTGTACTACTTTGCAAGATTTTTACAAAGTATGTCTTGTGGTGAAATCTGTTCTGTTTATTTATTTATTTATTTTATGTTAATGTGGCTAGAGTTGCTGTTGACCTGAAACAGTTTAAAATTCAACTCAGAACATTTAGAAATCCAAACATCTGTTATGCCAGAATACCTTTGGCCCACAGACAGTAGCCAAATGCATTTAGGTTTTTAAACAGGGATGGGGGCCAAACGGGGACTGTGATGGTGCGGAGACAAGATGCATCAAAAGTGATTCTGCTGAGACAAAGCAGCACACACAGCAGCATGGAAATAAATCAGGACAGTTCTTTATCTTATCAAGAAACAGGCATTATTGGGTAATATACCCTTTTCTTGCTTCTAACCGAAAGGTCTTGGAGAGGGAAAAGGAGAAACCAAGTCTTTTGTTAAATATCTTAATGCTCAATTCAATTGCCAGGCAATTTAAATGCTAATTTGCAGGTTAGTCTATATCTACATGGGCTCGTGGGTTATCAAGTGACAAATTGAAGAGATCTCCCTATGCTTAGTCAATCTGGGCTGTTTGTCCAATTAGACTGAGTGTCTATGGGTTTGGCAGTGTGATGATGGAGCACAGCTCTCTCACCTCTCCTCCCCCTATAAACCATACATCTCCTCCCAGACGTGACATGAGGGAAATGGGGAATCTGCAGAGTAAACAGAACCTCTGACCCTGTTTATCCACAACTCCAGAATAGCATGACAGTTCAGCATCCCCCCTTCAACCGGCCTATCAGAAGACAACATTCCATTAGAACTTTCAGTCTGGTGCTAGCGGAGGTCACGATATGCTTGAGTATTGTGAGATAGAGGTCTCCTCTGCCTTAAAGCATGATACACATGGAAATAAAATGTTTCTGACGTCTGGAGGAGCAGAAAGCAATCTGGTGGGATCAAGTCCCGTGATGGGAACTGGAGCCGCAGCAGGGGGAGGAACAAGGAACGTTGGGTTGTGTTCTTGCTGCTGCAACAGGAAACAAACGTCTTCTTAGTTATGAGATTTCAGTCATGACCCCATTAAAACACAGCTTTAGATAGCTGATACAATGCACGTACAGGAAAACTAGCAGCAGGAAAAGGTGGTCCACCAGCCTGTACGCTAGTAATATCATTCACACTCATTTGTGCCAAGGCACTTTCAGGTCAACTCTGTTTCCTTAAATCCGAGCTTTTGACCCCCAGGGCACAATACTCAGGGACAAAACCATGAGCAGAGAGAACAAGAGGGGATCTTAAGTTAACAGGACGAATGGGAGCCAACCATAATAGCTGTTTATGGAGAATGTTCCTGAACGCTGTGTATTTCCCTGGTCTGGGCTTGCGGACCCCTGGCGTATCTACCCACACCTTGGACCCTGGAAGCCACAGACCCCATACATACCACCGCCATGCTGCCTGCTCCCAGCATAAAACATGTTTAACTGCACTGCACCCCCAGGGCAGTGATTGGGGACATTGCCCTGTGTAGGGTGCCGTTTTTGGGATGGGACGTTAAAACGGGTGTCCTGACTCTGTGGTCACTAAAGATCCCATGGCATTTATCATAAGAGTAGGGGTGTTAACCCCGGTGTCCTGGCTAAATTCACAATCTGGCCCTCATACCATCATGGCCACCTAATCATCCCCAGCTTCCAATTGGCTCATTCATCCCCTGTAACTATTCCCCAGGTCGTTGCTGTAAATGAGAATGTATTCTCAGTCAACTTACCTGGTAAAATAAGGCTCAAATAAATTAAAACTATTATATGCATTTACATGTATATTCTTCCACCATAGCAAGAGAACAGTAGGGAGAGTGGAGGGAAAGAATGATCCGAGTGAAAGGAAACATACTCAGCAAACAGAAGAATAGCGTGATAGAGGGATGGAGACGCCACTCCGCCCAAAAATCTTGGGGCTTTATTCTGTCTCTCACATTGCTCAGTCCTTCCACAGCATAACATTTTCATTTACATTCAGCAAAGTCCACTTAATTGTCAGGGAACAAATGCACTTTTCTGCAGGGAGGCAGCCCAACATGCTGTCTGGTAAGTGAAGAGATTTGGGCCAGAGGAGCCATCTGATAGGTTGATTACGACTCTGAGGCCCCTGAGAAAGTACAAGCAGGCCTGGGAGGGCCATATTTGCCTACCATAATAAAATTGCAATCCTTGATAGCATTCTTATCATGCGTTTTCTCCGTCAACTTTATTTACTGTCTCTCTGTATTTTCACAAATGCATTGAACTGATGCACAATTTGGCACACTGAGCACACAATCTATGACTGGAGCGAGGACATCAGTAATAGCCCGATAGCCGGATCTGACCGTGCTTTAGTTCCATGAAACGACAGTTGGCTAAAGCACTGCCAGATCTGGTGGCTGGCTACCAGGCCACATCAGTATAGTAGTAAAGACACAATCCGTCCATAAGCCGTGGCTTCCACCCTGAGCACTGTTACTGTTCAGTAATGTCTCTTGCCTAAGGAAACACTTCATGTGGGGGGGCATGTAAGTGGTCTGTCAGGAGATGGCAGATGCTCCTCTGTGTTTACACTGTTTACAGGGGGACAGAAGTTAAATGAAAAAGCTCAGAGAGGCTGCAGCTGTGCAGTCTGCAGTATGCTTCTCCTCCAGTGATGAGTATGGCGTTGGTTAATGCTGTGAGAGAAAAGGCTATAAACTAATTCACCGCGGCTCTCCGCAGTAAGCAGCTATGAGGGAGGGAAGACACAATGTGTTTTTAAAGAGCTGGACTGGGAGCCCTGTGACAGAGGAGGACTGTAAAGACCTGAATAGAATGTAAGCTCAGTAGAGCTCATTATCCAACCACACAATTTACAGTACATTTCATTTGAGGGGTGGTTTGGTTGGCTGGGACACTTGCAGTACAAGTGCAGTACAAGGTATTCCTCAAGCAGTATTGAAATCAGGCCATTCAACTGCCATGACATTAAAGTTCTTTGTGTTCTTTTTCACTCAATGTATGCCTACAGTGAGAGCCATTACGTGCAGAACCAACTAGACACCAGTCCCACTACTCACTTCTGATTGCATGAGGTAAGGAAATCTCTGATTAGGTTTCTGTGTGTAAAGCGTCTCAGCTAATGCGTTCTGCTCGCTGTCAGGGCTCAATGAAGTGGCCGGCCCTGCTCAGCGCATGAGGAAGTGCGTGAGCAGGAACAGTGCAGAGTGGGTTGAGGACCAGGGTAAATACTGTAACCCACTGTCTGTCCAGCATCCCACACAATCACATGAACACTCTCACAAGCAATCCTCACAGTGACTGCCAGGCCAGATACAAAATGTTGGAACAGCCCTCTGATGTCCATCAGTACCTCTAATAATGTTGTAGGTCAGCACTAAAAATAAACAGGTTTATGACATGGTGATGTATTAATTATGAATACTAATATGCACGGTTTTGAGCTCTGGAATAAGTGCTTTGAAGATTTCCTGTATGATAATGCCACATTTAATCACCAGGAACCCCGGACATACGCAGGATGGGACATCCATATCATCTCCCTCATCATCTCATTAGCTAATCCCTGTATCATTAACTTCAGCTCCACTCAGAGCACAGGTAGGTGCCAGCCAGCTATTAGGTCAGGGTGGCTCAGTTGGTAGAGCATGGTGTTTGCAACGCCAGGGTTGCGGGTTCGATTCCCACGGGGGACCAGTACGGAGAAAAAATGTATGAAATGTATGCATTCACTACTGTAAGTCGCTCTGGATAAGAGTGTCTGCTAAATGACTAAAATGTAAATGTTCCATCATTGCAGCTCTATGAACAACAATATAGATTTTTTGCAGAGCAGACTCTAATAAAGGAAATATTTCGATAGGCAGAGCACAGTCACGCATGCAGGCACTGAGCATTTCAGCATGAAGGCAATGGGCCAGACAGAGCAAAGGCAGAGGAGAGAGAGTATAAGGTAGCAGAAATGGGCTGAACAGAGCAGCTCGGGTGAGGGAGCCAGTGGGCAAGGAGGGCATAGGGTCATCCTCTCTCTGTTCACTTGGATAGTTGTCAGCCAGCGTCATCATCAGGAAGTCTCTCACCACTCAAAGTGGACTCACTGTGCACTTTGTCTCCCAGACACCCCAGTCTGCGCTGAGGGAGCGAGCCAGACAGCCATGGGAGAGAAGTGAGGGAGTTGTCATCAAACACCCCCCTACCTCCTCTTCCCAAATTATCCTCCCTACCAACACCCTTACAAAAGTGGATTCACAGCAAATGAGGCACAGTAAAGGAGGCAGGGGTTCTTCTGGGACGGCGAGAACGTTTATCATTTCCACCAGCACTTTACATGATCCCAGCATGCTCTGTCTGTTCAGTCCCCTGTGACGCTTATTTACCTGCAGTCATCAACATCCTCCTGCCACGCTGCACGCACACACACAACACATGGAGTGGCGCACACACACACAGCCAGTCTAAATCCACAGCCAGTCGACACTGAATGCACAGTGTATGCACAAATGCCCACAAATGATAGAAAATGTGCTATATCAGATGAAAAGAGGACATGTATCATGGACAGAGGTTACATAAATGGAGTAATTTATTGGCTGATGTATCATAATTATCATACTTCAGAAACAAAGGAAGATGTAATACTGAAATCAGCATCACCTCCTCATACTAGATAAGATGTCTACTTTTAACATCCTTTGTTGCTGATGGAAGAGCAAATAGCCTGAACTGACTTGGAGTCCCTCTCTCTGGTGGAGGAGAGGAGGGGGCGTGAGAGTTCCCCCTATTCCTGTTTATCACTCTGGTGAATCAGTGTAATTTTTTGGTTAATTAACTAACTGGTGTCTCCAGGGCTTGTCTGTGCTCCACTTGATGCCAAACTGTATCAAACCACCCAAGCGTCTCAGAACTTTGGAGACCGCTGCTGGTCTCAAAATGACTTTGTAAAAGCAACAGCGAGGGGGTAAGTACACACACATTCAAATACACACACGAGCATGAACAAAAACAAACACAGACGCATGTGAGTGCACACACACACACACACCCCAGTAAAAAAACTCTCTCTCTCTCGTCTTGTTTCCCTACTTCCTGGAACACTCGTTCATGTTGTGCTGATGGTGTTTGCTCCTCAGGGTAACGGTTCATCTGAACTCAGGCCAGCATTGTCTCTTCCTCCTCCTACTATGCACTCCAAACTCCTCCATTTCCTCTCCTCCTCGGTCTTGGAAAACAGACTTCTTCGGCACTCCAACCAACTTCCACTGACCCACTTCAAACCCTCACTCTAGGCTCGTTTATTTCTTTACTTTCCTGGCATGCAGTACACAACATCCTTCCAAACTCACTTACACCGCAGTGGAAATAACTCTGGAGATGTCCCAGGCTCCTCCTGCCTGCCCTGGCCTGCCCAGTAGAGGCCCACAGGCAGAACACTACAGAGGAACTGGATCTCTGGCTTGGCCACAGGCCAAACCCCCAGGCCCAGGCCGGTCTCAGACCGCTAGACTGGAAACACACACGCACTCTCTTACACACTCAAAAAGCCACTCAGCACAGCGCCGTCCCCAGGTCCCCATGGAGAAACTTTGAGACGCTCGCTCGGCCACTCTCCTTCCGAGTGAACGCACACTGTACCAGGGTCGAAGGCCATTACCCCTCTCATTCACAGATATTGACCTGGGTACTCCTCTTGGATATTGATGCTCAGTGCAGCATGGCTGAGTTTGTTGATGCAATCTATATAATTGGCAGTGATAGTAGAACTGGTTGGCGGGGGGGGGGGGGGGGGTCCTCTGGTTGTCAGGGCTAATCTGGCCAGGCTAACTGTCTATCTAAGTCTTGCCATGGGCACTGAGCCTTCCAGAGGAGTGGTTCTATTATATCCCAGTAAAAGAGCCTGGCTGTATGTCACACACTGACACCCACCATTACATTAAGAGGGATGGTGGACGGGGGTTTCTGGACTGGTTGAAAGGATGCATTTGGATCTCTATATTAAGCAGCCCTGCTAATGGATGGGGGAATCGGGTTGTGCGCTATATTAAGGGGCTCCTATTAAATATACACTGAAACATGTGACACAATAGACAGTCCCAGACCAATTTCCCAAGCTATTCTGAGCGGAACAAACGAAAACACTTCCTGAAATAACAGGCTATTTACGCTGTGTTCCGGTTGTATTGGAATACATAACCGCTGTAGCTCGGCGACGTGATTGCTCTCGGGTTTTTCTGCTGTCCTCCTCTCTCCACGCTCTCTGAAGTCTGCATTTTAAACAAACACGCTTCTCACTGGGATAATTATACTAAAATTGCTCAGGCATTCTTAAAGTGTTATGTTTATGACGTTCCCTCTTTTCTTCAGTGACATCACTTAACAAAATGAATGAAGTAGTGAGAAGACCAGGAAAATATTTTCCTTATTTGTTTTTCTGGGTTAAACACCTCTGTTGACAGAGGTGTTGCACTGTCCTCCTCCCTAAGGCACAAAACCCACAAAAACAATGAACGCAACAAACACAACACTCATATTAATTCTTAAATATACTGTCACTCAACTTCTAGAGCTACAACCCTACTGCGGCACATCCTGATTGGCACATTGTCACATACAGGATGTATGCTAAGAGATAGTGGGCTAGAAAACTCATTTATAGACTTCTTGGTACGCATGTTTTACATCGAGGTCAGGAGAAGGGTTAATTACACCATATCACAAGAACAGCATGCCAATCTACTTTTAACTTCTCTGAGAAACAAAGCGCTAAAGCAGATGCACTATTCTACCAAACTGCTATATGAGGTGGCAAAGTATCTCTATCAGAACAGGAGATGTACATTCCAATGCAGTATAAATGACTGACTGAGAGATAGCTATATTGACACAGGTCACTCAACCTTGATTGGGCATTCTCATTTTCCAGACTATTTGGCCAGTAACGCTGCGTTGGTTGGTGGGCCTGCCTGCCTCTGTCAGCTGGCTCCTGACTGGGTTTGAGTGTATAATCATTCACATTAATGAGTATGATAATAGAATGCAGAGGATTTACTGTCTTGCTGGCAACTCTGTAAGCCTTACAACAATCATGCCGTGGGTTTTCCTTCCCCACGACACATCACAACAATACCAAATTCTCTGTATACAGAGAGATGTACAGACAGACAGACTAAATAACAATATCAGCCTGATGTTAACCCTGCTCTCCACTACGGCTGGGATGGAGCTCAGACTGAGACTCTGTTTACCAACTGTAGACTCCAGGGCAAGATCACCCAGAGTATGCCTTACTCTCATAGGGTTTAGTCAGGGAGAGTTAATGTCAGCAGTTCAACAAAGTGCACCAAGTAGCAGAGCACGCATGGCTTTAAGATGTTTTTCCACAGCAGGAGTTTAAGCTTACAGCAACACTCTCCCTCAGGACAAACATCCACAATATCACACAAACACTATAAAGGCCTTTTCTGTGGCAGAATTATTTTTGTTCCTGGGCTGTGTGTGTGTCTGGGCCCAGGGTCTCCTTGGCAGTAGTAATGGGCTCTAGTTGGGCTCCCTGCCTTGCTGCTGTGAATGGAGGCAAGGATAATGTGGGTCAGGGGGGGTTCTGTCGGGAGGTAATAAGCCACACACTGTGACAGGGGGTGGGGGGCCATGGTAACTCATTAATCCACCTTAGCACCAGCGGCGGGAAGGCCATGCTGGGCACAGTGCCACGGAGCAACGGAACAGCGAGGGGAAGTGTCCTGGTGTCCCCCCCCATGCCAGGCCAGGTAGAGGGCAGAGCTGACTGAGACCCTGGCTGGAATGTGGGAACAGACATGCTGCACTGGTCAGAGGTGTGACTCATTAACATACACACACTAATGAAGAGCCTGGAGTGAGACAGTAGGGCCCAGATGAGGCTCTGGGGAGACACACACAGAGACACACGCCCAGCCTGTTTGGTTGAGCACTGCTGTTGGAAATCTGACACTCCTTCGCAGACTGAGAAGAGGAGACACTGTCTCATTCGAGGTGAAAAAATAGAAAGGGATTATCCGATGGGAAAACCTCCAGCAACAGTGGAGCAGACAAAGACTCATATTTAGACTCTTCGTTTGAACAAAAAGCGTCTCAGAGGCTGCTTGAGCCTGGATACTGCGTGAACTCTCGATGAAGAGCCCAGCACAGCCACACCAGCAATTATTCCTTATCAGCAGCAGGGAACAAGCGTAACAATGCAGCCAACGCACAGCCCAGTAAAAGACAATCCGATTAGATTGCAGGCAGCATAATCAGCTTTTCCACATTCCTTGCAGCGAATATATAGTATATAAATATATAAAGGTGTTTTTCGGGCCGGACGACGATCCCCCGCCAGCAAGGCAGCCAGTCGGTCAGCCATCAGGAGTATGTGGATACGGTGCTGGACCTGGTGTGAAGCTGGGGCTGCGCTGGAATAATGAAGTGTTAGTATATTAATGAAGGGCTCTACACAGCTGCCGACACAGGGATTTGCATGTCCTTTTCTGCTCAGCGCTGGGCTGATGGCTGATTCAGCCCACACATTTAACCCCCCCAAACCCCCCGGACAGCTCTGTTAGCACGAGTAGACTCCCAAAACAAAACGGCGCGTGTGGAAACCATAGAGACATCCTTGGGAGACAAGGAGGCAGGGATAAAAAGATAGGATCAACCTGCTTTCCATACTGCCAGCTGGTAAATGTCCCCAAGACAGTAAATTAACCATCTGATTAGGATTTGAAACACAATCAAGTAAATGCACACGAGGCATCCACTTAACACTAAAAAAGCCAGGCCTTGAGGGAGCCAATGAGCAGCAATTTTAACTCTAACAGTCTAATAAATACATTTCATATTGTCACGTCCTGACCAGTATAAGGGGTTATTTGTTATTGTAGTTTGGTCAGGACGTGGCAGGGGGTATTTGTTTTATGTGGTTCGGGGTTTGTTGGGATATGTATTTATGTAAGAGGGGTGTTTGTTTTATGTGTTCCGGGGTTTTTGGGTATTGTTCTATGTTTGGTATTTCTATGGGTTTTCTATGTTGTGTATTTCTTTGTTGGCCTGGTATGGCTCTCAATCAGGAACAGCTGTACATAGTTGTTGCTGATTGGGACTCATACTTAGGTAGCCCTGTTTTCACCTGTCTTTTGTGGGAAGTTGTTTTTGCACTGCTGTGTTTAGCCTGTAAGACTGTCAAGCTGTCGTTTGTTGTCTTGTTTTTGTTATTTAAGTGTTAAATAAAAGTTTAATATGAGCACTCAACCCACTGCGCCTTGGTCTACTACATACGACGACCGTTACACATATATCCTATCAAAAAAATATTCTTAGGTTGTGTTTATACATGTCTTGGATAACATCAGAATACTTGATTAAAAAAATAAAATAACAATAGCATTTTCATGAGTATCTGTTGCTGCTTGCTCACCTGTGGAGCGCGTGCTTGCTCACCTGTGGAGCGCGTGCTTGCTCACCTGTGGAGCGCGTGCTTGCTCACCTGTGGAGCGCGTGCTTGCTCACCTGTGGAGCGCGTGCTTGCTCACCTGTGGAGCGCGTGCTTGCTCACCTGTGGAGCGCGTGCTTGCTCACCTGTGGAGCGCGTGCTTGCTCACCTGTGGAGCGCGTGCTTGCTCACCTGTGGAGCGCGTGCTTGCTCACCTGTGGAGCGCGTGCTTGCTCACCTGTGGAGCGCGTGGAACAGTGGTTATTCTATGAAAAAATGTTATTTTCAAATAGAACTCATCTCTGCAATTTCGAGAGTAATTTGGTAATGGTAAGGGTTTTGGAAACATCAGAATGAGCTATTTCTGATATTATATAAAAATCTAAATATCTTACTTGTATGTGACTGTAGGAGAATTTAAGAAAATCCCTTTTTGATACTCTGGGAAAGTAAAGGACATGTCCTCTTAAAACTGTTTATAACACAAATTATGTTTGTGATAAAGATTCTTACAACATACGTGTTAAATATACTTATTTAGGAAAAGTCAAGGACAGAGGAGGGCATGTCTTTAAAAATGGCAGAGATATAACTAGAAATGTTAATATGTTAAAATGTTAATATGCTAACAGTTGCTACATCCGTTTAAAAAACTGATCCATGTCTGTGTTAGTGTATCATTTTAAAGCATGACTTCAGGGCCTATTTTGGTTTTAGGTTCCGTCTTTAACATTGATATACTGTATGTTACTATCAAAGCATGTTACTGTATCAACTGTAAAGTATTCCATTTCAAAGTGCGGAATGTTTCACCTGGTCACACACAGCATGAAAGAGGGAGGGGGAGAGAGCGAGAGAGAAAGAAAGAGAGAGTACAGGGGGAGAGTAATTGGCCCAGCTGTCCTGAGGGCCTTATCGTATAAGAGGTGACAGAAATCTGAACGAAGGAGCAACACTGGAGCCTCCGAGCTGTCCCTCTATAAGGCCCTGAGCCCTTGCGGAGCTTCAAAGCCACTTTGTTGAGACCGTTAATGGTGCCGATGACAACAGCAGTGAGAAGCACCAAGCGGGTGAAATGCCCGGGCCAAAAGAAAAAGTAGCAGAGGGAGGAACACCACTGTCCAATGGCTATAAAAAACCCATTCTAAAATAACTTTAACAATTGGCAGTAACAGCACTCTCCAGTGTTACTTAAACTAAGCACTCAACCCCGGGGCAGCACAATTATATACACTCTCACTGAGATTCAACACAGAAAAAGTGCCAAAAACTGTTTCATTCCCTAAAAGCCAGGAGCATGCGGTGTAAAGGGGGCAGTTGAGAATGTTTACAGCTACATATTTCTAGGATGATTGGGCCATTCTTTGTGCCAACATGTGCTTACAATTTCCACACCAACGTAATATTTGATTATTTTCATTGCTATTCCCTTTTCGTTGCTATTCTTCTTGAGTTGAGTGAACATGGAAAAACTCTGACATTGCCGTGCCCTTGTTACCCCGCCCTTAGAATTTCATGGAACATGCAGTTATGACAGGTTACAGGCTACAGGCCTGTAAGAGCTGGGTTCTCAGGCATTTCAGCCTCTACTGATTATTTTTTTAGTTTAGACTCAGGGATTGAGTTTCCTTGGCTACAGCAATGACTAAGAGAGATAGACCAGGCCGGAATTGAAACAAAACAGAGGGGACAAGCTATGCTATTTATATGAAGCAAGCATTTAATTGTTTAAAAGGTTAGACTACAAGCAAGGGGTAAACAACAGAGAAATCTGGGCAGTGCAACGGTGTCACTGCAGGCTACTGAGAAAGGCCATTTTCCAGGCCTGTCACATGGCAGAGGAGCTGTCTACCTAGGAGACACACAGCTCCAGCCAACGGTCTCCTAGTTAGCTGGGCATGCTCCAGAACTCACAGACCAACCACACAATCACCAGCAGGAATGGGGCAATCACTGAAGTATTATCGTAACACATACATTACATACAGACATAGTCACATACACAGTCGTGGCCAAAAGTTTTGAGAATGACACAAATATACATTTTCACAAAGTCTGCTGCCTCAGTTTGTATGATGGCAATTTGCATATACTCCAGAATGTTATAAAGAGTGATCAGATGAATTGCAAAGTCCCTCTTTGCCATGCAAATGAGCTGAATCCCAAAAAAACATTTCCCCTGCATTTCAGCCTTGCCACAAAAGGACCAGCTGACATCATGTCAGTGATTCTCTCGTTAACACAGGTGTGAGTGTTGACGAGGAAAAGGCTGGAGATCACTCTATCATGCTGATTGAGTTCGAATAACAGACGAAGCTTCAAAAGGAGGGCGGTGCTTAGAATCATTGTTCTTCCTCTGTCAGTCATGGTTATCTGCAAGGAAACACGTGCCGTCATCATTGCTTTGCACAAAAAGGGCTTCACAGGCAAGGATATTGCTGCCAGTAAGATTGCACCTAAATCAACCATTTATCGGATCATCAAGAACTTCAAGAAGAGCGGTTCAATTGTTGTGAAGAAGGCTTCAGGGTGTCCAAGAAAGTCCAGCAAGCACCAGGACCGTCTCCTAAAGTTGATTCAGCTGCGGGATCGGGGCACCACCAGTACAGAGCTTGCTCAGGAATGGCAGCAGGCAGGTGTGAGTGCATCTGCACGCACAGTGAGGCAAAGACTTTTGTAGGATGGCCTGGTGTCAAGAAGGGCAGCAAATAAGCCACTTCTCTCCAGGTAAAACATCAGGGACAGACTGATATTCTGCAAAAGGTACAGGAATTGGACTGCTGAGGACTGGGGTAAAGTAATTTTCTCTGACGAACCCCCTTTCCGATTGTTTGGGGCATCCGGAAAAAAGCTTGTCCGGAGAAGACAAGGTGAGCGCTACCATCAGTCCTGTGTCATGCCAACAGTAAAGCATCCTGAGACCATTCATGTGTAGGGTTGCTTCTCAGCCAAGGGAGTGGGCTCACTCACAATTTTGCCTAAGGACACAGCCATGAATAAAGAATGGTACCAACACATCCTCCGAGAGCAACACATCCTCGAGAGCAACTTCTCCCAACCATCCAGGAATAGTTTGGTGACAAACAATGCCTTTTCCAGCATGATGGAGCACCTTGACATAAGGTAAAAGTGATAACTAAGTGGCTCGGGGAACAAAACATCAATATTTTGTGTCCATGGCCAGGAAAGTCCCCAGACCTGAATCCCATTGAGAACTTGTGGTCAATCCTCAAGAAGCGGGTAGAAAATCAAAAATCCACAAATTCTGACAAACTCCAAGCATTGATTAAGCAAGAATGGGCTGCCATCAGTCAGGATGTGGCCCAGAAGTTAATTGACAGTATGCCAAGGGCGGATTGCAAAGGTCTTGAAAAAGAAGGGTCAACACTTCAAATATTGACTCTTTGCATCAAATTCATGTAATTGTCAATAAAATCCTTTGACACTTATGAAATGCTTGTAATTATACTTCAGTATTCCATAGTAACATCTGACAAAAATATCTAAAGACACTGAAGCAGCAAACTTTGTGGAAATTAAAATTTGTGTCATTCTCAAAACTTTTGGCCACGACTGTATACACACATACACCTATACAGGCACGTACACACACGCCAACAAACAAAAACACAAATACACACACACACACACACACACACACACACACACACACACACACACACACACACACACACACTAGTGATGGCAAAACACCAAGGCTATCGACACACACAGGGGGGGCGACAGGTAACCTAGTGGTTAGAGAATTGGACTAGTAACCGAAAGGTTGCAAGATTGAATCCCTGAGCTGACAAGGTAAAACAAATCTGTTGTTCTGCCCCTGAACAAGGCAGTTAACCCACTGTTCCTAGGCCGTCATTGAAAATAAGAATTTGTTCTTAACTGACTTGCCTAGTTAAAGGTTTAAAAAAAAAAGTATAATAAAAAAAAAAACACCAAAAACCAATTGAAGTGAAGTGATGACCAAAGCAAATCACCAATACACTACCTCATAGAGAAATGTCCAAAGCAGAGATCATTCCATGGCATTGTACGACCAGCTTTGAAATAAAGTGAATACTGTCATAGCTAACTGAACTCACTCCCCATGCTGCAAAGTCAAACTACTCAAGCGGAGGTGTAGATGTACCATTCTGACGACAAGGACTGTTAGGGCCGTCATTGAAAATAAGAATTTGTTCTCAACTGACTTGCCTAGTTAAATAAAGGTAAACAAAAACTAAAAAAACTGCCAAGCTTCAAATGGCCATCCCTGACATGTGAATGTGAGTCAGACGGGCACTCTGAAAAAAAAAAAAAAAAAACATTTACTGGAAGAACTGTGCAGATGTAAAGTTGGTTATCAGAATTACAGAAAAAATGTCCTTCAATTTTTTTATGCGGCCAAGTTTCCCAAAAACTTTTCCAAAAATATCTGCTCCGAATTGAGATTCATAGATGTCTGCATAAAGAAGGGGGTGTCAGCTATGACATGACACATTGAGCTTGAAAAAATATAAGTGAAGTGGATTTACACCTGGTAACAGAATTGCAGTAACGGAATTACATCATGGGTCCCTGATCTGTACTAAGCAGATATGCATAATTATGAGTATAAAGTATTCAGACACCTTGACTTTTTTCACATTTTGTTACGTTAAAGCCTTGTTCTAAAATGTATTAAATAATTTCTTTCCCCTCAATCTACACACAATACCCCATAATGACAAAGCAAAAACTGGTTTCTATAAATCTTCGCAAATGTATTAAAAATAAATGTAAAAAATATCTATTTACATAAGTATTCAGGCCCTTTACTCAGTTCTTTGTTGAAGCACCTATGGCAGTGATTACAGCCTCGAGCCTTCTTGTGTATGACACTACAAGCTTGTCACACCTGTATTTGGGGAGTTTCTCCCATTCTTCTCTGCAGATCCTCTCAAGCTCTGTCAGGTTGGATGGGGAGCGTCACAGCACAGCTATTTTCAGGTCTCTCCAGAGATGTTCGATCGGGTTCAAGTCCGGGCTCTGGCTGGGCCACTCAAGGACATTCAGAGACTTGCCCCGAAGCCACTCCTGCGTTGACTTACCTGTGTGCTTAGGGTCGTTGCCCTGTTGGAAGGTGAGCCGTCGTCCCAGTCGGAGGTCCTGAGCGCTCTGGAGCAGGTTTTCATCAAGGATCACAATGTGCTTTGCTCTATTCATCTTTCCCTCGATACCTGCCGCTGAAAAATATCCCCACTGCTGCCCCGACGCTTCACCATAGGGATGGTATTGGCCAGGTGATGAGCGGTGCCAGGGATCCTCCAGATGTGACGCTTGGCATTCAGGCCAAAGAGTTCAATCTTGGTTTCATCAGACCAGAGAATTTTGTTTCTCATGGTCTGAGCGTCCTTTAGTTGTCCTTTGGCAAACTCCAAGTGGGCTCTCATGTGCCTTTTACTGAGGAGTGGCTTCCATCTAGCCACTGTACCATAAAGGCCTGATTGCTGGAGTGCTGCAGAGATGGTTGTCCTTCTGGAAGGTTCTCCCATCTCCACAGAGGAACTCTGGAGCTCTGTCAGAGTGACCATCGGGTTCTTGTTCACATCCCTGACCAAGGCCCTTCTCCTCCGATTGCTCAGTTTGGCCGGGTGGCCAGATCTAGGAAGAGTCTTGGTGTGTTCTTGGGGACATTCAATGCTGCAGAGATTTTTTGGGACCCTTCTCCAGATCTGTGCCTCAACACAATCCTGTCTCGGAGCTCTGACATGCACTGTCAACCTTGGGACCTTATATAGACAGGTGTGTGCCTTTCCAAATCATGTCCAATCAATTGCATTTACCACAGATGGACTCCAATCAAGTTGTAGAAACATCTCAAGGATGATCAATGGAAATAGGATGCATCTGAGCTCAATTTAGATGATCATTGCAAAGGGTCTGAATAATATGTAAATAAGGTTAAAAAAAATTATACATTTGCAAAGATCTCTAAAAACTTGTTTTCGCTTTGTCATTATATATATATATATATATAAACAATGTCGGTCTTGCCGCGGGGGATTCCCTGATCCACCTCTACGCAGACGACACCATTCTGTATACATCTGGCCCTTCTTTGGACACTGTGTTAACTAAACTCCAAACGAGCTTCAATGCCATACAACACACTCCTTCCGTGGCCTCCAACTGCTCTTAAACGGTAGTAAAACCAAATGCATGCTTTTCAACCGTTCGCTGCCCGCACCCGCCCGCTCGACTAGCATCACTATTCTGGACGGTTCTGACTATAATATGTGGACAACTACAAATACCTAGGTGTCTGGCTAGACTGTAAACTCTCCTTCCAGACTCATATTAAACCTCTCCAATCCAAAATTAAATCTAGAATCGGCTTCCTATTTCGCAAGAAAGCATCCTTTCCTCATTTACAAAATAGCCTCCAACTCTACTCAGCAAACTGGATGCAGTCCATCACAGTGCCATCCGTTTTGTCACCAAAGCCCCATATACCACCCACTACTACGACCTGTATGCTCTTGTCGGCTGGCCCTCGCTACATATTTGTCGCCAGACCCACTGGCTCCAGGTCATCTATAAGTCTTTGCTATGTAAATCTCGGCCTTATCTCAGCTCACTGGTCACCATAACAACACCCACCCGTTGCACGCGCTCCAGCAGGTATATCTCACTGGTCATCCTCAAAGCCAACACCTCTGTTGGCCACCTTTCCTTCCAGTTCTCTGCTGCCAATGACTGGAACGAATTGCAAAAATCACTGAAGTTGGAGACTTATATATCTCCCTCACTAACTTTAAGCATCAGCTATCTGAGCAGCTTACCGATTGATGCAGCTTTACATAGCCCATCTGTAAATAGCCCATCCACTCTACCTACCACATCCCCATATTGTTTTAATTTACTTTTTTGCACACCAGTAGTTCTACTTGCACATCATCATCTGCACATCTATCATTCCAGTGTTAATTTGCTGAATTGTAATTACTTCACTACTATGGCCTATTTATTGCCTTACCTCCTCACGCCATTTGCACACACTGCATATAGACTTTTCTATTGTGTTATTGACTGTACATTCGTTTATTCCATGTGTAACTCTGTGTTGTTGTTTGTGTCGCACTGCTTTGCTTTATCTTGGCCAGGTCGCAGTTGTAAATGAGAACTTGTTCTCAACTGGCCTACCTGGTTAAATAAAATAATAAATGGAGTATTGTGTGTAGATTGATGAGGAAAAACATTTATTTAATACATTAGAACATTTAGAATAATGCTGTAACGTAACAAAATGTGAAAAAGTCTAGGGGTCTATATACTTTCCGAATGCACTGTACAGCATATGGAAATAGATGGGGCTCATGGGTAGGTGTCAGTAAGAGAGAGAGGTGACATTAACTGGAGAGAGAAGAGAGAGGCAGAGAGAGAGAGGGAGTGGTTGTCCAGACCGTTTTCATACTCTTGCTTTGACCACCAGACGACAGAAAGAGAGAAAACTTATGAGCTGAACAGAATTACGAGTTTTTATCACGTCATAATTCATAAACAAAAAAGTGTTTCAGTAAAAATACTGTAAGTCATTGGTGGGTCTACCTTTACTTGTTACTTCTGTGAACTTTCAATATCCTCTCTCCTCGTGAGGGAGAGAAATTCGAAAATATCTTTAAAATGTGGGTTTTTGGTATAGGAATTACAAGGTAATGTTTCTTAAACTTACAGAACTCAAATAATTGATCCAAAACTAAATATAAGTGTTGATATTAGTTGGCAGTGGTCTTTACTTCAACAATAGTGTTTTTATGTATTTCTACTAACGTTTTAGACTTTCTAAGTCCCTTTTTCCATCTATTTGACCAGAAATCAAGGGCATTATTTACGCCTCATTTTTAAGATGGAAAATTGCTGAAAAAGGTATCTATGCCTTCATGTCCCCAAAAAATAGACTCTTAGCTTTCACTTGACATGCTCCTATGAACTTCACATGTTGGTTCTCATGGGTTCTTTCAGATGGAAATTACCAGCCATATTCCTCTCAATCACATATAAATTGTTCTTTGAGCATGCAGAACACTCACAGATTGATTTTCTACCTATAACCCAAACCACTCATCTGGAAAGATTGTGTTAATGCCATTTAATAATCAAACATCCAGTCAATTTCCACAATTATCATGTCCCGTCGACCACCAGCTCTCCGATCAATAACGCTTAACTGCACAACTTGAGCTGATAGAGGATTTCAGGTGACAGATTGTGGCCTGTTAGAAGAGAGGATCAGACAGGGGGTCTTGGATGGGGGAGACCCTGGCTCAGACTCTGGCCCAAACCCAGGCCATGAGATGCTCTGATTGGAGACTGCCTACTGTCCTGAGACCTGTTGCCTCCAGATGGCCCCTGGGCCCCTCTTCTCTTCCCTCCATCACATGTTCCCTATCCTCCTTTCATCATCCCCTCATCTCTGACTCACAGACCCTGGCTCTCTGACTAGCTCCACAGAGAGGGGGCAGAGCAGACGCTCAGCACAGCCAGACCCCTTTGATTCCTCACACAAGAGATGCCGGCTCCATACATTAATTGGTGCTTGTGAAACGTGGATTTAGTGCTTTCGAGGGCCCATTTCATCTGAGTAAGCGGTCTCCAGAATCTATTCTGCCTCTGCCCACCCAGTGGAATCCTGCAGGTCTTCCACCCCTGCCCCCTGACTCTGACCGTCATCCCTCTCCCATCCAGCCCCCTCCCATCCAGCCCCCTCCCTGGGTCTTTGAGAATATTACCTCACACTCCTAGCTAGGCTTAACCTATCACATAGTATAGCCAGGCCTTGGCACTAGTCCCTCCTCGAGCCTCACCCCCTCACCCTGCCCTCCTCTCAGTACAGAGTCTCTTCAACATGACTGCCTCACGCATGACTGGATCCCCTGGTTCACAGAATGCAGTAAGCCATTAATTACGTCAAAGCAGAAAACAAGTGGCACTGTGCATGAGAAAAATAAATACAGCAATGCAGGCAGAGAGGAACAGAACGGCCCGGTAATGAAGAGAACCACAGTACACTGACAACAGCAAGATGAGTCTCTAGGTAAAGAATGATAAACAAGCACAATCTCACAGTTTCTCAGCAAACATAAAGCTATCGGAGAGAGCAATCTGAGTATATAGTCCCTAAAACCCAAAGCTGACATAAATGAGGAGCATCCTATCCGTGGGCCTACAGGGCATACTTCCACAGCATACTTCCACAGCATACTTCCACAGCATACTTCCACAGCATACTTCCACAGCATACTTCCACAGCATACTTCCACAGCTTAACACTGTGCTGGTGATGTTTGAAGTGTGACTCAGGATGTCCATGCCATTGTTTCTCTGTACAATTACTTCCACTTTATCTACATCCAACAACAAGGACCTGTTAGTCAACACCAACACAATGAGAAAGAGCCATGCTCCTTGCAAGCCCCCTCATTGTGTGCGTGTGTGCATGCGTGTGTGCGTGTAGAGAGTATAGGGGGGACCAATCTGTCCACATCTCTCCTTGCGGTGGCACCTCATTAGTCCCTCCCCTTGTTAACAAACCTCTATACGCTACAACGGTGATGTCAGCACAGCGGTCGCACAAACACGACCAACCAGCCTCATGCACAGAGGGGAGAGAGCCATGTGAAAACGCCTCAATGACAAGCAAACCGGCCGTGAAAATCCACCCGCCAAAAGCATGGAATGATTTTCATGGCTAAGTAATATATTAACCATATAGGAGGATCTTTATTCAACAGCTAGCCTAGTCAGTCCTCAGTGAGACTGTAGCATTGTGCTCCTCCATCATCCCAGGCTTATGTAACAGATACCCTTCACCTTCTCAGAGACTTTTCAGAGTCCACAGACAGCAAATTAAAACAGAAGACAAATGACTCAAAACGAGAGAGAGCAGCAATGTGAAAGCTGTTGAGGGAAAATGAAAGAGCTCTCATTATTGACTATTTCAGGGGACGTTCTCTTTGAACTTCACTCATTTATCCTCCTGCCTTGCTTTAGTATTGCACTAGATATACAAATTATTAGAGGAGGGAGAGATGGAAGATAAAAGGGAGAGTGCGGATGATGAGAGAGAGGGAGAGTGTGATTAAACGACAGAGCCGGTCCCTGTGGGATAGAGGGCTTATTGCATTTTAAATGGGTGGATTGGTGGCTTGGTGACCCCTGGCCAGCTCCAGCCGCACCTCTCCACAGGTCAGGGGCAGCCTCCACCCTGCAAGCCCATTGGACCCTGGGAATAAAGGCTCCAGAGGTCACCGGCTAACCTGTTTATCCTGCAGCCATAGCAACCCCAGTACTAGTCTTGGGCAAACATAAACAGCGGGAGCAGCGGTGGGTTGCTGTGTGCTGGGTGTAAATGGCGAGGTCAGATGGATATAATACAAGGCACTGCTGATTCATGCATCAGGAGCCCTGTCTGTTCACTCCTCACGCTGCTCTCTGCAGCACGGCCTGCCACTCACCAAGCCTCTCTTTCACCTTCCCTTTCTCCCCACTCCACATGCTAAGTGGTAACATTGTTACGGTCAATTTGTCCCATTCAGTCCCAGTGGGCAGTGTCCTTCTCGTGACAACCCACAGAGAGACCACACTGCTTGGGAGGGCCTGACACCAAGGTCCAGCGGAGGGAGAGGGGGTGAAAGGGAGTGGGAGGGGCGGCAGAGCAGGTTAGCCTTGGGGCCCCCAGGCAGGCAGCTCAATTGTATTGGTGTTAGGCAATCAGTCAGAGGGTGGTGGAGATGTCGCCAGCTCTCTCACAGAGCCTGTGATCGGGCTCCTCTGGCCAGGTGACGTAACCCACAGGAGGGGGTGGCGGGGACAGGATTAAGTCCTCCTGCAACAGGACAGGGGCACCTGTTATTTTAGCACAGTAGGCACAACACTTGCTTTGGGGGGTGCTGGCGTGCACAACTGTTAGAGAATGGAGAGGGTGCTAACAGGGCCCCCATTCAACAAATCCTGGACGGCACTGAATCACACACACACACAGGAAAACTAACAGACTGTGACAAACATATTCTCCCTTTCTTTTTATTTCTTCCTCGGTCCCCCTCTCTCTCACATACACACTCAGACAGATCCTGCAAATTAGTTGAGAATTCCACAATGAGAGCAGTAGGGGTTCTTTGGCCCAGAGTGCAGGGAGGGAAGAAGGGAGGGAAGTTGTGGATCTTTCCAAATTAAGTAACTTTATAATAAATCACTGTGCTCTGCTTGCTGGGGATTAGCTGAGCTTCACTGGGCAGTTTGTTAAGCTGTGAGGAGCACTGGAGAATAGGAAAGCGTCGCACAAAAAAACAGTGAAATCAGCACCACCTTGGAGCAGCGAGAGAGTATAAAGTTACCATAGGCCTACTGATAGGGGTCTGTTTGCTCTTATTTAATACATCCTCCTTGGCTCGAGGAAATTAAAAATGAAAGTACAATGAGGAGATCACAGCGTTTATCAGACAGGCGTTTCCTCTGTTCTTATCACCTAATGTATTCCTTATGATATTTATTCTGTAACGAGTGCCAGTGGGATGATGAGTGTACAAGAGGAGGTCGAAGGCATTAGCCGGGAGAGCGGTGTGGGAGAGAAACTCCCTAGCCAGGAGAACACACAGCACGCAACACAACACAGCACGCAACACAACACAGCACGCAACACAGCACGCAACACAACACAGCACGCAACACAACACAGCACGCAACACAACACAGCACGCAACACAACACAGCACGCAACACAACACAGCACGCAACACAACACAACACAGCACGCAACACAACACAGCACCAACAGATGAATCATTAGCCAGATGCAGCCAGCAGCCCTCCATTCTCTTTCTCTTCTCTCCATTTCTCTCTCTCTCACCACACAGGCAAAGAAAACAGCGGCACGAGGCTGGGACTGTAGAACAACAGCCCAGCATCTGGGCATCAGGAGAGTATAGGTTAGAGAAGGTAGGTAAGGTATGCAACCTGTGGCAGAGTCCAGGGAGAGAGAGAGGGCTTTCAGGGGATATTAAAGAGCCCCTTGTCCTTCGAGCCTGATTGACACATGAGAGTGAGGGGAGGGCTTGTGCTATTCCCTTGGCTATATCTTAGCTTTCACAAAACTGTCTCCACTCCATAGCCCCCTTTTCTCTCCTGCTCTGCTCTCCTCTCTCACACTTGGGCTCATTATTGGAATGCTCTGACCCTTGGGGACTTCACTTACTTTTCTCCCTTTCCAGTCACAAACCTCAGCGCCCAACAAAAGGCAGCTCAAAGGCAATTTGAATTTGAAACCGGGAGCACAACAAAAACCTGCAGCTTCCTCCCAAAATAAGAAACTTTGGGGAGCTAGCTCAGTGTCATCAACTCAGAAAAACGCGAATTTGATTTTGACACTAGCCAGCCGGCTAACTGTACTGTAAAGTGTACTGTAAAGGCAGCAGCAGCTGCTGTAAAAAGAGAAGGACAGAGGGAAAGGGAGAGAGAAGAGCCCGAGGGGAGGACGGGTGTAGGGACACCCGGGCCTTGGACAGGATCACAGCGCAGCATACACACACACCAGTCACAGAGAGGGCTGCTGCTCTCATAGCTACTGAACTCTTCGTGTGAAAGAAGAGTAAAATGAGTCATTTTGTGCATTTACATTTTTTGATTACATTTAATCAATAATGATAATACAGTTTTAGTGTTCAATTCATTGTAACGGTAGGCTAGTTGGGAAAATACATTATCATAGCCTACTATTGCACATTCTTTTGAATATAGCAAAAAATGTCAGTCTCGGTTACTTTCCTAATATATAGGGAAGTCAGAGATTAGCATACCTTCTTATAGTCGTCAACAATAAATCGTGTTGTCTGTCTGTTACAACAACAACAAAAAATGTATGTGGCTTGGACATGGAGCTACGCAGTATGAAATCAAGAAACTACACAATGCTAGAAAAATCCAGGTAATATTAGCCTATTGAACAAAATTGTAGCCTATAATTGTCAAAATTATGTGTGTCGACAAGTGTGGCTGGCTGGTGACACTCCCTCAGAGGGAAAATGCCGTATAATTTCAAGTAAGTTCCCCACATTCGTTTGAGACGTTTTCAAACCCATCACAATGCATCACATTTCATTATGTTCAGAACACCATTATTCCCTAAAGCATCGGCATGGCGCTACGGGAGGCAATGTCCCATAGCGCGCACCACCACCCTCAACCACCGGACCCCAATGTTGGACAGCTCTGCCCACTTACCGCTGATTGTCGAGTAAAAGGTGCGCCCGGAACGCGACGATTACACAGTTCTTGCCTCCACAGTATGATGTCCCCTGGATTAATATCCAGTATGTAAGAAGATAGACAGGTCCGAGGTTTTCGTCAACACCAATCCCAACGTCGTTTGTAAACTACTACTCCTCTCTGTCGCACCTGTCTCTGGCAAAAACTGATCCCGTACGGCGGCGTGACATCCCTAAAACAACTGTCTCTCGGGTTGTGTATTCATATACCCCCACCAACCCCCAGCACACACAACACCACCTGTCCCGGTGGACAAGACACCACAAAGCGGTTCTTATGTCGCGCCACGACACATGGCATTCCCGTTGAGCTCTGCAGCAATATTGCTCCTCAGACAGCCGTCCGGAATTCCTAAGTAATTTGGGATTGCTGGTAGCAGTGGCTGATGTAGAAGGACTGATTGCAATAACAATCCATGCAGCACCCAGTGGCACTGAACCAGCTGTAGCATAAGAAAATTACATCTGTTTTTCGCTCTCCCGGCCTGCACTATAGCAGTTGCGTTATCAATCATCTATCCCCACAATAGTTATTTTGTGCTCGATGTAGCTGCGCACGGCTGCTGCTCTTGCCAGTATACTGTCATTCATTACTGCGTCTTTTCACTTCGGGTCTCATTGAGAGAAAGAGCTGTTCATCAGTCTGGTATGCGCCCCTTTTCCAGTATGCTTCTGCTTCAGGATTCCGCGGGTAGAAAATTCCCATTCATCAGCTTATGAAAAATATGTATTTTTTCTGTAGTTTACCCCTCATGAGCTTTGTGAAGATAGGAAGATCACAGGGTGTTTCTTTACTAGCGGTGGAATACAGATTATTCAGTTGGCTACTGCTCCCTCCTGTCACCCACAGGGACAGAAACGAGGCGATACCAAAACCTGAAGCAGAATTACGCAGTGACTGGAATGGAATTGATTACTAGATTATCATATTTAATTAGGCAAATTATTTTATTCTTAAATAAAACAGTAAACATCAAATCAATACATTTTAGGCATGGGCCTCTTTGTAACTCCAGAAGAACAATAAGGAATGAGTTGTTCCAAATAGTCAGATGGGACTTTTGGAGTCTTCAAACTATCTACCAGAGCCCGCTATAGAAAAGATTGTTTTGTATCATGCTCGATGAATATCCTCACATGGATAACATAATACGATTTACCACTTTCCAAAAGCCATTAATTATAAAATTCTAAGGACATTCATCGAAATTACAAGTATGAGGGGCGGCACGTAGCCTAGTGGTTAGAGTGTTGGACTAGTAACCGAAAGGTTGCACGATCGAATCCCCGAGCTGTAATCCCCAAGGTAAAAATCTGTTGGTCTTCCCCTGAAGGCACAGCATTGTTCTTAGCCCGTCACTGAAAATAAGAGTTTGTTCTTAACTGATTTGCCTAGTTAAATAAAGGTAAAAAAAATTAACAGAACTGTAATGACCCTGGGTTTATAAGCGCGGAAATCGACTCTGCCACTTGAGCATGCTTTGCGGCACAGTCGATAGCGCGCCGGACTTCGGGCTTGAAGGTCGACCGTTCGAGACCTGCTCCCTGCCTGTTCATTACATTGGTGTCAGAAGTGATCGGACCTTGTATCCACGACAGTGCGTGTGCTTGGCCGGTGAGCGCGTTCCTGTAAGGCGTTGAGTTGCAAGCTAGCGCGAGGATGCGCTCTTTGAAAGGAGGGAGTAGTGTAATGACCCTGGCTTTATAAGCGCGGAAATCGACTCTGCCGCTTGAGCATGCTTTTGCGGCACAGTCGATAGCGCGCCGGACTTCGGGCTTGAAGGTCGAGGGTTCGAGACCTGCTCCCTGCCTGTTCATTACAGAACACTTTGTGTCCTAGGTCAAACATATAATCTCTTGATGGTGTTAATGCAGCACACATGTTTTGTACAAAAAAATCTGATAGACATTAGCCAAATATATTAACATACACTATTAAACAGCTGATGTTAGCTTATAGTACCGAACTACAGTGTTATGATACAAACTATTGTTTCGATCAGCTGATTGAGTATAGGCATACTCAATACTTCAGAAAGTAGTCACACCCTTGACTTTTCCCACATTTGGTTATATTATAGTCGGAATTTAAAGTAGATTACATTTAGAATTTTTGTCACACCCTGATCTGTTTCACCTGTGTTTGTGATTGTTTCCACCCTCCTGCAGGTGTCGCCCATCTTCCCCCTTAGCCCCTGTGTATTTATACCTGTGTTCTCTGTTCGTCTGTTGCCAGTTCGTCTTGTTTGTTATGTCAACCAGCATTTTTGCCTCAGCGCCTGCTTTTCCCAGTCTTTCTTTTTCTCGCCCTCCTGGTTTGGCCCTTGCCTGTCCTGAATCTGAGCCTGCCTGCCGACCTGTACATTTGCTCACCTCTGGATTATTGACCTCTGCTGACCCTGAGCCTGCTTGCCGTCTGGTACCGTTGCCCCACCTCCGGTTTACTGACCCCTGCCTGCCTTGACATGTATATTGCCTGCCCCTGTTGGATTATTAAACCATTGTTAATTCGACGCTGTCTGCATCTGGGTCTTACCTTCATACCGGATACTACAAACTGGCTAGTACGGATAGTACTAGTACGAACACCACCTTCCCGGCAGCCCCGTTTACCTCCACCAGAATGCTTTAATCGAGAGCCAAGCCACTGAGGGGCGTTTTTAGCTCAGTGTGCCCTCATTTGAGCTTCAGCAATCCTCCTTCCCCTTGAATTGCTCCAAGATAGCCTACCTCATCCTGCTGATGTCTGGGAGGGCTCTCACCTGGGCTGCCGCCGTATGGGAACAGCCGGCCATGTGCATGAGTCTGCAGGGGTTCGGGGGTTCGGTGAAGGTTTTTGATGCCCCGTTCTCCGGGAGAGAAGCTGTCTGGAAGCTAATCCAGCTCCGGCAGGACGCCCACAGGGTGGCCAACTATGCGGTGGATTTCCGCACGTTGGCAGCGGAGAGTGTGTGGAACCAGGAATCACTGTTCAACATGTTCCTGCACGGTGTCTCGGAGGAGGTTAAGGACGAGCTTGCTGCTCGGAAGTTACCCATGGCTCTTGACTCCCTCATCGCTTTGACCATACGCATCGATGGATGATTGTGGGAACGACGGATGGAGAGGAAATTTGATTTAGCTCGCACGTCCAGGGATTCCTCAGACATCCCCGAAGTCATCGATGGTCCCGTTGCCGAGAGCACCCGAGGTTTCCTGACCTTCCTTGAGAGTCACCAAAGACGGCAGAGGCATTGTTTACCGAGCCTATGCAACTAGGCAGAGCTGGGCTATCGCCAGCGGAATGGCAACACAGAATCAACACAAGGAGCTGTCTGCATTGTGGGACTTTTGGTCATTTTGTGTCCTCTTGCCCGGTAAAAGACCAAGCTCAACGGTAGGAGCGAGTACTCTGGTGGGACATATGGAGAACTTTTCTGCTTCCCTTACTCGCACCCCTTTTCATGTGGGGAAACGAGCCCAAATCTCTCCGGGTCCTCATTGACTATGGGGCCGATGAGAGCTTTTGGACGCCACACTGGCTTCCGAGCTGAACATCCCCACTCAGCCCCTCTCCATTCCCATGGATGTTAGAGCGCTGAATGGGCGCTCTATAGGTCAGGTCACCCATAACACCACTCCCATCAACCTACGTGTGTCAGGGAATCACAGCGAGACCATTCAATTCCTGCTCATCAAGTCCCCCCAGATTCCAGTGGTTTTGGGATTCTCCTGACTCCAGTGACACAATCTCCTCATAAACTGGTCTATGGGTGCTATCATGGGCTGGAGTCCGTTCTGCCCCGCCCATTGTCTGAAGTCAGTGCACCCTGCCCCGGGATGTCTTCCTGGGGGCTCGGACCTCTCCACCATTCCTGCGGAGTACCTGGACCTCTGGGAGGTGTTCAGAAAGTCCCGGGCCACATCCCTTCCGCCGCACTGCCCCTATGACTGCGGGATTGACCTTCTCCTTAGCACCACGACACCTCGGAGGTCTGTACTCTCTGTTGGGACCAGAGACCAAGGCTATGGAGACCTACATTGGGGACACTGTCCGCTCCGCGGTCCTGGAGTGAGCCCATTCCTCCAGGCTTGCCTGACACCCGGGCTCTCGTCGGACCCTGGCCTTCATGCAACAACACTTTTGGTGGCCTACTATGGTTCCCGATGTTGCCATGTTTGTTGCCGTCTGCGCACAGAACAAGACACTTCGTCAAGCTCCGGCTGGTCTTCTCCAACCACTGCCTGTCCCTCACCGTCCCTGGTCCCATATATCCCTGGATTTTGTCACGGGTCTCCCCCCGTCTGAGGGCAACACTGCCATCCTGACTGTGGTCGACCAGTTTTCCAAAGCCGTCCACTTCATTCCTCTCCCCAAACTACACTCGGCCAAGGAAACGATCCAGCTTATGGTGCAGCACGTCTTCCGGATCCATGGACTCCCGGTGGACATGGTCTTCAACCGCGGTCTGCAGTTCTCGTCCCGGTTCTGAAAGGCGTTCTGCACGCTCACTGTCATCGGCCAGCCTGTCCTCCGGATTCCACACCCAGTCCAATGGCCAGTCGGAGCAAGCCAACCAGGACTTAGAGACGACTCTTTGCTGCCTAGTCTCTGCCAACCCTGTTCCCCATCTCTAGAGTTATTAGCCCCACCGCTGTTTGTCTTTTGTTACTTCGTACTCTCCGTATTCACCCTACTTTCCATGTGTCTAGGATTAAGCCCGTGTCTCACAGCCCTTTGTCTTCTGTTTCCAGGCCCACCCCTCCTTCCCGTGTCATCGATGGCCATCTGGCGTACACAGTGAGAAGCCTCCTGAGTGTTCGACTACGGGGCAGGGGTTTCCAGTGCCTGGTTGACTGGGAGGGTTATGGCCCAGAGGAGAGGTGCTGGGTCCCTGCTACATCCTATACCCAGCCCTCATCACCGACTTTCACCGCCGGCACACCGGTAAGGCACACCGGTAAACCAGGTATACGCCCAGGTAGGACGCCAGGTGGTGCCCCTGGGGGGGGGGGGGACGGTACTGTCACACCCTGATCTGTTTCACCTGTCTTTGTGATTGTCTCCACCCCCTTCAGGTGTCACCCATTATCCCTTGTGAATTTATACCTGTGTTCTCTGTTCATCTGTTGCCAGTTCGTCTTGTTTGTCAAGTCAACCAGCGTTTTTGCCTCAGTTCCTGCTTTTTCCAGTCTCTTTTTCTCGCCCTCCTGGTTTTGACCCTTGCCTGTCCTGACTCTGAGCCTGCCTGCCTGACCACTCTGCCTGCCCCTGAGCCTGCCTGCCGACCTGTACCTTTGCCCACCTCTGGATTATTGACTTACTCTGAGCATTCCTGCCGTTCGGTACCGTTGCCCCACCTCCGGTTTACTGACCCTTGCCTGCCTTGACCTGTCTATTGCCTGCCCCTTTTGGATTATTAAACCATCGTTAATTCGACGTTGTCTGCATCTGGGTCGTACCTTCATACCTGACAGTTTTCACTTTGTCATTATGGGGTATTGTGTGTAGATGGGTGAGACCTTTTTTGTAATCAATTTTGAATTCAGGCTGTAACACAACAAAATGTGGAATAAGTCAAGGGGTATGAATACTTTATAAAAGCACAGTATACCATTAGTCAACTAGTTTTCCTGATTAACAACTTGTGTCATGACCATGTAAAGGCAGCTGCCAAAGTACCACACAAAGTACAGGCTACATTTCCTCTAAGAGTATATTTCCTAGTAGGACTATAGAAAACGGCCCAGTGGATCACTGCACCCACACACCAGAGGACAGGGCAAGCAGCAGCAACATTATTCAAGCAGTGCAATGCTGGGGCCAGGGCCTGAATAGTGATGTGTTCTCCTCTCAGACACAGCACACCTGAGAAGAGCAGATTCAATAGGAGGATAGGATCGCAGCCTAAACTAAGGTCTCCACAAGGTAATATCCCATTAAACTGGAATGACGGCCAGTCACTATAAATATTACAGTGACCCGAGGACACTTAAATCAATTAAAATGTAAAGTATGGCTGTAAGGAATGCTCTGGTGTGCCAGCCTTTCATGGAAACTTTTTACTAAGTGTTGTGCGCGTGTATTTTATTTCCTAACATTCTGAAAGGGGGCAAGTACACTTGCAATTTCAGTCTATTGTGGTATTCTCTGGACTGGACTTAAGCTTTTTTCAAACTAATAAATGAGGACAAAGAAACTTTGCGCCAAATTCAGCAGAAAAATTGAGCTTCTGTTAATTTGGTCTATTTGCTTTCTTGTCAAGGATGGAGGAGGATGGGGAACGGACAATAAATAAACCAAAAACATGTTTTGTTCTTCCTCCCTTTCATCCCACACAGTGTCTCGCTGTAGACCTGCGCTAGATAAGACCAGAGCTGAGTGGGATGGGAAAATGAAATGGCTTAGCAAAAATCGTGACCTTCGAAGAGAACACTGTGCTTTTTAATCTTTAAACAACGTGGGGAGAAGGGGCAGGGCAATGCAGTGCAGGCTTCCTCTAAGAGGAGATGCTAAAACTAGATCAGTACTGAATACAGCAGTAATTATTGTTCTGCTGCAGAATGTGCCTGATATGAATGAACCCATAGGGCAGGTGTCATGACGAAGGATATGATGTTAATGATGCATAGTCCATTGGCTATTGTCGATTTTTTTTTATTGTCAATTTTGTAGTATGAGCACTAACAGCACGTTGTCCTCAGAGATGTAAAAACCTACAGTAGTTCAACTATGGGCAAAGATACTGAAATATAATAAGCTCATGTGATCAGGTTCAATTGGATTATATGGTGTAACAAATCTCAAGTCTCCATCTGCCTGTCTCCACCTCTCCTTGAGAACTGATGCCATGTTTGATAAAGGAATAGCCAATCAAAACCACTCAGACATTGGTGAAGTTATGTATCATGTAGGGTGTAACTTTGTGTTGGATATTGTGGGGTTCAGGGTCAGCAGCAATGGGTTCTCTAGAGTACTTTGGGGCATTCCCCCTGTAATATATACTGTATATATATTTTTAATAGCTTTGAAATGGTTGTTTCTGGTAAATTTTGAATGGAAAATGCATCCAAAAATGTCCTAATAATTTGGTCAATATACCCCAATCACAACTGAAATACCAATATTTGTCTATATTACTTTAAACTGTGTTCTTCTTAACAGTTCAGAAAGTTCACCACCACACCCCTTTAAGTGCATTTAAATGTCAGAACACATTTTTCTATCTTTGTACCCTTGGCTCGTACATAGTCTTGAATAACTCATTTCTTATTCCCAATACCGTAGGTGCATAAAGATGGCGGCACCCATGCACTTACCACAAATTCCTCGTTTTGCTCACCGTATTGTACATTGCTCTCTGTTGCTCTTTTTTTGTATGGTCATTAGCAGAGTATAAATTATCCCAATTTTAGATTCAAGATTCTGGCAATTTGAAAAGCATAAAATGTAGACTGTGCTGACTTGTTGGCACATTGAACCATATTGTGGACCGTAGTTTTTAAACTCAGTGGATGGTGCTAAAACAATGACGCCATATCTGAATTCTGCCGTCTTTATGCACTTTTGCAGTTTAACTTAACAGGAGTCGAGGCAATCGGAGATCAGAAAATTCTTACTTGGTTACACAATTTAATTGGAGTATTAATTCATACATTTATTGCAACCTTATACAAAGGTGGGCATATAGTGGTACAGAGAGGGGTCAGATCTTCAGTCTCAATTCACTTAAATGCACCAAATACCTGTTTACGCCTGTCACTACCAGCAATAACATTCTGGCATATTGTTTTCCTATCTATGGTATTCCGCTTCTCCTGGTGGATATGACAAACGGCAACGTGGTTCAATCTGCTTTTTGTCATTGTAGCGCGCAACCACGTCTTCAACCTACATGACAACCAAATGAAATCAGAATGTAGGCAACAAAATTTGTTATAGCACTTGGGCTACAGTCAGCAAAGATGAGGAGCTGAACCGATAGATCCAATCTGTGTGCGATGTAAATAGCTGTGCAACGTACCCTATCAGACTGCCTTATAACTCAAATTCTCACCTGAGGACCTTTTCATCCTCTCCCTGCTTCAATATGGCAGTGCCCTTTCTCTCTTTACTGTCTCTGACCCCTGCGGTGACAATCAATTAAATCAGAATGTAGGCAACAACATTTGTTATAGCACTTGGGCTACAGTCAGCAAAGATGAGGACCTGAACTGATAGTGCCTTTATAAATCAAGTTCTCAACTGATGACCTGTTCATCCTCTCCCTGCCTCTACATGGGCAGACTGGGACCAGAAATTGGCCCTGGCATTTCAAAAATACCGGGCCATTTATTTCATATAGGTCTCCACACCGGCCCATTTTTTTTCTTGAGCCCCCCATTATTAGCTAGATAATGATCATTTTGTGCAAAAAAAAATAATAGTTAGACAGGAACACTGGGCTAAAAATGGACCAGCCCATCCACCCCTGATGGGCGGTACCAGCTCTCTCTCTCTCTCACTCTCTCTATTGCCTGTCTTTGAACCCTGCCATAATCATACTAATTTTCCCCCAACTTCAGACACCCCTGAACTTCAGACACAATTTTCATGGACTGGAAAATAATGGAAGTTTTAAATACACCCTTCAAGCTAGCTGACCACCAATTGTCATTACAATTTATGTAAGTTAAGTTAGGTTTTGAGAGTTTTTTAAAATTTATGTATTGACATTTTGTGGGACACGCTGCAAATCATAAAATTCGACTTGCGCGACAGACCACAAATCATTTAATATCAAGCTTTTAACCTCTAAACTATAGCTAACGGTTTTACTAAAGGTGATAGCTTATTTGCTCAATGTTGATAGGACTGTTTAGTAATGAGAAATAAATAAATTGTAAGCGTTAGATAATACATATCATATATCATATCATGAAAACAGCTGAATGTTGTCAAGCTTTACCGTTTCAAATTTGAAGCGTTTTGCACAATCTGCAAGAATGAACTTTGAACCATTAACTTTTTTGACACCTATCACTGTGTTGATTATGTTTCATCTTACAACAGCTACATAGAGGCTGTATTTAGTAAAATGGTAGCTACAATGTATGCATCAATATTAAACTATTTGTGACTGCAATTTTAATTACAGATAACAACATCAAACAAAAAACGTGAGTATACTTTCAGTTTATTGTGAAACCTTTCATCTTCAAATGTCAATACCTTAGTTTTGAATTGTAAATGTTTATACATATTGAAATTATCTTTCTAAAATGAGTATATTATGCCAAGTTATTTAGCAAAATGTATTTCCCACCGGAGCATGGAGAAAGTAAAAAGGCATCAGCCACGGAGGATTGCGGTGCAGGGATGCTATCCCCCAGGCTGCCAAGGTTAGTCTTCTTTTGTTTTGAGGAGATTAACACGGGAATGTGAATTTCTTCTGCTAATAACAGTTTTTCTTTTTTTTATCTGCCAAGGTGCATGGTGTACCTTGGCAGACCCTGGCAGGCTGAGCGGCCGGGTGACCCATGGTTGTCGTAGTGGACTATCCACATTCCTTGCACCAGAGGATGAAACTTCTCTGGTGCAGTACTGTATCTTTCCCTTCACCAGACAGAGGCTGGTGAATTACGCAGACAAAATGTGCAGGCATTTGCTGTTTTATGTGCTAGTGTATGCAGAATACTGGACTGACTGTTCTCAATGTGTGTGACCTTAAATGTGAATGTGTATGATGATGCCAAAAGACACATTTTCATTCTGGATGGACAATTAAGTTATATTCTATTCTAGGTTTCAGTACCCAGGGGAGACAATTTCACCAGTGGGGAAGAGGTGTTGGAAAATGTTCAGGAGGAGGCACAAGAACCTGAGCATGAGGAGGCCGGACACTCTGGACAGGCCGAGAGCTGAGTGTGCCACAGTAGTGCTTGCAAGTGGGAGTGAAGGGCACTGTGTCCCGTTGGTGTTGCCATTCATGCCCTCCCCATTGAGAAATAGACAATGTATGTATCAAGGTCACATCTAGATGGTTATCAATATTAGTTATTTCTTGTGTAGGCTCCTATCCTACTTGAAATAAAATAATGGGAGGGGAAAAAAATGACCACATTAGCTATCGCTGGTGACACCCCCATGATACAGCTGCCCAGTATGAAGCACCTCAGGTCAGCAGGCCTGTCTATACACCAGTGCACTGGTCGCCGGCTTATCGACTCGTCATGCGGCCCAGTCTTGAGTGGCAACAAATCCGCCCAATTAGCTGATTCTCTTTCCATGCACCCACTCCTTTCGACACACCCACTCCCCCATATGCCAGTCACCATATTGGGCTTCATGATCACCTCCCCTTGTCCGCCCCCCGCAAGTTATGCACCTTGTCTTTCTCTCTTATCAAGCATTTGTCCTGCAATGGTTTGTCGAGAAAGCACAGTGTTTTATTGCAGTTGATGAATCTGCTGAAAGATGTCTCCCAAATAACATGGCTTGCGCACTAGTCTAAATATCTTTCCCTGTCACACGAACAGTAAGTCATCCAGTCAAACTTTAGATTTGTTCTGCTTCCTCTGTGAAACCAATAAACTCAAACTGTAATCTAACGTAGCAGGCATAGAAAGAAGCCTGAGCAGAGTCCCCACTTCCGTTAGGAAGTTAGGTTGAAAATACTGTTTCCCTGAAAACCAGAAACACCCGCTTTCTGCCAACGCAGCTAAGGTGCTGAAATCAAATTATATTTTATTAGTCACATGCTTCGTAAACAAACCTGTGAAGTGAATAGTTTCATGTCATTGGCTAGATGTCATTGCCATGTTTCTTTACACACAGCATAGAGAAACAGAAAAGGGAATTGTCCACTACTCTCATACATCATTTCTATTGCACAGCCTTTACTTATCCTGACTGTTGCCCATAGTTATGAGCACATGCACCAATTAAATCAACAAGTATAATGACCCACTTTCCAATGGATATATTCTCCATTAACTTGAGCTTTACTAATGCTAACACAATTACTGGTGATTTTCTCTTGGTAGACATCCAGAGCTGATAAAAGTGCTCTGCTTCTGATGTCTGACCACTTGGTATTTCTCTGAGAGGGGCATTGTCATGGTAGCCAGTGGTGTCATGCACCCCAAAAAATCTGAGGGGGCACAAAGTACGTGAGGATCATTATGCTTAATTCTATGTCAAAAATATATATATTTTTCTGTATATCTAAGCATACCTCTTGAGCTGTCTGTATATGCAAATATGCTTTTCTGCATCTCTGCTAAAATCTGGGTTGCAGATTGGAAGGAATGTGAGTATTATTTAATACATATAGTAACTGCTTGCTTTTTTAAAGGATACCAGTCTTGCCAGCACGCATGCTAGCTGAGATAGTTAGACAACCTAGCTACTCTAACTTGATTGATAGCTTGAAATGGCTTCTTTGTACATAGTTATTCGGTTGGGAACCTATCTGGGCTAGCGAAAGCCAACTTCATAAAATTGCCAGGTGGCTAGTAGTACTACAGAGAAACAACAACACCAATAAATACAAATTCAAAAGTAAAATATTTCAAATCTAATGGGGTGGGTGCCCCCCTGTGCTCCCTATGGGCATGACGCCTCTGATGGTAGCCATGGTTTGAGTGGAGCGTGCAGCAGGGGAAGAGATGATGAAAGACAGGACAGGGGGAAGAGGAGAAGGCCACTGGCATACCACACAACCCCCACGTGTGTGGGGGGGGGGGCACACAGGCTCTGGACTTTTGTTGTTGTTATTGTGTTGGAGTCCCCCTGGAAGTCACCCTGATAGAATTAGGAATTAGAATAATAGAATGGACATGAACCTTCCTATGATGGGATAAAGGTTGGATATATTTGTCAGGGAGTTGGTCAACCATGGTTTGCCAGTGCTGTGATAAGATATTGTGGAAAATAATTAATTTTAAGAATTTATCTGCACTGTATGTTTGTTAGCTAGCTAGCCATCCAGTTTTAAAGGAATGATTCCATAACATTTTCAAATTAACTGCCAATATGACAACATACCATTCAAACGATGCAGTCAATCCACTGCCATACACTGGCTGAAGTCAGTAGATGATAAGACTTCAGACAAATTGTAAATGCAACAAGTACTGATATTGTATCATATAATTGTCATGTCCTGACCAGTAAAGGGGTTATTTGTTATTGTAGTTTGGTCAGGACGTGGCAGGGGGTGTTTGTTTTATGTGGTTCGGGGTTTGTTGGGCTATGGTATTATGTAAGAGGGGTGTTTGTTTAGAGTGTTCCAGGGTTTTTGGTCTATGTTCTAGGTTAGTGTTTTTCTATGTTCAGTCTAGTTTTCTACTTCTATGTTTAGGGTTTGTTGATTGACCTTCAATTGGAGGCAGCTGTTCCTCGTTGCCTCTGATTGAAGGTCCTATGTATAGGGGTGTTTTTGTAATGGGATTTGTGGGTAGTTGTCTCCTGTTTTGTGTCTGTGCACCTGACAGGACTGTTAGTGGCGGTCGTTGGTTTGTTTTTTCCTTCTTTTGATTTAATAAAGAAGATGAGTATACACGTTCCCGCTGCACCTTGGTCTAATCCTTACGACGCCCGTTACAATAATAGCACTCTCAGCTTTCCAATAACACTAAATTGAGACATGTATGGTCTGTTTACATATACACTGCTCAAAAAAATAAAGGGAACACTTAAACAACACAATGTAACTCCAAGTCAATCACACTTCTGTGAAATCAAACTGTCCACTTAGGAAGCAACACCGATTGACAATAAATTTCACATGCTGTTGTGCAAATGGAATAGACAACAGGTGGAAATTATAGGCAATTAGCAAGACACCCCCAATAAAGGAGTGGTTCTGCAGGTGGGGACCACAGACCACTTCTCAGTTCCTATGCTTCCTGGCTGATTTTTTGGTCACTTTTGAATGCTGGCGGTGCTTTCACTCTAGTGGTAGCATGAGACGGAGTCTACAACCCACACAAGTGGCTCAGGTAGTGCAGCTCATCCAGGATGGCACATCAATGCGAGCTGTAGCAAGAAGGTTTGCTGTGTCTGTCAGCGTAGTGTCCAGAGCATGGCGGTGCTACCAGGAGACAGGCCAGTACATCAGGAGATGTGGAGGATGCCGTAGGAGGGCAACAACCCAGCAGCAGGACCGCTACCTCCGCCATTGTGCAAGGAGGAGCAGGAGAAGCACTGCCAGAGCCCTGCAAAATGACCTCCAGCAGGCCACAAATGTGCATGTGTCTGCTCAAACGGTCAGAAACAGACTCCATGAGGGTGGTATGAGGGCCCGGCGTCCACAGGTGGGGGTTGTGCTTACAGCCCAACACCGTGCAGGACGTTTGGCATTTGCCAGAGAACACCAAGATTGGCAAATTCGCCACTGGCGCCCTGTGCTCTTCACAGATGAAAGCAGGTTCACACTGAGCATGTGACAGACGTGACAGAGTCTGGAGACGCCGTGGAGAACATTCTGCTGCCTGCAACATCCTCCAGCATGACCGGTTTGGCGGTGTGTCAGGCATGGTGTGGGGTGGCATTTCTTTGGGGGGCCGCACAGCCCTCCATGTGCTCGCCAGAGGTAGCCTGACTGCCATTAGGTACCGAGATGAGATCCTCAGACCCCTTATGAGACCATATGCTGGTGCGGTTGGCCCTGGGTTCCTCCTAATGCAAGACAATGCTAGACCTCATGTGGCTGGATTGTGTCAGCAGTTCCTGCAAGAGGAAGGCATTGATGCTATGGACTGGCCCGCCCGTTCCCCAGACCTGAATCCAATTGAGCACATCTGGGACATCATGTCTCGCTCCCTCCACCAACGCCACGTTGCACCACTGACTGTCCAGGAGTTGGCGGATGCTTTAGTCCAGGTCTGGGAGGAGATCCCTCAGGAGACCATCCGCCACCTCATCAGGAGCATGCCCAGGCGTTGTAGGGAGGTCATACGGGCACGTGGAGGCCACACACACTACTGAGCCTCATTTTGACTTGTTTAAGGACATTACATCAAAGTTGGATCAGCCTGTAGTGTGGTTTTCCACTTTAATTTTGAGTGTGACTCCAAATCCAGACCTCCATGGGTTGATAAATTGGATTTCCATTTATTATTTTTGTGTGATTTTGTTGTCAGCACATTCAACTATGTAAAGAAAAAAGTATTTAATAAGATTATTTATTTCATTCAGATCTAGGATGTGTTGTTTAAGTGTTCCCTTTATTTTTTTGAGCAGTATATTTTAGAGGCTATTTATACAGAAAATGTTTATAAAACCCGAATAAACTATTTATGATTATATGACAATATTTTAGGTTGACAATCATTATATTACACAATTACTGATATATCACAAGGCTTTGTTTTATTTGCCTGCATAAGTAAAACCAGGATTATGCCACCTGCCATTCATTCCAATTAGACTGGTTTAGACTTCTTCCAAACCAATATAGCTGCCGTTTTAACCCCATTCTGGACATAGCCCCCCATTTATTTTACAGTACGTCACCTTGCTATTGTCACTCAGCGTACTGCAACACATCCGTCCTTTGTTTGGGGATAACACAGTTGTAGGCCATCACTGTCAGGACAGATCCAGTCATATCCCAGCCAGACAATGAATATTTTAGGGCTAGTCGTCTCCCCCGTGTTCCCAGCACCTCTGCTGTTGCCTCTGTGCCGTTGGCAACCCCCTCTGCCCAAATAATCCCACTAGAATAAACATTCGCCTGTGTTTCAGACATGATGAAAAGTCATCAATTAGGAGGCTATTGTATCCCAGGGAGGAAACTAGCTTATTTGTTACTTTTCATTTTGTATGTTGTTTTGGGGGCTTTTCTAGTTTGTTGTTTTAAAGAGCCAACAGAGACTCAGTAGAATCATATTGTCAATATCATACAACCTGGAAAAGATGTAGCTTATTTAAAGTCTCAGGCTGTTCCAACTTCCTCAACAGAGGCCTTTGTGGTTATAACTGAAAAGATACAAGAGACGTACACTCACACAGAGCCAAATACAGTTAATGACTATGATGAGTATTCATTTTAAAAGAATAAGGATGAGTTCATGCTTCTTGAAAATGTCAAATTTGAATGCCCCCTGATGCACATAATTAGGCCAGTTTTTCCATCCACTATTTCTAAGACATGATTTTTAATCTGAACACATTGTACAAAAGTAGAATAGGGAAAAAAGACGTTAGAAAGAGCAAGAGAGTATTAGACACACTAACCTCAAAGCTGTTTCAGTTATCATGACGCGTTGACAAGCCACATCATTAAACCCCCAAAAAACATTGAATCATTGGTGAGATGTAATCAATATGTTTATTCATTCATTGGAACAGGAGATATAAAAATATAAATATAAAATAGATATTGTACTCTCTTAGAGGATAAGGGTAGATGGAGGCAGGCAGGGCTACAGTATACTAACAGTATAGTACGTGTGTGGTTGACTTGACCACCTCTGATGCATGGTCAACCTCTGCTCTCTATATCCCTTCCACATGAGCTATGTTCCTGTTCATGTCTAAGACCTACATCAGCTCAGCCAAGGTTACACCTTATTAATGTGTTATTACACCATAAATTGGCAGGGCAAAAGCTCATATCAAGTTTCAACCTTGAGATGATTTATAATGGTGTGGTCCATGTTACTGATACCCGATGTTGCAGCCAGGATGCCCAAAATATGTTGCAGTGCATTGAAAATAGGATTTCTGCTGATGGTGTGTAGAGGGTCGATCTTACTTAAACAGACTTGAATTGAAATGGGCATAAAATGGACAGATGGTAAATAATTCAAATAGATTTAAAATGCAGCTCTTTTGACCTTAGAAACAACATTGAAGTGTTGCATTTGCACATTTTTTTCAAATGCAAGAAGTTTCAAAAAGCATTTTTTTTTAATGTTCTTCGTGTAACACACCTGTACCATCTGTTTTTCTATGTAAACATGAATCATTACTTTATAATTCTACTGCATTTTTGTTTTGCAGAGTGATCACACTAACATTACCTCACAAAGCCTCCCTTGGACCAATTCATCTTCCAATGCAAAGAAGTTTATATATTCGACCTGTTTGGGCCTCCTTGAAACCTTTATGGTGGATGTGTCCTCATCACTAGTCAGTTTATTGGGTTTGGGTAAAATAAATAGAATCCTAATCAGATTTTTAAAACCCTGGGCTTGGTTAATTTGACCCAGACATGTTCAGTAATGCTAAAGTAATATACAATCTTGCTGATAAAACTAACAGCTGCTGCACCATACAACCCTAGCAACCTGGCTATGTTGCCAATTTAGTCTGCTCATCTAGAATGGTATGTTCTCAGACACAGGGAAAGTTCTAATTGTCCTAAGGGATCAGTCATTTTCTTGTTATCTCCTAATCTTCAATTACTCAATATCCAGAACAATTTGGGCCACAATCAATTGATCCAGTGGAGCAGAGTCAGAGTTAAGCAGAAACAGATGACACTACGGGCCTCCGGGGCACATGCTGGTAACCCCAGTCTGGGGAAATTGAAGGAGGAGGAAGTAGGGGGACACTGGGGAACAATAAATCCCCACACTCTCCAAAAACACACAAACTAATAACTGAAATATATATGATAGAGGGGTAGGAACACAGACACCCCACTGTTCTCCAGCTACCAGACTTGTTTAATCTCTCATTCGTTAATATGTCTGCATGCTGTGTGAATATGTTTACTTTCAGAAGGGTTGGTGATTATAAATGTAACCACAGAATTAATTTCACTTCAAACATGAACCAAAATGTAACTGCGGAAGCCATTCAGAGTATCTCTGATAGCAATATTAAAGTAATCTCTCTCTGCATTTTGGCCTAATAGCTGTGAAAATATAAAAGGGCAGATAATGAAAATTATAATGGGTCATATTTTATCGTGATTAGAATCTCCTAATGAAATGGAGGAGTTTTTGTGGAAATGGAATCCTGCATAACAAATAATGGTAATGGAAATGATTGTGCCTGGCATGCGGAGATAACATTTTACCAGCCACCAGTAGCCGTGCGTGGGTAAAATCACTGGGGAAGCCAAGCCAGAAAAAAAACATATTGCAACCTGTGTTGTGATAATTGCATTGTTTGCTCTAAAACCTGTTAGTTCATATGCCTTGCAACCGTGATATATAGGCCTAAGGCCGAGACAATGAGAAGACAGAGTGGCAGAATAAATTCAACCACACATCTGTTTCATCACAAAACCGGAGAGCAACCTCTGTCCAGTTAAGTCCACAAAACATATTGCATGTAACAAACAGTTACATGACCTAAAGCAGGGTCAAGTAAGTTAATGTTTATGACATTTTCGGACTACTAAACAAATATTAATTTAGAACCACGTAGAGTTACCGCAAGTTGCAAAGAAAACAGGAGCTGTGTCCACTATTCCAGCACAATTTCAACATCATCAAATCACCTATGCTTAGTCTAATACAGTGACAACTAAAAGATAACAAAAACAATTTAGTCAAGCTAAATACATATCATACATGTCAGTTAAGAACAAATTCTTATTTACAATAACCGCCTACTCTGGCCAAACCCGGACGACGCTGGCTGCCCTATGGGACTCCTAATCACAGCTGGTTGTAATACAGCCTGGAATTGAACCAGGGTCTGTAGTGACACCTCTAGCACTGAGATGCAGTGCCTTAGACCACTGCGCCACTCGGGAGCCCCCAAATATGATGTGGCTGTACGTGGTTCCGATTTGAGTGCGTGTGCGTGTGTTTGTGCAAGTAGCAAAACATGTTGACTCACCTTACTTGTAGAGAAAAGCCAATGTGATCCTCCTCTCTTTCATGTTGATGAAACAGTCTATGATTGTCATACAGTACACACTTTTATTTTTTGTTGTTCTAGGCTACCTGGCTAAATTGCTTGCTCGCTAGCCTAACTTCCTTTCATGGGCAACGTTAGCTAGTTACCATAAGCCTTCTACATCTAGCTACAGTTGAAGTCAAAAGTTTACATACACCTTAGCCAAATGCATTTGATCACAGTTTTTCACAATTCCTGACATTTAATCCTAGTAAAAAATTATTGTCTTAGGTCAGGTTAGGATCACCACTTTATTTTAAGAATGTGAAATGTCAGAATAATAGTAGAGAGAATGATTTATTTCAGCTTTTATTTCTTTCATCAAATTCCCAGTGGGTTAGACATTTACATACACTCAATTAGTATTTGGTAACATTGCCTTTAAATTGTTTAACTTGGATCAAACGTTTCGGGTAGCCTTCCACAAGCTTCCTACAATAAGTTGGGTGAATTTTGGCCCATTCCTCCTGACAGAGCTGGTGTAACTGAGTTAGGTTTGTAGGCCTCCTTGCTCACACACGCTTTTTCAGTTCTGCCCACAAATTTTCTATTGGATTGAGGTCAAGGCTTTGTGCTGGCCACTCCAATACCTTGACTTTGTTGTCCTTAAGCCATTTTGCCACAACTTTGGAAGTATGCTTGGGGTCATTGTCCATTTGGAAGACCCATTTGCGACCAAGCTTTAACTTCCTGACTGATGTCTTGAGATGTTGCTTGAACATATCCACATATTTTCCATCCTCATGATGCCATCGGTTTTGTGAAGTGCACCAGTCCCTCCTGCAGCAAAGCACCCCCACAACATGATGCTGCCACCCCCAGGCTTCAAGGTTGGGATGGTGTTCTTCGGCTTGCAAGCCTCCCCCTTTTTCCTCCAAACATAATGATGGTCATTATCGCCAAACAGTTCTATTTTTGTTTCATCAGACCAGAGGACATTTCTCCAAAAAGTACGATCTTTGTCCCCATGTGCAGTTGCAAACCGTAGTCTGGCTTTTTTATGGCGGGTTTGGAGCAGTGGCTTCTTTTTTGCTGAGCGGCCTTTCAAGTTATGTTGATATAGGACTCGTTTAACTGTGGATATAGATGCTTTTGTACCTGTTTCCTCCAGCATCTTCACAAGGTCCTTTGCTGTTGTTCTGGGATTGATTTGCACTTTTCGCACCAAAGTACGTTCATCTCTAAGAGACAGAACGCGTCTCCGGCCTGAGCGGTATGACGGCTGCGTGATCCCATGGTGTTTATACTTGCGTACTATTGTTTGTACAGATGAACGTGGTACCTTCAGGAGTTTGGAAATTGCTCCCAAGGATGAACCAGACTTGTGGAGGTCTACAATTTTTTTTCTGAGGTCTTGGCTGATTTCTTTTGATTTTCCCATGATGTGAACAAAGATGCACTGAGTTTGAAGGTAGGCCTTGAAATACATCCACAGGTATACCTCCAATTGACTCAAATGATGTCAATTAGCCTATCAGAAGCTTCTAAAGCCATTACATCATTTTCTGGAATTTTCCAAGCTGTTTAAAGGCACAGTCAACTTAGTGTATGTACATTTCTGACCCACTGGAATTGGGATACAGTGAATTATAAGTGAAATAATCTGTGTGTAAACAATTGTTGGAAAAATTACTTCAGTCATGCACAAAGTAGATGTCCTACCGACTTGCCAAATCTATAGTTTGTTAACAAGAAATTTGTGGAGTGGTTGAAAACAAGTTTTAATGACTCCAACCTAAGTGTATGTAAACTTCTGACTTCAACTGTACATATTAAATGCCCATCCTCTCAGTCCAGGGGCACAGTGTATGAATTTATGGTTTGATCAGAATCACTGTTATAATCATTGGCCAGTAAGGAGAATTAAGTAAATCCAGAAGTCCAAATCCCTATCTCCATCCATGGCTAATTTAGAAAAGGGACAATTTTAGCTAGCTAGCTAGCTAGCCACCGGAGGACAACAACACAGCGAGGTGCAACAATTCAAGTTGTTTCTGTCAATTACATATTTCTCTTGATGCGATAGGAGTGAAGCCAAATCCAAACTGGCTTCCCTTGACACATTTTGTTGGTGAGCCAGGACTATTCACAGTTGAGCTCGCTCAGTTTAGCTCAACTCTGATTGGCTATTATTTTATATATTCTTTTTCTTATTAAGGGAGGCCAAATGCTCGCTGGCTTCCCTTGCATTCAACGCTACAGGCGGCAACAATGTCATACTCTTTATGACCAGACAGCATCAGATAGATGGCTTACAAACACAGAAACAGAGGGGTGCTGTTTCTCTTGCTCGGACACTTTCTCCGGTGAGTTATATTAAGCCTCTTGCGAATTGAAGAAAATTCAGAAAACACAGAGAGACGAAAGCTAAAAAAAATTGGAAGCCTGGCTTCTCTTGGCATCCATGGATACACACCACTGCCAGCCAAACAGAGATACACATTGTTCTAGCGTTTAAAACAATAGGAAGAGCTTATATCATATGAACTCCACATGTCAGGGAATCATGAATATCCGTTTTATCTTCCTATGGACAATCCTCACTAGATGTATTTTATAGAGATAGCCTACATATGATTCCCATACATTTTATGTAAGCCTCACACTTGCATTTATAAATGCATCCACATGCTCTTCACTTTCATCGGCTTCATAGTGGATTTACTCTCTGTTCTAAAATATAAAAATGAACTTGTAGTTATAATTTGATAAAAAAGGATCCTCTCAATAAGTCTTCAATATGGGTGCCAAGCAGACTTGAAAGACCTTGCAGAGGTTCAGCCACATACAGTGAGTGAGGCTGCAGCACTTTGGCCTCTCTTTGTGGGTAAAGATTGCCCTCTTCAGGTGTAGCTACCCATTGCAGTTACACTGCATTACACAGAAATACAAAGCCACTCTTGCTGTAGTAATTATTACTTGCGTCACAGATAGAACAATGAGACAGATATTTCACCAGATGTATAAATGTGAAGCATCCGCTTGGCGTTTCACCTCACTACCAAATTTGGTAGGAAAATTATGAAAGGAGATGGATTTTGGCCGACATTCTGCAATTTTTCTCATCAATGAAACATTTGATCTCAATACAGTTTTCTGTTCCCATAACTAGAATCTGTTTTAAACAGCGTGGACTAAGTTTTGTAGACTTTGGCTTTTGCCAAAGTTTTAAAAAATCGCGTTGTTTTGGAGTGCAAAGACGAATTGAGTTATTGCACACGCGCATTTAACAGAGTAGGCGTTCCCTAACGGAAATATGCAAATGTTTACTAGAACAGGAAAATAGGACCTCGCTATTTCGTGCTTGGCTCTGCCCACCTCCTTACTTGTTCTGCCCACTATGACTCATTTGTTCCCATTGGAAACGATATGCTGTGGTCTATCTTGGTTTAGTTATACACATCTTTGCTCGAATTTTAATCACGGCAACCCAGAAGCAAAATATCACCTTAACTACTAGATTAGGTTCTAGGCATGGAAGAAGAGATGAGAAATACGAAACGTTGACTACCACGTCAGACTTTCCACGAGCGATTGTATTTATTTTGATTTACTTTAACCTTTATTTTATCAGGGAGTCATACTAAGATCACGGTCTTTTTTTACAGATGAGTGCTGAATTAAATACAATACTAAAAATACACACATCAGCATATAAATACAAAATATAAGCAGAAAGAAAAACACGGTCATAAAAACAAATACTTAAGTTACTTACTTATTTACTAAGATTACATGCTAATCAGAACTAGGAAAGCCGGACATTTCCGACTTACTAACTGGTTGTAGTTATACACGTGCCGCGTTCAACGATTAAGGAAGTCCGAGTTTCCTAGTTCCGACTAGTACATGAACGAGGCATTTAGCCTACCTGCAAATTGCGATTTCCGTCATTGGGGCAGGTTGAAAGCTGCTCATCAGGCATCAACATTAACCTAAATGTCGCAGGCGTAAAATAAACCGTCCCCATAGGCAATTAGCTTTCAAGACATAGGGTAACATATTTGGTTGGCCGATGTTCCTATTTATTGCAGGTAGGCTATAAAACATAAATTATATATACAGCTACTTTGCATAGAACAAAATACCATACAACGTGAAGTGAGGTAAGAACCACAACTGCAACTTTTGTAAACGTTGTAGGGTAACAGTTTATGGGTCTTCAAGATGTAAATTATTAAATATTGCCAGGTCTAAATCATTTATTGACCCTTAAACCAGATTTCATTGAAGATGTGAGGCACCTGATTGCATTGAAGGGTAGGCCTAATAATCACAACAGATGTTCTGTGATTTTACCAGGCTTTATGAATTCAGTAAAACTCACGTTTGTGTGACATTTTTCAACACCCGATGATGCAATGTGAGGTTGTGTTCCCCATCTATTTATAATCTAAATGTATTAGTCTATACCAATAATCAGTCTCATCATCAATTATGACATGAACACAACACTAACATAAATAGAAATCCACAGACATTATAGATGACGTTGGATATTCCAAAATATATAATCATACAGGCACAACTGGTTTCATGTAACCTAACTACATTCATTGGCAACTGTTGCGTATAGCTAGTTTCGTTTCAGTTTACAGTGATTGGTTAACTTTCAGGAACAATTTGACAACCCCGCCTTTGCTCTGCCCATGTTTTGCCAAGTGTGCTGTCAGGGCTTAGTCGGGACACGGCTGTCTGGGTTAAACTTCACAGCCAGGTCAACGGAGGACAGGAGCATGCCAAATATATTATTTTTATTATCAGCGAGGTCAGTGACTAAATTGACAACCTGTCTGGAAACTAATATTTAGAAAAGCATGCAGAGCTGTAACATGCGGTAACATTAGGATAACAACTTGTAACCTTCTAGCGTTGTCTTTGACCAGGCTTGCTAACAAACTCTACTGTTATTTTAGATGTCCGCCTAAGTGCCTGTTTAATATATATTTAGTTAGAAGTTAATCAAACTACTGTAGGCTAGTTGGTCACATCTACCGGAGAAGCTGTTCCTTTTACGGTACTGGGAAAATCCCTTTTGTGGGGTGAAGTTCGGCAAAACTATGGCCCAATTTTTCAAAACACTTTTAAAGATGGCTTATTTTCCAATTGTCATTAGGGCCCTCAGACCTCTTATTTGCTTCTTTGTGAAGTAGTATTTTTCATACGTTCACCTGTCATAGCTGTAAATGATTTGACTGGAATTGGAACGTTGTAGGCTGCTGGGACCACTAATTTATATGGCTGTGACCAAGTCTTTCTTCATACAGTCAGTCATTGCTTGCATACCAACTTACTGCCATCTAGGCCTGCTCTACTGGCTTCAGGGGTCACACACAGAGGGGTAAATCCATTTGAATTCATTCACATTTTGACAGAATTCCTTTTGATTTGAATGAAACCTCCCATACATATTTGTCCCTTGTAGAAGTGTTCAGAATTTGTATATAGATATTTTTTTTACCTGATATGGAAAAACATACAAGACAAAGTTGTTCAAGGTTGACCCATTTTTGGTGGGGTATATGCATTTTTGCATACCCCACCATCCATGTCGAGTTTAATATAATTTAAGGTGGTGTTACCAGGCTGCTTGCTGGTAGAAGGCTCCGCTACGCTATCCTCAGCATGGCCAAGTGCAGGCAGCTGCATCAGAATGCACATGTAGAACTCCCTAGTGGGGAACTCTGCTCATGTCCATGTAGTAGCATGTGTTTCCACCTTCTCTGGTCAGACAGCTGCTGGTAGTACTGCATGCACCTCTGCCAGTACTCCTCCTGGCTATAGCACCCTGGGTGACTGAATGAAGGGGCCTGCCATGGACCAGGAGAGGGGCCTGCTGTGGTCATGAGCTGGGGATGTCCAACTGCTTCCTTCCCCTACGTCAGAAACTGCCTTGAGTGGGCTCAGCAGAGGGCTGTTCTTGGGCTGCTGGAGGTAAGGCCTGGTAAGGCCTGGTCAGGAGCCTGAGGGAGGTTTACCGTTCCCAGGTAGGTCAGTGTCAAAGGCTCATCCGGCTGGACCTTCAGACCCTTTAGAGAGCTCAGACGACTGATGAGAGAGAGAGAGAGAGAGAGGAGGCATGTGGAAGATCCTTCATGATGACCACATATCGGATATGGGTGTCTGGATGGGTCTCCTTTACCTTTGGGGCCTGCTCTGAGGTGGGTGGCAGTTTGCCTGTCCCACAGAGGTTAGGGGATCCACCAGTGAGGCCTGGTGAACAGGGCCAGTACCAGAGCCACAGGGCTGGTTGCTGCCACAGTATTGGTTTGACCTGAAAATGACACATCCATGTGCAATAAAATAAACACTTACCTAGACAGTAGGGATTTCAAATTGCTTTGAAGATCTAAGATTTTGGTGACATCAGAATACGGTTTTCAACTGTCTTTGGCAATTGGCTATAGTGACATCCAAAGATTTTGTCATCAATAGCTAGGTTTCCATCCAATTGGTGACAGATTTCCATGCGAATATGAAAAAAATATGTGAATTTTTCCACCAGTGATGTTTCCACCAAATGGATTTGTTGTGGATAAAAATCAGTGTGTGAATGTAGTGCACACAAAATATACTTTTCACTTAAGTTTTCATGTACCAAACAAAAATCTAAAGTTCAATGTGTTTCCTTTGCATTTTCAACTGTACTGATAGATTTGTCACAAAAAATGTTGTGTTAACTGTTGGTCATACTCTGGTCTTGGCTCGTGCTCTCTAGCCAACAGCTTGCAGATACAGCGGGTAGGCTAGTCTACATGAGATTATTAAGAGTGAGAATATTTGTATTTGTCAAATGGCAGTCAAGCATCGATAATCATGTCACCAGAATAAGACCCTCAATATTTATTGGAAAGGAGCATCAAGATTACCGTGCACTTTAACCACTGTGAAGTCATCATTTAATCTGTATCCTCAAACTGCGTGGTTTCCCCGAGTCGCAGTAGAAGGACCACGCACCATAACATCACGTAACTCCAAGTTTACTTCGATATGATGGTTATTATACACTATATATACAAAAGTATGTGGACACCCGTTCAAATTAGAGGATTTGGCAATTTTAGCAACACCGTTGCTGATAGGCGTATAAAATCAAGCACACAGCCATGCAATCTTCATTGGCAGTAGAATGGCCTTACTGAAGAACTCGGTGACTTTCAACGTGGCACTGTCATAGGATGCCACCTTTCCAACAAGTCATTTTGTCAAATTTCTGCCCTGCTAGAGCTGCCCCGGTCAACTGTAAGTGATGTTACTGTGAAGTGGAAACGTCATGGAGCATAAATGGCTCAGCTGCGAAGTGGTAGGCCACACAAGCTCACAGAACGGGACCGCAGAGTGCTGTAGCGTGTAAAAATGGTCTGTTCTTGGTTGCAACACTCACTACCGAGTTCCAAACTGCCTCTGGAAGCAACATCAGCACAAGAACTGTTCGTCGGGAGCTTCATGAAATTGTTTTCCATGGCCGAGCAGCCGCACATAAGCCTAAGATCACCATGCGCAATGCCAAGCGTCGGCTGGGCTGGAGTGGTGTAAAGCTCGCTGCCATTGGACTCTGGAGCAGTGGAAACAAGTTCTCTGGAGTGATGAATCATGCTTCACCATCTGGCAGTCTGACGGACAAAGCTACCTTCCCAAATGCCTAGTGCCAACTGTAAAGTTTGGTGGAGGAGGAATAATGGTTTGGAGCCGTTTTTCATGTTTCGGGCTAGGCCCTTTAGATCCAGTGAATGGAAGTCCTAACGCTACAGCATACAATGACATTCTAGATCATTCCGTGCTTCCGACTTTGTGGCAACAGTTTGGGGAAGGCCCTTTACTGTTTAAGCATGACAATGCCCCCGTGCACAACCAGGTCCATACAGAAATAGTTTGTTGAGATCCGTTTGGAAGAACTTGACTGGCCTGCACTGAAACCTGACCTCAACCCCATCTAATAACTTGTCCCTGCAGTAATGTTCCAACGTCTAGTGGAAAGCCTTCCCAGAAGAGTGGAGGCTGTTATAGCAGCATAGGGGGGACCAACTCCATATTAATGCCCATGATTTTGGAATGAGATGTTCGACGAGCATGTGTCCACATACTTTTGGTTATGTAGTGTATCAATATTTGCGCATAAAGGCGTTTCCACTGCCATTTCTCGCATAATACATTTTACTGACACAAAAAGATGCCAACACGTCAAACTATCTGTCAGCGTTTATAAAATTGTACCGAAACTTCCAGTTTCCATCATAGCAGTTTTTTTTTACAGTATGACTTTACTCGTATAAAAATTGTGGATGGAAACGTGGTAATTGTATACCAATTACGTCTCAATGACACATCAATGACTTCTGCCATTCCACAATCCTAAGACTAGACAAAGCAACAGCATCACCTCCACAGAGGAATAAAATGGTCTTAGCATTATAGATGAAAGTAGATGGTCCTGCTGGAAGATCTCCCTGCCCCATCAATGGTACACACTGATCAATTACCTGAATGAATATATATATATATATATATATATATATATATAAAAACACATTTTTTTGAAAATTGGTAATTTGTGTACCAGCAAGTTAGGTATCAAATTTGTTACCGCCAAAACTGAGTTAAGAAATAAACAATAAGCGCATTCTTGGCCCAAACATACAATTGTTGTCATCCAATTTTACATTTGAATAACGATCACATTAAGAATTACCATGACATTAAGTTCTACAGGATTTAAATGTTCAATTGTGATGTCATCCAATTTACATTTTTGCCAACATTTTTCAGAATCTTCATAAAATAAAATTTTGCCAAGCATTTAGTTTAAGGTACTGAAAAATCACATGATCAAAATGCCACATCATTATTATAAAAACAAACATCAAATTGATGGCCTACATGAGTAACTTTGGTCTGCAGTGAACAGGGCTAGGGCCCAGACAAATGTGTAGTGGAGGAGCTCCTAGTGCTACTGTTTGTAATATTAGCAAGTATTGTAATCTGCCTCCATCATAATGATATACACCGCTCAAAAAAATAAAGGGAACACTTAAACAACACAATGTAACTCCAAGTCAATCACACTTCTGTGAAATCAAACTGTCCACTTAGGAAGCAACACTGATTGACAATACATTTCACATGCTGTTGTGCAAATGGAATAGAAAACAGGTGGAAATTATAGGCAATTAGCAAGACACCCCCAATAAAGGAGTGGTTCTGCAGGTGGGGACCACAGACCACTTCTCAGTTCCAATGCTTCCTGGCTGATGTTTTGGTCACTTTTGAATGCTGGCGGTGCTTTCACTCTAGTGGTAGCATGAGACGGAGTCTACAACCCACACAAGTGGCTCAGGTAGTGCAGCTCATCCAGGATGGCACATCAATGCGAGCTGTGGCAAGAAGGTTTGCTGTGTCTGTCAGCGTAGTGTCCAGAGCATGGAGGCGCTACCAGGAGACAGGCCAGTACATCAGGAGACGTGGAGGAGGCCGTAGGAGGGCAACAACCCAGCAGCAGGACCGCTACCTCCGCCTTTGTGCAAGGAGGAGCAGGAGAAGCACTGCCAGAGTCCTGCAAAATGACCTCCAGCAGGCCACAAATGTGCATGTGTCTGCTCAAACGGTCAGAAACAGACTCTATGAGGGTGGTATGAGGGCCCGACGTCCACAGGTGGGGGTTGTGCTTACAGCCCAACACCGTGCAGGACGTTTGGCATTTGCCAGAGAACACCAAGATTGGCAAAATCGCCACTGGCGCCCTGTGCTCTTCACAGATGAAAGGAGGTTCACACTGAGCACGTGACAGAGTCTGGAGATGCCGTGGAGAACGTTCTGCTGCCTGCAACATCCTCCAGTATGACCAGTTTGGCGGTGGGTCAGTCATGGTGTGGGGTGGCATTTCTTTGTGGGGCCGCACAGCCCTCCAAGTACTCGCCAGAGGTAGCCTGACTGCCATTAGGTACCGAGATGAGATCCTCAGACCCCTTGTGAGACCATCTGCTGGTGCGGTTGGCCCTGGGTTCCTCCTAATGCAAGACAATGCTAGACCTCATGTGGCTGGAGTGTGTCAGCAGTTCCTGCAAGAGGAAGGCATTGATGCTATGGACTGGCCCGCACGTTCCCCAGACCTGAATCTAATTGAGCACATCTGGGACATCATGTCTCGCTCCATCCACCAACGCCACGTTGCACCACAGACTGTCCAGGAGTTGGCGGATGCTTTACTCCAGGTCTGGGAGGAGATCCCTCAGGAGACCATCCGCCACCTCATCAGGAGCATGCCCAGGCGTTGTAGGGAGGTCATACAGGCACGTGGAGGCCACACACACTACTGAGCCTCATTTTGACTTGTTTTAATGACATTACATCAAAGTTGGATCAGCCTGTAGTGTGGTTTTCCACTTTAATTTTGAGTGTGACTCCAAATCCAGACCTCCATGGGTTGATAAATTGGATTTCCATTGATTATTTTTGTGTGATTTTGTTGTCAGCACATTCAACTATGTAAAGAAAAAAGTATTTAATAAGATTTTTTCTTTCATTCAGATCTAGGATGTGTTGTTTAAGTGTTCCCTTTATTTTTTTGAGCAGTATATTTTGGCTGTGGGAGACGTACTGTACCTTAATTGGAAACAGAAAGACTTCAATCATCCAAATCATATTTTATTGGTCGCATACATGTGTTTAGCAGATGTTATTGCAGGTGTAGCGAAATGCTTGTGCTTCTAGCTCCGGCAGTGCAGTAATATCTAACAGTTTCACACCATATACACGTAAATCTAAGTAAGGAATGGATTAAGTGTATGTATGTATGGTATGTATGTGTGTATATGTATACACACACACACGTCAGAGCAGCCTTGGACTAAGATACAGTGGCATAGTATAGAGTACAGTATATACCTATGAGATGGGTGATGCAATATTTACAAATAATTAAAGTGACTAAGATACCGTAGAATAGTATAGAGTACAATGTACACATGAGATGAGTAATGCAAGAAACAGAGACATTATTAAAGTGGTTAGTGTTTCATTTCTAAAAGTGGCCAGTGATTCCTAATCTTTGTATATAGGCAGCCGCCTCTGATGTGCTAGTGATGGCTGTTTAGCAGTCTGACGGCCTTGGGATGATAGCTGTTTTTCAGTCTCTCGGTTCCAGCTTTGATGCACCTGTACTGACCTCGCCTTCTGGGTGATAGCTGGGTGAACAGGCAGTGGCTCGGGTGGTTGATGTCCTTGATCTTTTTGGCCTTCCTATGGCATCGGGTGCTGTAGGTGTCCAGGATGGTGGGAAGTTTGCCCCCGGTAATGTGTTGGGCAGACCGCACCACCCTCTGGAGAGCTTTGCGGTTGTGGGCGGTGCAGTTGCCATACCAGGCGGTGATACAGGTTGACAGGATGCTCTCAATTATGCATCTGTAGAAGTTTTAGGTGTTAAGCCAAATTTCTTTAGCCTCCTGAGGTTGAAGAGGCGCTGTTGTGCCTTCTTCACCACACTGTCTGTGTGGGTGGACCATTTCAGTTTGTCAGTGATGTGTACGCCAAGGAACTTGAAGCTTTCCACCTTCTCCACTACGGTCCCATCGATGTGGATAGGGTGCTCCCTGTGCTGTTTCCTGAAGTCCACGATCATCTCCTTCGTTTTGTTGATGTTGAGTGAGAGATTATTTTCATGGCACCACTCTCCCAGAGCCCTCACCTCCTCCCTTTATGGCTGTCTCATCAGTGTTGGTAATCAAGCCTACTACTGTTGTGTCGTCTGCAAACTTGATGATTGAGTTGGAGCCATGCTTGGCCACGCAGTCATGGGTAAACAGGGAGTACATGAGGGGGCTGAGCACACACCCTTGTGGGGCCTCAGTGTTGAGGATCAGTGAAGAGGTGTTGTTTCCTACCTTCATCACCTGGAGGCGACCCGTCAGGAAGTCCAGGACCCAGTTGCACAGGGTAGGGTTCAGACCCAGGGCCTCGAGCTTGATGATGAGCTATGGTGTTGAATGCTGAGCTATAGTCAATGAACAGCATTCTTACATAGGTATGCCTCTTGTCCAGATGGGACAGGGCATCCTTGTTCAGTCCAACTTCTGTCTAGTGACGTGAATCATTCTATAATTCAGCCCTTTCCAGTTCCATCCCGGCTGTATCCTGTTGCATGACAAATGAAGCAGACATGACTGGGTTGTCTACAAACGGATAGATGGAGGGACAACACAATAAATCCCCTCACTGCTGTTCAGCTGCATAATAATATCTGTCTTATGAAGCAAGTAAAAGTTCTGTCTCATAAACCATGTAATTTGAGGTGAATCTTCTCTTTTTCATGTCAGAAATTTTGAGAAACATCCTTAAACACATCCTGCACAATGGCCGACAGCGGGAAGACTAATGAGCCCAGTACAGCCCCAGCACAGCCAACTAATGGACACCAGCAGGTGAGGAGCACCATGACTACGACATTAGTTTACCATACAACACAGCTCTGATGAAGGGTTTGATACACAAATAACATTGAAACCAGCATTCAGTATTTCACTCAAGTGGATAAATTGGAAATATGCAAGCACTCAAGTATAATATGTGCATGTACACCAAAAAACTCCAGGTGCAGATTGAGTGATCAGTACAAATCAAACAAAAATATGCAACATGCAATTGCTGAAATTGGCAACACAAAGGCTGTTTCCCCTCTACTAACTCAGGCTAAATACTAACCATTGTGTTTTGTTTCCAGAGTGTTGTGTCCCGTGTGGGCAGCATCCCCCTGGTGAGCTCTGCGTGTGGTGTAGTGTCCAACGCCTACAGCAGCACTAAGGACAGCGTGCCCCTGCTGAAGGGGTTCATGGAGGCTGCCGAGAGCGGGGTGCGCACTCTTGGGGCAGCTGCCACAACCGGCTCCAAGCCACTCCTGGACAGACTGGAGCCACAGAGTGAGTTCTGCTGCGTAGTGACCACAGACGGACATCACAAAAAAAATTATATATATATATATTTATTTATTTATTTTAGTGGATAACTTTTTTTATTCGGAGTTAATGAATGATTTGTTGCAGTTTCTGTGGTGAATCATTATGCTATGATGGGACTGGACAAGATGGAAAAACTACAAATCCTCCAGCAGCCAGCTGATAAGGTGAGTCTCCAAATCTAGTGTTGACTAGTCAACAATGCTTCCTCATGCATCCAATTCAACTGAAGTCCCCAAGAAAACACTTTACTTGATGTAATACCTTGTATATTCATAACAGGTTTTTAATTGTTTCTCCCTCAGCTAGTTTCAGATACAATAGGCATGATGTACCAGTCTGTGAGCGGGACAAAGGAGGCCATGACTGGGGCTGTAACCGGGGCCAAGGAAGCCATGACTGGGGCTGTAATGTCGGCAGTGTGCGGGGGTGTGGAGATGACCCAAGCAGCAGCCAGTGGATTGTTCAGCTCATTCATGGTGACCGGTGTGGGCCAGATGGTCAGCAGTGGGGTGGGCCTGGCCCTCAGCCACTCTGAGAACTGGGTGGACCATAACCTGCCTCTCAGCGACAGAGAGCTGGGTCAGTATGAATGAGAAAATGAACTAATAACCTCTGAATTGACTGTACTTAAATGGAATTGAACCCATCCCTGGTGTGGGTGCTGCTGAGTCAGGTCTAGAGCTGCAAGATGGTTAATTTATGTGTAGCTATGTACAGTTGAAGTTGGAAGTTTACATACACTTAGGTTGGAGTCATTAAAACTCGTTTTTCAACCACTCCACAAATTTCTTGTTAAACTATAGTTCTGGCAAGTTGGTAAGGACATCTACTTTGTGCATGACGCAAGTAATTCTTCCAACAACTGTTTTAGACAGATTATTTCACTTATAATTCACTGTATCACAATTCCAGTGGGTCAGAAGTTTACATACACAAAGTTGACTGTGCCTTTAAACAGCTTGGAAAATTCCAGAAAATGATGTCATGGCTTTAGAAGGTTCTGATAGGCTAATTGACATAATTTCAGTCAAATGGAGGTGTACCTGTGGATGTATTTCAAGCCCTACCTTCAAACTTTGTGCCTCTTTGCTTGACATCATGGGAAAATCAAAAGAAATCAGCCAAGACCACAGAAAAAAAATTGTAGACCTCCACAAGTCTGGTTCATTCTTGGGAGCAATTTCCAAACGCCTAAAGGTACAACGTTCATCTGTACAAACAATAGTACGAATAATTAGTATAAACACCATGGGACCACGCAGCCGGCATACCGCTCAGGAAGGAGATGCGTTCTGTCTCCTAGAGATTAACATACTTTGCTGTGAAAAGTGCAAGTCAATCCTAGAACAACAGCAAAGGACCTTGTGAAGCCACAGTAAAACGAGTCCTATATCGACATAACCTGAAAGGCCGCTCAGCAAGGAAGAAGCCACTGCTCCAAACCCGCCATAAAAAAATCCAGACTACAGTTTGCAACTGTACATGGGGACGAAGATTGTACTTTTTGGAGAAATGTCCTCTGGTCTGATGAAACAAAAATATAATTTTTGGGCCATGATGACCATCGTTATGTTTGGAGGAATAAGGGGGAGGCTTGCAAGCCGAAGAACACCATCCCAACTGTGAAGCACGGGGTGGCAGCATCATGTTGTGGGGTGCTTTGCTGCAGGAAGGACTGGTGCACTTCACAAAATAGATGGCATGTTGAGGAAGGAAAATATGTGGATATGTTGAAGCAACATCAAGACATCAGTCAGGAAGTTAAAGCTTGGTCTGAAATGGGTCTTCCAAATGGACAATGACCCCAAGTATACTTCTAAAGTTGTGGCAAAATGGCTTAAGGACAACAATGTCAAGGTATTGGAGTGGCCATCACAAAGCCCTGACCTCAATCCTATAGAACATTTGTGGGCAGAACTGAAAAAGCGTGTGCGAGCAAGGAGGCCTACAAACCTGACTCAGTTACTCCAGCTCTGTCAGGAGGAATGGGCCAAAATTCATCCAACTTATTGTGGGAAGCTTGTGGTAGGCTACCCAAAACCGTTTGACCCAAGTTAAACAATTTAAAGGCAATGCTACCAAATACTAATTGAGTGTATGTAAACTTCTGACCCACTGGGAATGTGATGAAAGAAATAAAAGCTGAAATAAATATTTCTCTACTATTACTGACATTTCACAGTCCTGAAATAAAGTGGTGATCCTAACTGACCTAAGACAGGGAATTTTTCCCCAGGATTAAAAGTCAGAAATTGTGAAAGTGAGTTTAAATGTATTTGGCTAAGGTGTAATGTAAACTTCCTACTTCAACTGTATATGTAGACAAGGCGACACTAAAATCCATGGCTCTGATCTCAGACCGTGAATTATTGTTTATAGATTATCGTTATTTTTTCCGCATACAGCTGCTTTGGCGGAGCCTGCAACAGGTGAGGTGGCTCCTGCACCAGTGGTGGGCTCTAGCTACTTTGTCCGTCTGGGCAAGCTGTCCTCCAAGGTGCAGGAGCGGGCCCTGGAGCAGTCCCTGGTGAGAGCCCGATACGCCAGAGATGCCACATACGCAACTTTGACACAGATCACCAGCACCCTGGACCTGCTGGAGAAAGCCCGCTCCACCCTGGCCACTGCCAACCACCAGCTGGGAGGGGCACCAGAGCAGCTGCTGCAGCGCTGGAAGGAGTGGCAGGAGAAACAGCCTAAAGATGGAGGGGTAGATATGGGGGAGGTGGATGTTCCCAAAGACCAGACTGAGGTAGGGAGTCCTGCGTTAGTATTTTCTGTCCAAGTAGCCATGTGAATGAATGTACTTGGAACTTTATAAACACTGTATTATAGTTTCCACAGATGACTGTAAATGCCTATGTTTGTGTAGCTGTTGGAGTGGCGAACCCTCTCGATGGTGCGTGGTCTCAGTGACCAGTTGCGGTCTGCATGCTCTGGGGTGGTGTCCAGCGCCCAGGGCTTACCTGGTGCTGTCCAGGACCAGCTGTCAAACGCACGGAAAGCGGCTGAAGAACTGCACTCCTCCCTGGGCAACACTAGCACCCTCACACGCCCCCTCCTGGAGCAGACCCGTCACCATCTAACACAGGTATACCAAACTCTGTTGCTCCATTTCTCCTGTGTGCATTCATTATGAATACACCAGCTGCTGGTTTCTCATTATTTATTCAGTTTCAATATTTCAACCAACACATTGTATGTACATCATCAGCTCAGAGTGATTCATAATTATCTGTTATTTGTGTTGATTGACACATTTTAAATGTTCACAGGTGCGACAGTCTCTGGATGGTGTCGTAGAGTATCTGCTCAATAACACTCCTCTCAACTGGCTGGTGGGACCCTTTGCACCTCAGATCACAGAGAAAGGGGAGGGTGGGCGGGCTGCGGATAAGGGGGGCCCTCAGAACTAGGATTAGAGGAGGACCGAGAGGTTGAAGTAGATTACTCCAAAAAGGCTTGTGCTTTTCATCTCCGAGGCCTGGCATGCCTGCATCTTTTTGTACAGTGCGGTAAATGTGCTTTCTAAGAACTTACTGCCCGCATCCATAAGATATCCTGATTTTTTTTTTTTTTGTATTTATTATTATTTTACTTTATTTAACTAGGTAAGTCAGTTAAGAACAATTTGTTATTTATAATGGCGGCCTAGGAACTGTCTTGTTTAGGGGCAGAACATTTTTTTTTTTTTACCTTGTCAGCTCGGGGATTCGATCTAGCAACCTTTCGGTTACTGGCCCAACGCTCTAAGCACTAGGCTACCTGACGGTAACATATGGAAATCACAATGCTGTGTTATAAGGGGAATCTACAACATAAAACTGCCATATTTGGGGTCTAGATCACACTCCAATCTGTGAATGTTGAGAAACGATTTAAAAACACATAGTAATTTTGTTTCTGTAACTGTATGAAATGCAGTATAAACTTCACATGCAACTGATCTTTAGTCCTCTCAAATTTACAAATTGGTGTGACATTTGTCTGTCCTCTGCTGTATGTGTAAGCTCCAGCAGGGTCTTGGTGTTTGAGTACTGATACAGTAGGCTAAATAAAGTCATTTTGGCTCTGGTCCTGGGCTTCCATTCAATTATTTTAGTTATATAGGATTTCATTTACCTGCATCTTTCACTCATTATAGTTCATACTGCCTAGTGAATATTTAGAATTAATTAGGTTGTACTTTGCTGTCATTTTTCTTTATTCCTTTAACTCAAACATGTTTCCAAGAACCTGTAACTTATTATAACCCTGTTGTCATTGCTGATATTGACAACAATGTTCAATGTCACAAGACTCATTAACAAGCATTTTGGTTATATCATGCTTATTTCTATGTTATTGTATTTGGCAGATGTGAGAAAAATAAGGCTTACAATGACGTCACGGTCGTTGTTTCGAATGTCGGGAGCTAGCGCTCGTTAAGAGGCCGCGCGCACAGAAGGGAACGGTTATTACTACATTCTGGAGAGCAAGGTCGTCGACATCTGCAGCACTAAGTATTTCAGGTACTGTTTTGCTGTCGCAAATAATGGGAAGGTTTCGTTAATGTAAACCGATTCGATGCATTCTCTGACTAGCTTAGAGCTTCATGATAGCTAGCCAGCTAACGCAACGTTCGTTTTTATCCACTTGATTTAAGCGAAAGTCGTGTTTATATTTGCAAGGTAATCCGTCTAATTCATTTCAGACATTACCCAGGTAAGCTAGAACATAAATTACTTCGCTTGTCCTTGTTTTCAATCAGCTAACGTTAGCAGGTCTCTAGGGCAGGCTAAAGTTATTTGTTGGCTGGCGTCGTTATGAGCTGAGAGGAAGGAATTGTTTTGAGCCAAACCCGACCTGGGTTAATGACAGTCAGCTGTAGTTACTAATTTAGCTAGCTAGTTAATTTTACCAGCCAGAGCTATTTTTATTATCGTCAGTATATGGCAAGAAGTCTAGCTAGCTAACTAGTTGGCAAGATAATGTAGACATTTTGTTTTCAATTTTGCTTGTCTGAGACCTAGTTATGGACCGCTCAACTCGGTCTATGGAGGAAGTGTTGAGTTTTGATAACTGGTCGCCGGAAGTCACCATCAGTCGATTCTTGTAAAAATGTCAATTCTAAAGACGCTTACCTGTACCTATGTTTGTTCTGTAGAACTGCAGTCCTTCCGCGGTGTGCTGAAATTCATACTTTTAATAAACGTAGCGAATTCAACCACCGACTTTTTTTCTCATTTGTTTTGTTCATACAATGTAAACAGATTCAATTGGCACATTACAGTATGGAACGCCGTTTGGGTCTTTGCGTGTCAAAGATACACGTCAAATAACAGAATTTGACATGTTAAATAACACCGTTTAATTGTAAAATGTTGTGTAGGACCACAACTTCTGGGGTAGAGGGTTGGCTTTAGCTTGGTACCTAGCTAGCACCAATACAACCAGCCTGAAAACAATGACCAGTAGAAACTGCTGTCATCTTCATTATTCTTAGAAATGATTTAGGAATCCTTGTAAGTATTGTTGTGCACTAATAGAACTTCAGTTCATGAAAATGAATAGATAGCCAGCTACTAAACCGTGTTGCCCAAAGCTAACCTTATAAGCAGACAGTTTGCTTCATGAGGCTCAACCAGACTGGGTTAATGGTTGTGAATGTAGCCACAATAAGGATTAGGCACACTAGTGGAATTTGCTGTTTCGCTTCAAAATAAAAGTACCTCTTTGAAAGTGATGAAGGTTAGAATTGGTGGACTCATGCCATATTTGGAATACTGTTAAACAAGGTTGGAATGTGAATCAATGAAATTGTATGTCTACTCGGTGACACCCACAGAACACAACTGAAGACTTTACACAAATATAAGAGCTACGACACTAATAGCGGGACTGTGAAATCACCTCCCCAGTCAGCCTATTGTGTGTTGACATTCATATTGAACTGTACAGCTTTACCTAAGGATTGGATATCAGTCTACTCAATAACCAGTGTATTCCCCCCCCCCCCCCCCCCCCCCCCCCCCCCCCCCCCCCCCCCCCCCCCCCCCCCCCCCCCCCCCCCCCCCCCATGTCCTGTTATCAGACTAAAACATCCACGCGGTATTGTTTGTTTTCTGGAATAGTGTTCAATACATATAGGTTGACAATAAATGTGGCTCATTTCAGTTGAGTCCCACAATAAGGGCTACGTTGTGTTCTCTGGGTGTCACTGAGTAGACTGGTACCCCATGTCATTGATCCACCCTCCATAGGTAAGGCTGTACAGTGAAATAAGTATGGCCCCAATGCAATTCTACAGTCTAATACATCCAGTGTGATTTCAACAGATTTTTGTCAAATTAACAAATTATTCTGTATTTTATATAACAGTCCAACCTCGTTTAGCACGATCTATTCAATTATGGCATAGTTCTATTTGTATTCATTTGCATCACTTTCAATGACACTTATTTTGAAGGCTAACCGCAAAGTCCACTATTGTGGCTAATCCTTATTGTGGCTAGCTTCACATAGATGGGTCTGACCACCATTAAGAACTGTCTTTTACATTAGGGTTATTTTAGATGACACCTAGCTATATAGTTAGCTAACAATAGCTACTGAAACGGTGTCGTTTTTTGGAAAGAACATTGTTTCATCCATGAGCTAGCAAGCTTCTTTATTTTTTTTAATGAACAGCACTGTAGGTGCCCGAAACAACTTTACCAGCATCATAGCATATGAATCGTTGTGACATATGAAATATGAGTGGTTGTGTAATCAATGTGTAATATCTACGTAAAAAATGTATGAACTTGTTAAATTGTGTATTCAGGTCCTGATTGGTCAACAAGCTTATGTGACAGGTCAAATAGTGGTAATTGATACGTATCTTTTTTGACACAGACACAAATGAGGGAAAAGTCGGTTGTATTCGATACAAGATGAATAGGGGTATTGCGATATGTACAGTGCATTCGGAAAGTATTCAGACCCCTTCCCCTTCTCCACATTTTGTTACGTTCCAGCCTTATTCTCAAATTGGTGAAATTAAAATGTTCCTCATCAATCTACACACAATATCCCATAATGACGAAGCGAAAACAGGGTTTTATAATTTTGTGCAAATGTCTTAAATACAAAAACGGAAATACCATATTTACATAAGTATTCAGACCCTTCACTATGAGACTTGATATTGAGCTCAGGTGCATCCTGTTTCCTTTGATCATCCTTGAGCTGTTTCTACAATATGATTGGAATCCACCTGTGGTAAATTCAATTGATTGGATATGATTTGTAAAGGCACACACCTGTCTATATAAGGTCCCACAGTTAACGGTGCATGTCAGAACAAAAACCAAGCCATGAGGTCGAAGGAATTGTCCGTAGAGCACCAAGACAGGATTGTGTCGGGGCACAGATCTGGGGAAGGGTACCAAAACATTTCTGCAGCATTGAAGGTCCCCAAGAACACAGTGGCCTCCATCATTCTTAAATGGAAGAAGTTTGGAACCACCAGGACTTTTCCTAGGGCTGGCCACCCAGCCAAACTGAGCAATCAGAGGAGAAGGGCCTTGGTCAGGCAGGTGACCAAGAACCCAATGGTCGCTCTGAAAGCTCCAGAGTTCCTCTGTGGAGATGGGAGAACCTTCCAAAAGGACAACCATCTCTGCAACACTCCAGCAATTAGGTCTTTATGGTAGAGTGGCCAGACGGAAGCCACTCCTCAGTAAAAGTCACAACAGTCCGCTTGGAGCTTGCCAAAAGGCACCTAAAACAAGATTCTCTGGTCTGATGAAACCAAGATTGAACTATTTGTCCTGAATGCCAAGCGTCATGTCTTTGGGAACCATGGCACCATCCCTACAGTGAAGCATGGTGGTGGCAGCATCATGCTGTGGGGATCTTTTTCAGCGGCAGGGACTGGGAGACTAGTCAGGATCAAGTGGAAAGATGAACAGAGCAAAGTACAGAGATCCTTAATGAAAACCAGCTCCAGAGTGCTCAGGACCTCAGACTGGGCGCGAAGGTTCACCTTCCAACAGGACAACGACCCTAAGCACAAAGCCGGACCAAGCAGGAGTGGCTTCGGGACAAGTCTCAATGACCGTGAGTGGCCTGGACTTGAATCCGATCGAACATCTCTGGAGAGACCTGACAGAACTTGAGAGGATCTGCAGATAAGAATGGGAGAAACTCCCCAAATATAGGCGTGCCAAGCTTGTAGCGTCAGACTCAAGGCTGTAATCGTTGCCAAAGTTGCTTCAACAAAGTACTGAGTAAAGGGTCTGAATACTTTTGTAAATGTGATAGTTCTGGGGCAGGGGGGGTTATACATTTGCAAAAAATATCTAAAAGCCTGTTTGCTTTGTCATTATGGGGTATTGTGTGTAGATTGAAAAGAAAAATAATTGAATCAATTTTAGAATAAGGCTGTAACATAACAAAATGGAAAAAGTTAAAGGTTCTGAATTCTTTCCGAATGCACTGTAGCCACTAATTTTCCCACTGTCAATGATATCTGACCATTCAAGTGAAGTGAATACGTTGATTTTGTGTTTTGAAAGCTACTGTATGTTATGGGTGTCAAATTCTAAACCTAATTTAACAGAGTAAGTACAGCCTCTGGATTGGGTAGCCTCCCTGCTAGTAACAAGAAACGCTATTTGTATTGTATCTAACAAATTGATCACTCATGACCAATACTGTCAAGATCATCTCTAATAAACTAAACCATTTATCAATCATTCGTACCTACTCCTAGCAGAACCACTCAACTGGTCTCCAAGCTCTTTTAGCCCGTTTTGTTAAGAATGTTCATGTAAACAAATGGCCACTAGTTTGACTAACTCTTCAACCTCATTTCAGGAATATCCTGTCCCCCTCCCCCCTCCCTTTGTCAGAGAGCATGGCTCAGGAGACCAATCAGACGCAAGTGCCAATGCTTTGCACTATGGGCTGCGGTTTCTATGGTAATCCCCGCACCAACGGCATGTGCTCCGTCTGCTACAAGGAACACCTGCAGAGACAACAGGGTGTGGGCTGTTCCAGCCCCCCAGGTGAGAAAGGTAGGAAGATGGGAGAGGGACACAAAATGGGGGGGGCTGGAGAAGGAGGTAGCAATCACTACCAAAACCTTGGCATTATAAAGCAACAGTGATTTATCAGTTTGTGAAACACTTTTTTTTGTTTGTTCATTTGAAGCCATCATTCAACATAAGTAAAAGGTCATTCATAGTCACAAACAATAAACATGTGGTTTGTCTACAGGCTCGGTTGCTTCATCGCCAGTGGGGTCCCCGGGAGCAGCTGGTGTGTCGGTGAAGCGCAAGACAGCGGAACCCAGCGCGGAAGGGGTCACTCCGCCCGAGGAAAGGACATCCAGGTATGCTGACAGAGAATCAGCTTGTCTCTGCAAACAAACACACAGACTGCTAAATGGAATCCATTCAATTGACAGTAAGCTGTTGCTCAAGAGGCTTTGGTTTATCATTGTGTTTGAGTTCCCTAGTCTTCCTCCTGGGCTGAATATTGGATTATGGTTTCAGTTGATCAACTCATTATTGGTCTGAGTGTGTATGTGTGTCTTTAGTCCCAGCTCCCCCAGCCCAGTAACCCAGCAAATGACAGCCATGAGTATCTCCCAGGATACTGGAGCCACTGACTCAGACCAGGCTAATGGGGAAGAGGAGGGGACATCCAAAAACACAGGTTAGAACAACTGGGGGGGGGGGGGGAACTCAATACTTTCTTGGTTTCCAAACTCTTTTCCATGTCTATATCATCAGTAACGTTATATGGCATGCCTCCTGCCTTGTCTTGTAATACATAACTACACTGCAGCAACAGTCTTATATGGGTATCTATGTTTGAAGTTCAGTCAGATGTTGTATTTTAACAGAGCCGGTGGGGGAGGCAGCCCAGACCTTGTCTGATGGTGATCAGACCCCTGACAAAAATAAGAAGAACCGATGCTTCACCTGTCGGAAGAAAGTGGGCCTCACGGGTAAGACTGAAGAGGGTTTTAAGCCAGCTGGACACTACATGTTTTTAGTCTGATCTACAGGCTCCTGATTGGCTCCTGGCACATTTTTCAAATTGGAGTAGGACTTAGAGCTGCAGCTTGTAAAAGTGTAAGCACATACTTGATTTGCGGTTGATTGCTGTAATAGGCTCCCGTGTACTTGCGCATTCCCAATAATTTAACATGTTGAATATATTCTACCTCAAATCGACCATTGTCGCGAAGTGTGAACAATGCTCAGAGCAGATGTGAGGCATTTCTCACCATCAGCCAATAGCAGCTACTCGGGGCAATAAATTGTTCTCTTCACCTACATTACAAGTTCATCTCTAACCATGTTTCGTCCAACCTTTTTTATACAAGTAAAGTACATGTTGGATAAAAATAATGTTATGACAGCCCTGATGGAAACGTAACATTTTTTGCTGAACTTTGCAAAAGTCAACAAAACAAAATACGCTAGACAAGGTGGGATCTTTTTGTCGGTAAAATGAATTCTGCCAGAAATGCCGGTGGAAACACTTTTTTATGAGCAATTATTGATATAACCATCATATTGAAGTAAAGGTGGAGTCACGCAATGTCATGTTGTGGTCCCCCACTACGACTCACCAGGAAAGCATGCCGTTTATTAGGAGGCTACAAATAAAATAAGTGATGAACTTCACAGGGTGGTGAAAGTGCAAGGTGATGAGCTGGATGTTCCTTTTCAATAAATATCAAGGGTCTTATTCTGATGACATGATCATCGATGCTTGGCTGCCGTTTGACAAATAAAAATCTTGCTCTTTTGTCGATAATAATCTCATGTAGGCTATACGTGCGCTCTAGCCAGTAGCGCACAGATACAACTAGAGTGCACGTGCCAAGACCCGAGAGGGCACGCTATATAATGCAAATTTTTGGGGGGAGAAAACCATAAGTAGAAATAAATGTGATGGAAACCCATTTAACTTGTATTTTTTTTATTCGATACAAGGGAATTTATGTGTACTACGTCATCACTCACAGCCTTATAATAGTATAGACATCAACTATGAAATAACACATATGGAATCAAGTATCAAAATATATTTTGAGATTCTTCGAAGTAGCCACCCTTTGCCTTGATAACAACTTTGCACACTCTTGGCATTCTCTCAACCAGCTTCATGTGGTAGTCACCGGGAATGCATTTAAATTAACAGTCGTGCCTTGTTAATTTGTGGAATGTATTTCCTTCATGCGTTTGAGCCAATCAGTTGTGTTGAGTCATGGATGGGGTGGTCTACAGAAGATAGCCCTATTTGGTAAAAGACCAAGTAATGGCAAGAACAGCTCAAATAAGCTAAGAGAAATGACAGTCATCATTACTTTGATACATGAAGGTCAGTCAGTTCGGAACATTTCAATATCTTTCAAAGTTTCTTCATGTGCAGTTGCAAAAACCATGAAGTGCTATGATGAAATTGGCTCTCACGAGGACCGCCACAGCAAAGGAAGACCCAGAGTTACCTCTGCTGCAGAGGATAAGTTCATTAGAGTTAACTGCACCTCAGATTGCAGCCCAAATAAATGCTTAACCGAGAAAAGCAGCCAACAAGTGCTCAGCATATGTGGGAACTCCTTCAAGACTGTTGGAAAAGCATTCTTCATGAAGCGGGTTGAGAGAATGCTAAGAGTGTGCAAAGCTGTCAAGGCAAAGGGTAGATACTTTGAAGAATCTAAAATAGAAAACATTATTTTGATTTGTTAAAAAAAAGGGTTACTACATGATTCTGTATGTTATTTCATAGTTTTGATGTCTTCACTATTTTACAATGTAGAAAATGGGGAAAAAAATTAAGAACCCTTGAATGAGTAGGTGTGTCCAAACCTTTGATTGGTACTGTATTTCCACACTAAGGTTTGAATAATACTGTGAAAATTGTTATAATGCCCTTTTTAGTGTAAGAGCTGATTGAAAAGACCGCCTGAAGTTTCAGCCTGTTTTGGTGGGAGCGAGTTTTGGCCTTCCATGTTGACATCACCGTGTGGTAAATTAGTCAATAGACCAATAAAGAATTCCAAACCGCTCTACCAGTAACAGCTCATGTTCAGTTTTCCCCTTTCTACTCAAACCACTCCCAGACAGTCCTACCAAAATACTTGCTTGAGAAATTGCTCTTAGTTAAGAAGCCATTTTAATTTAACTTTGTCCATCTCCTCACTCACTAGGCTTCGCTTGTCGCTGTGGTAACCTGTTCTGCGCCGTTCACCGCTACTCTGACAAACATGACTGTCCCTACGACTATCGAGGTGCTGCCGCGGCACGCATACGCAAGGAGAACCCTATCGTGGTGGCTGAGAAGATCCAGAAGTTATGAGGACTGAGTAGAAAAATCTCTGACGTGCAAATTGTGGAACAATGGCGGCATGGAATAATACCAGATAAAATTGTATCATGGTAGGATGGGGTGGCGGAGTCACAGCCCCTGCCCAGCCACTTCCTTTATTAACATCTCCCTCTCTCCTAGAGTGACCGCTTGAGTGTGAATGCCTCTGGTGAGATGGTCTGTGTGTGTGTGGGCATTAGAAGTCTACTGTGGGGCGGGAAGACATTTCATTTTTACCCTTTTTATTGTTTCTTAACTTGGGGGGACTTGAGTTAATTTTTATATTACCCCCGTGTGGTGGTTAAAATGAGCCAGAAGTAACATGTTTAAGAGCATGCTACATCTCCGATAAGGACATCAGGAGGTCAAGTTCAGATCATCCTGTGAGTTTCTGTGTTTCAGCAATATCTTTTGAGGGCTTCAGATTAATTGACTCCCAGAGAAAAACCCTTGTTCAGTTTCTGTCAAATGGGCCTTTTTGTTGTAACTTTTCTTTCCCTTCTGACCCTTAGGTGAATAGTTTACAACATGGCAACATTTTTTCAAGAAATGTTCTTTGACTTACTGATATTGGGTGCATGAAAGAGCCTCGATATATGAGTGATTGAGATTTGTTTTTATGAGTGTATGACATCAGAAGATCTATATTAATATATTGTTAGCTTGAATTGTGATTGCATTCTATTTTTTTTTAATATATATAATTTGGTTGGTTTGTACTGGAGGATTGGCAGCATGTCAGAAAATAATTTGATTTGTACTTAACCTTTTCAATTATATTTTAGCATTTCCATCTGATTTATGTAACCATTTGAAAAATATAACTTCTGATATGTGATGGAGTGGAGTCCTGTTAATATGTTCAGATTAGGACCGTGCAGAAAATTCCATTATTATGGAATCAAAGGACAACAATTAAGGTTTCAACTGCAGAGCATAAGACATTGAATGTGCAAGTTAACTTACTCAGTTTTCTTCAGCATCCGGGTCTTTATAGTTTAGCTTGATCTCTCTCTGCAGGTTGGCTACAGAGAATAAAACATGTTCTGCCAGTCCAGGCAGGACATAATGTAGTGTTCTCCTTGAACGCCCTCTTCTGTTCCATAAAGCCAACACAGTGAGCCACCTTGTTCCCTAACCACCAGCAGACCACTGATATATGCTGAATGATAACAGAACTGGTTGGCAATTAGTCCAAATATTAGTGTGTGTAATAATGTTTTCATAACTACCCTAAAAGAACTGCCGTGGCACTGCTTTCTTTTCCTTGTATTTTCTTTCACCCACAGGTAATTCCTGTGTCTTCGAACAGGGGGTGGAATTTAGTCAAAGGGCTAAAATCACCCTGGATGGCATTTATTCTCAACGGTGTAATTCTAGGTTGCTTTCCTGTTCCTCCTGACTGCCCACATTCGGTGAATCAATAGACAGCCAAACACAACCCTTAGTACCAGTACTTTGGACATGTCTCAATCCTCAGCAAGGGCCTTCGTGTCCCTGTGGTTGTTTTCAGGATTGGTCACACTAGTTGGTTCCAAATAATTAGTGTCCGTTTTGCATTTTTAGGTGAATCAAACATTGATTTCCGATTCTTCATGCTTTTTTTTGTTTCATAACACAGCGAATGTCATTGAGAAAGATTGTGTGGAAAAAAGCAGGTGCTGAAAAACATCAAGTGTGACACTTGGCAAAACAACGATGCCCTTTTGAGAGAAAGTCTGAACTGAATGAGCTTTCTTATATGAACAGGAAATAATCGGGACTTGACGCCAGGCACCACAGGTTGAAATGACATTTTTTGCATCTACTGATTGAGATTTGTTGGTATTTTTGGTCCATTATTTGTATTTTCACAAAGTAAACAATTTCAAACTTGCTGAAAATGTATAATTTCTTTAGTTTGTCATACTACTGACATCAATTGTTATACATTTTAACCACTGTAAAATGGACATGCATCATTAATTTCAAAGCCCATTTCATAGAGATTTACAAACTGGACTACATTTAGCAACTTATTTTCAAGAGCTGGTGATTGGGTCTGAGTAGACTTTTGGCGTTTGGTAGTCCTAATTCAGTCTTTGCCTTTTAACTGTCATTTCCCGAAAGTCAGACTCTTCCCACACACCAACACATTTTTCTCAGCTTCAGAAGCATCTGCGTTCACCAAATGTTGTGGTTATCCTTAGATGCATTACATGACCAAAAATATGTGGATATCTGTGACTATCTCATTCCAAAATCATGGGCATTAATATGGAGTTGGTCCCCCCCTTGCTGCTATAACAGCCTCCACTCCTCTGGGAAGACCTTCCACTAGATGTTGGAACATTGCTGCGGGGTCTTGCTTCCATTCAGCCATTAGCGTTAGTGAGGTCGTGCGATTAGGCCTGGCTCGCATTTGGCATTCCAATTCATCCCAAAGGTGTTGGATGGGGTCAGGGCTCTGTGCAGTGAAGTTCTTCCACCCTGATCTTGACAAACCGTTTCTGTATGGACCTCGCTTTATGCACGGGGACATTGTCATGCTGAAACAGGAAAGTGTCTTCCACAAAATTAGAAGCACAGAATTGTCTAGAATGTAATTGTATGTTGTAGCGTTAAGATTTCCCTTCACTGAAACTAAGGGGCCTAGCCTGAAACATGAAAAACAGCCCCAGACGACTATTCTTCATCCACCAACCATTCCTGTTGGCACTATACATTGGGGCAGTTAGTGTTCTCCTGGCATCTGCCAAACCTAGATTTGTCCATCGGACTGCCAGATGGTGAAGCGTGATTCATCACGCCAGAGAGCGCGTTTCCAATGGCGACGAGCTTTACACCACTCCAGCCGATTCTTGGGATTGCCCATGGTGATCTTAGGCTTGTGTGTGGTTGCTCGCCCATGGAAACCCATTTCATGAAGCTCCCGACTAACAGTTGTTGTGCTGAAGTTGCTTCCAGAGGCAATTTAGAATTCAGTATTGAGTTTCGCAACCGAGGACAGATGATTTTTACACGCTTCAGCACTCGGCGGCCCCATTCTGTGAGCTTGTGTGGCCTACCACTTCACGGCTGAGCAGTTGTTTCTCCTAGACGTTTCCACTTCACAATGACAGCACTTACAGTTGACCAGGGCAGAAATGTGACGAACTGACTTGTTGGAAAGGTGGCATCCTATGACGGCGCCACGTTGAAAGTCAAGAGGTCTTCAGTACGGATTCTTCTACTGCCAATGTTTGTCTATGGAGATTGCATGGCATTGTGCTTGATTTTTATACACCTGTCTGCAACAGGTGTGGCTGAAATAGCCGAATAGACTAATTTGAAGTGGTGTCCAAATACTTTTGTGTAAATATAGTGTATATTCTCCCGACATGCCCAGAGGGAATTGTTTGTGCTGTCTTGAATTCTTTTCTTCTAGTTAATAGTTTTAATTTGGAAGAATGTTCCAAAAATACATTTTTAGGTACATGTCTTTATTATTTTACAGATAGAAAGATGGATAAAGTATTTATCCACAATCGGCTCTGGCCAAGACCCACGACGGGAATCTTTAACAAAAATATTTATTCGGACTTCGTCCATTGTCCAGAAAAATGTATGTCTTATGCAAATATGAACATATTTAATGATATCACCTTTATTTGCATATATATATTTTTTAACTCAAATGTAATACAAAAGTATTTTGTGTGTCAACATTCAACTGTTAAAAGTTGATTTGTGATATGATTAAGAGAGAAAAAAATCTATATGGGGATGTGGTGCCTGGTCTGGATTTAGATGGACCTGTGATTGGAGCATTAGCCTGTGTAGTGTTGCCAGTTAAAGAACGTATTTTATTTATTTAACCAGGTAGGCAAGTTGAGAACAAGTTCTCATTTACAATTGCGACCTGGCCAAGATAAAGCAAAGCAGTTCGACAACATACAAAAACACAGAGTTACACATGGAGTAAAACAACATACAATCAATGATGCAGTAGAAAAAAATAAGACTATATACAATGTGAGCAAATTATGTGAGATAAGGGAGGTAAAGGCAAAAAAGGCCATGGTGGCAAAGTAAATAAAGTATAGCAAGTAAAACACTGGAATGGTACATTTGTAGTTTGAAGAAAGTTAAAATATAAATAATATGGTGCAAAGGAGCAAAATAAATACAGTAGGGGAAGAGGTAGTAGTTTGGTCTAAATTATAGATGGGCTATGTGCAGTGATCTGGGAGCTGCTCTGATAGCTGGTGCTTAAAGCTAGTGAGGGAGATAAGTGTTTCCAGTTTCAGAGATTTTTGTAGTTCGTTCCAGAGAACTGGAAGGAGAGACGACCAAAGGAGGAGTTGGCTTTAGGGGTGACCAGAGCGATATACCCGTCTTAGTGAAGGACAGGTCTAAAATTGCTCAAAGTCTTGGCATGCAAATACCAAGGTTGGCTGTTCCCACTATATAAAATATCTGAGTGGAGATGGTGTAGTGCCTGTGATACCATGTAAGAAGGGCACCTGAGAAGAGGTATGCGTATGATGGTCAAGACTCCCGTCTGAGATAAAAAACGACTTTGCTGTAGGTTTTATTCCCTATTGTGATGTTACTGTTTTAAGGGCATGCAGTAAACTGGGTTTAAAGAGGGCAGAGATGTGGTCTTGAGTTTACCTGATGAGTATACCCTGTTTTAGGCCAAGGGAAAAGAGTTGGCTTGTCCTTCAGTTTGGCTGATTTGTCTTCTTTGCAATTGTGATGCTTCGCTGGTTGATAGTTCCCTTGAATACTCAAACTACCCCAGCATTTAAAAAGGTGAGCAGTTTGAATGTTACCAACAGGGTTATCAGGCTATTTTTAGCTCTGGAATTGACCAAACAAAGCCTTCCTTGTGGGGTCCACTGGGTTTATTTTAGGCTTAATAAGATTTATTTTAATTTAACCTTTATTTAACTAGGCAAGCCAGTTAAGAACAAAGCCAGACCCGGATGACACTGGGCTAATTGTGCGCTGCCCTATGGGACTCCCAATCATGGCCGGTTGTGATATAGCCTGGAATGGAACCAGGGTGTCTAGTGACACCTCTAGCACTGAGATGCAGTGCCTTAGACGTGCTGCGCCACTCGGGAGCCCCTGTTGGATCGTTGCAATTGTATGTAAATGAATCAACTTAACCAGATCAGAATCAGCGCTTGATGTTACGAAAACATCCACTACAATTTCAGTCTGTTGCACTTTAAAACCTCTACAGGATCGGTGTCCCACCGCAGGACTGTTGGGAAATTTCCTTGTTACTTACAACGTCATGCTCAAGACATAGACATGTCTTAAATGGACAGTCAATTCTTGTTAATCTAACTGCACTGTCCAACTTACAGTAGCTATTAGTGAAAAAAGACCATGCTATTATTTGAGGAGAGTGCACAACAAAACTTATCACGGCAACTGATTTGATACGTTCACCTCTGAAGGTAAATTATGTACTTAGATTCAGTAATCTTCCTCTGCTTTGTCATCCTGAGGGTCCCAGAGATAAAATATAGCGTGGTTTTGTTTGACCAAATCAATTTTTATATTAAAATGTAGGAACTGATTCTACAGTTTGAACCCTAAAGTGTTTCTATTCAAATGGTATCAAGAATATGCATATCCTTGCTTCCGGTCCTGAGCTACACAAATCTAACTGCCTGAATGTCATTTTAGGCAAAAATTGGAAAAAAGGGTACGATCCTTTTAACAATGTCATGAAGCTTGTTTGTAGCACAACATAATCATTGTCTGCATTTTGAGACCATTACTACAAAGCTTTTGATCCGTGACGATGAGTGACCAAATCTGGCAATATCTTCTCAATGTGTCACTGCAGAACTGATTAACCATAAATGACAGTGAAGTACTTTACTCATTTCACTGATGTATGAGAAATGATAGCGTGGACAATAATTGAGTTCCAGAATGTTCCAAGTAGTAGATCTGTCCTGCAGGAAATTGCAGAAGTGCAGTGAAGTCCTTTGGCTCACCAGTCACACAGATATATTTTTTGTTTTTAAAATGTAGGACTGTATGGTCTGTAAGAGGAAGTATAAAAAAATAAAATCAGTTTATTTTAAATTGACACTGACTTTTTGTATTTATTTGTACAACTGAGGTTAAGCAGTACAAATCTGGTAAAGCAGAGGCAGCCCTGGAATGCCAAAAGCATTTTTCTCGCATGGGTTCAGACTTTCCTCTCGAAGGGTTAATCCTATAAAAAGTCAAACATTACATCACTACCTTCCAACACCTGCAGTACATTCAATGGACAACACTTAATACAGTAGCCTGTATTAAGTCTGACCGACATGTTCTTAAAAATTGATCTGTGGATACCGTACATCGGAATGGCTTGAATTGGTTCTCACAGAAACAGTATTTTTTTCTGAGCCTGTGTGATGTAGGACGTTAGACCTGAAACCACTTCATGCTGGGATGACCCTCCAACCATTTAATTCGCTCTTCCGACTGTCCATAAACTCCAGGCAAATCATATGCCTGCAATCCTTATCGTAGCGCAGCAGTAGAGTGGTTTCATCATGGTAGCACATTCAGAGATCGATTTATAGTCATTAACCTAAAATAGATCATATTTTTAAACAAAACACTTTCCGTTTGTCATAGATGAACAGGGTTAATATGAGGGCTCCCGAGTGGCGCAGCGGACTAAGGCACTACATCTCAGTGCTAGAGGCGTCACTAAAGACACCCTGTTTCGAATTCAGGCTGTATCACAACCGGCCTTAATTGGGAGTCCCATAGGGCGGCGCACAATTGGGCCGGTGTAGGCCGTCATTGTAAATAAGAATTTGTTCGTAACTGACTTGCCTAGTTAAATAAAATCAGATGAAAGGTGAGTTCTGGAAGCCAAGCTAGAGCTCTGTGAGACATTAACAGTGACGGGGGCAGATGTTTTGATCAAGAGAGACCTTTAGAAAATATTCAAATTTTCTTTAACACAAAACATACATATGTATTTTACAGTTAAGGTGAAATATTAGTTATTCATTTTAAAATGTGATTATGCTATATTTAAAAAGCATGTCACTTCCAACCTTTTTCATTGTTTTGTTGGATAAGAAATATAAAATATTTCATTTTTACTGTACTTGAGCTTGTGTCCTCAAGTGACTATCCCACAGAAATGTATAACTATTTTTACCAGAAAGTTGAGATTTTAACTTTTGCGTATGCATCATTACTAGTTATTATTTATGGCCCTCATGATAAATAATTACTTTTTTGGGTTACGTCGATTTACATTTAACTGAGACATGGGTTTACACCAATGGTCACCGACTGGTCGATCTCCAAGGCATTACCAGTCGATCACCAAACTTTTCTGTAAAAAAAACCAATGATAAAGTCTTGCATTCTTATTTTTTGTATTCCTTTCACGCTGTTGGCGGTAGGTGAGGTGCACTTGATTCAGCAGCCCAGAGAGCAAATAATGTGCATCTGTTGGCCTACAGCTCGCAGCTCAGATCCCCTTTTCTGCGGTGCAAAGTTTCTCTGAGCCATAGATGGTCAAAATAAACCTTGAATGTCAAAACTTTTAAAACCACGACTAGAGAGAGACTCAACAAATAAAGCAAAAACATTGTTTTTATGAGTACCTTTGTTTGCTCAACACTTTTATAAGCCATAAAATGTGTGTTCTCCCTACGTCCACTCACGCTACAACCAGCACTGCAGCTGCAACAATGAGTATATCAAATTGTTCCGATAAGTTTGCATTATTATTATTATTAGCGACTTGTTCATAAAAGAGAATTTACTTTGATCTCAGTCTTATGAACAATTCTCTTATGAACAAGTCTTATAAATGGCTATATTCTTTCTAAAGCCCATCAGTGTACACCCAATATGTTCCCCCTGTTGATGATGCTTATTATGCATTATGGTTGAACCAAAAGATTACATGTAACATGGTTCAAGCATTCGTGACATTACCCTGAAGAAGGCACAGTGATGCTGAAACATTGGTGATTTACCCAATAAATTACTGGGACTTTATATATATATATATATAGAGTTTGCAATTTTTTTTTTATAGCTTATAGTTTAATCGCCATTAGTCAGCACCTCTACATAAAATAATTTTCTCTGGGTGTGCGCCAGCACATCTTTTTTCAACATATCTGGGTCTAACAGTTTATACACACAGGACATGTCAGAAGTGGCATCTTTCTTTTTTGAGAGGTAAAGTAGCAATAACTACTTTCTCTGGCTTGAGAGGAATATGCCATGTTTTTCACGTGTGGGCATCCCCTCTCTCTACGTACTCACTCTGTCCTGTCTGCTCCCCTCTTCCTTGCTGTCTGAAGTTCTGCTTTCCTGGATCTCCTACATTATTACAGAGACGGCATACTATCAGTGCCGTAGCAATACGTTGTATTCTGAACAGACCAACACACACAGAAGCAATACACACACTTTGAACAGCAGGCCAATAATTTTTACCTAGATTGCGCTAAAGGTCAAATCTGGGATAATTTCTATTCCTTAATGATAAGCAGTTCTCTCAATCTTAAACTTGATTAACATTCAACTGTCTTACCCGCCACATATTTAGTCTCCAATGTTTATTGAAAACATACATTTGCACAATGACCGCTTGTATTTGAAACAACATTGTTCGTTTTTGGTTAGCTACCTAGTGAATTTTAGCAATAGTGGCATTGACATGAAATCAATCAAAACACCTCAAAACAAGACATGGTATCAATAACATGAAACATGCTGAAATAAGCCATTTATGATTCCCCACATGGCAGTGTCATTCTTGCTAGCAATCTAGCCATCCAGAATCACAACAGGCTGACTTATGCCCCATAGAACAGCGCACATCGTTTTCGTGACATCAGCCAACCATCTATGTTAGCAAGATGCTAAATAATTATTGTAAACACAATCTATTCACTTTAAAAACATGTATTGAACTTTTAACTAAGCAAGTCAGTTAAGAACAAATTCTTATTTACAATGACTGCCTACCAAAACGCAAAAGACCTGCGGGAACGGGGGCTGAGATTAAAAATACAAAAATGTTATAAAAATATATAGGACAAAACACACATCACGATAAGAGAAACACAACACTACATAAAGAGAGACCTAAGACAACATAGCAACACAACATGGTAGCAACATTATTGGGCACAGACAACAGCACAAAGGGCAAGAAGGCAGAGACAATACATCAGGCGAAGCAGCCACAACTGTCAGTAAGAGTGTCCATGATTGAGTCTTTGAATGAAGAGATTGAGAACTGTCCAGTTTGAGTGTTTGTTGCAGGTCGTTCCAGTCGCTAGCTGCAGCGAACTGAAAAGACGAGCGACACATGGATGTGTGTGCTTTGGGGACCTTTAACAGAATGTGACTGGCAGAACGGGTGTTGTATGTGGAGGATGAGGGCTGCAGTAGATATCTCAGATAGGGGGGAATGAGGCCAAAGAGGGTTTTATAAATAAACATCAATCAGTGGGTCTTGCGACGGGTATAGAGATGACCAGTTTACAGAGGAGTATAGAGTGCAGTGATGTGTCCTATAAGGAGCATTTGTGGCAAATCTTATGGCCGCATGGTAAAGCACATCTAGCCGCTCGAGAGCACCCTTACTTGCCGATCTATAAATGTCTCCGTAATCTAGCATTGGTAGGATGGTCATCTGAATCAGGCTTAGTTTGGCAGCTGGGGTGAAAGAGAGTGATTACAATAGAGGAAACCAAGTCTAGATTTAACTTTAGCCTGCAGCTTTGATATGTGCTGAGAGAAGGACAGTGTACCGTCTAGCCATACTCCCTCAGTACTACCCTCAGAGGTAGTAATCACACTTCTGGGGAGAAGAGCATTCTTCTTACCAAACCACATTACCTTTGTTTTGGAGATGTTCAGAACAAGGTTAAAGGTAGAGAAAGCTTGTTGGACACTAAGAAAGCTTTGTTGTAGAGCGTTTAATACAGCATCCGGGGAGGGGCCAGCTGAGTATAAGACTATCATCTGCGTATAAATGGACAAGAGAGCATCCTGCTGCCTGAGCTATGTTGTTGATGTAAATTGAGAAGAGCGTGGGGCCTAGGATCAAGCCTTGTGATACTCCCTTGGTGACAGGCATTGGCTGAGACAGCAGATGTTCGGACTTTATACACTGCACTCTTTGAGAGAGGTAGTTGGCAAACCAGGCCAAATTCAAATCAAATGTATTTGTATAGCTTTTCTTACATCAGCTGATATCAAAGTGCTGTACAGAGTGTTGATATCAAAGTGCTGTACAGCCTAAAACCCCAAACAGCAAGCAATGCAGGTGTAGAAGTACGGGGGCTAGGAAAAACTCCCTAGAAAGGCCATAACCTAGGAAGAACCCTAGAGAGGAACCAGGCTATGAGGGGTGGCCAGTCCTCTTCTGGCTGTGCCGGGTGGAGATTATAACAGAACATGGCCAAGATGTTCAAATGTTCATAAATGACCAGCATGGTCAAATAATAGTAATCACAGTGAACAGGTCAGGGTTCCATAGCCGCAGGCAGAACAGTTGAAACTGGAGCAGCAGCACGGCCAGGTGGACTGGGGACAACAAGGAGTCATCATGCCAGGTAGTCCTGAGGCATGGTCCTAGGGCTCAGGTCCTCCGAGAGAGAGAAAGAGAGAATTGGAGAGAGAGCATACTTAAATTCACACAGGACACCGGATAAGACAGGAGAAATACTCCAGATATAACAGACTGACCCTAGCCCCCCGACACAAACTACTGCAGCATAAATACTGGAGGCTGAGACAGGAGGGGTTAGGAGACACTGTGGCCCCATCTGATGATACCCCCGGACAGGGCCAAACATGCAGGATATAACCCGACCCACTTTGCCAAAGCACAGCCCCCACATCACTAGAGGGATATCTTCAACCACCAACTTACCATCCTGTGACAAGGCCGAGTATAGAGAGACGCAGACTCGGTCTCAACCTTTAAGTCTTTATTGAAGACTCATCTCCGCAAAGATCTCCGCCACGGCACAACCCAAGGGGGACGCCAACCCAGACAGGAAGACCCACGTCAGTGACTCAACCAACTTAAGTGACGCACCCCTCCTAGGGACGGCATGGAAGAGCACCAGTAAGCCAGTGACTCAGCCCCTGTAATAGGATTAGAGGCAGTGAATCCCAGTGGAGAGAGGGGAACCGGCCAGGCAGAGACAGCAAGGGTGGTTCGTTGCTCCAGTGCCTTTCCGTTCACCTTCACACTCCTGGGCCAGACTACACTCAATCATATGACCTACTGAAGAGATGAGTCTTCAATAAAGACTTAAAGGTTGAGACTGAGTCTGCGTCTCTCACATGGGTAGGCAGACAATTCCATAAAAATTGAGCTCTATAGGAGAAAGCCCTGCCTTCAAAGACCCCTCAGAGACACCAATATTCCTCAGCCGGCCCACAAGAATGGAATGGTCTACCGTATCAAAAGCTTTGGCCAAGTCAATAAAAATAGCAGCACAACATTGCTTAGAATCAAGGGCAATGGTGACATCATTGAGGACCTCGCAGTGACACATCCATAACCTGAGCGAAAACCAGATTGCATACCAGAGAGAATACTACAGACATCAAGAAAGCTAGTCAGTTGATTATTGACAAGTGTCGTGTCTTTGGGTACCATTAAACTGAAGATAGGTTTATCAATTAGCTCCCTGTAATTATTATCACGCGACCAAACTGATTAATCGTTTAATTGTAATTACCTAGGAGATCGGGGCACCAAGGAGAATATTCAGATTACAAAGCTATAATTTTCCTAATATAACTTTCCTGTACTATAATATTCTATTATAGTATAGGCCGATTATCTTCTAGTTTCAATGGTGTATTTTACCTCGCGTCAAGTCTCATTCCCAAACGTCGTAAATTGTTGTATCTGCACGAACCCAGTCTTTACTAAAATCATCCATACATCAATTGTCTTAAAATCATTTATTTACTACACTAAGTAATTAACAGAAAACATACAAACAGTAATTATCGTCACAAAGGATTGGTATAGTAATGTGCCCTAATGGCTAACAAGCATGGCTGGTCTGTTAGACAATGGGTCATAAACGGTAAGCTGAGAAGTTACACAGAGTTCATTAATATTAACAATTGACAATTGAAGGCTCACTCATTCGGGAACAATTGCAATCAATATATATTTACGCTCATGTGTCGTCGGGATCCCTTTGGAAGAGTTATGTTCTGATGGAGAGTTTGTCCGCGTTCTCTCTCTCTCTCTTGGTTAGAATGGATCTTTCAGAGCGACATTCATTAACGTCGTCATAGAATGGATGTGGTTGGTCTTCGCGTTCGATGATATAATTTACTTAGCTGCAGACTAATAATTAATATCAAAGACTTGTTCTTATTCTGTCGATATCGATAGTCTAAAAGTTAACCACGTGGTATGGTTCACTTTCAGTAGAGTACTTGGATGATAAAACCTAATGAGCCAACTCGCAATGGAGTGTAGGCCTGGTCTGAAGAAATGTAAATCAGGGGGTGTTTTATAGTGCCCATAGAACAGGCTTGTCAAATGACGCCTGGTCCTGTATGTGTCCCTGGGGGCGTGCCTATGACTGAGTTAGACTTGGTTACAGAAATACAATTCTATCACATTAACATCAGTACATAGCATCTCAATGTATTACAAATAGCTTTATCCTTATTAATACATTTTATACAACCATTATGATGTTTGTCTCATCGCTGAGGCTATTATATAAACAGTTTTATGGTAATATGGCTATATTGTCTCTTCTGAGAATCACAAAATTGTACCAAGCGGATCAGTTCGTAGCTGGAGTCTTCACCAATCTTCCATATCTTCTCCAGAACACACATGTCGCTCGGTTCTCCAATTCTATGAGTTGGAAGAATTTCCTTTGTCTCTCTATGAAACATGTGTAAAAACTCCTCTTAGAGTTTTTACAACCCTTTCACACAGGGCCTGGGTTGGGGGGAAGGTAGGTTGGGGGGATGGTACAAAGGGGATGGGGTCAACTGATAGCCCTGTACCCAAAGAGGCCAACGTCATGACACAAGTTTTCCAACACTTTTGATAAACAGGGCAAAATAGAAATAGACCTATAACAGTTAGGATCAGCTTGATCTCCCCCTTTGAAATAAAGGACAAACCATGTCTGCCTTCCAAGCAATGGGAACCTCCCCAGAAAGGAGAGACAGGCTTGGTGATGATAGGGGCAGCAACCTTAAAGAAGAAATGGCCTAAACCATCTGACCCAGATGGTTTTTTGGGGTTAAGTTTCAGGAGCTCCTTTAGCACCTTGGACTCAGTGACTGCCTGCAGGGAGAACCTTTGCAGGGGAAAAAGAGGGAGAAGCGTCGGGGCTAGTCGCATAAGAAGGGGTGGAAGATGAGGAAATGTTGGATGGGCAAGGAGGCATGGTTGAGTCAAATAGGAATCCTGACTTAATTAAGTGGTGATTAAAGAGCTCAGCCATGTACTTCTTGTCAGTAACAACCACATCATCAACAGTAATGGACATGGGCAGCTGTGAGGAGGAGGGTTTATTCTCCAGGTCTTTAACTGTTTTCCAGAACTTCTTGGGGTTAGACCCACAGAAAGAGAACTGCTCCTTAAAGTAACTAACTTTGGTCTTCCGGATAGATTTAGTGCACTTATTTCTCATTTGCCTGAACGAGTGTTTGGAGTCATACCTTGTGGGATTGGTAATAATCTGAGAAAGATTTAGGGAGTCCCATTGCTTTAGGACTTGGTCAGGTGGTTTAACCATGTCCCAGTTTAGGTCACCTAGCAGGACAAATTCAGACTTAATGTAAGGGGGGCAGGAGAGAGCTTAGGGCAGGTAGGATACAGACTGGTGCTGATGGAGGACGATAGCACCCAGCAACAGTCAACAAAGAGCTATTTGAAAGTTTAATGCTTAAAACCAGCAAATCAAATTGTTTGGGGACGGACTTGGTGGAGACAATCGAGCACTGAAGGTGATCCTTGGTAAAGATTGCCACTCCCCCACCTTTGGAAGATCTGTCTTGCCAAACAAGGTTATAACCAGAAAGTTTAACATCAGTATTCAGAACACTCTTCCTTAACCACGTCTCAATACTGACCAACACATTTGGATTGGAGCTGTGAACGCACACTTTCAATTGATCCATTTTAGGTAATAAGCTTCTAGTGTTAACATGCAGAAAACCCAGGCTTTTACAAGAGCAGAAATCAGTGAAGCAGATATCAGAGCACAAGTCAGAATTGGGGCTTGCAACAGTAGATGGGCCAGGGTGTACATGCACATTTCCTGATATCATCAACAGTAATACAATCAAGGCACGGCATAGGACAGAAAGAGCTCTGCAGTGCTGATTTATGACATCTGAATGTGCATCAGATGGCAACAAGATCATATTGTACAGCAATTTCATCAGGTAACATGAATACAAAGCAAGAGGTGGTTAGAATAGGATGGGAGGCCAAAAGTCTATCTAACCAATAGAGAGTCAGAGTCCCAAGTGTGGTAAAGAAAGTTTGTAGTCAACAAAGTATGCAGGAGTCATGAGGCAAATAGCCATTGTAAGTTCAGAGTCACTCGCCCCAACAGTGCGTGTGTGCTGGAGGTGAGCGAAAGCTCGGGAGTGTGGTGGGGGTACCTGTACCAGAGAGGGGGAGACAGGGCAGACGGTGAACAGATTGCCAGGTGGAATCCAAGCAGCAGTGCAGCATGCAACGGGAGTAGGGAGATGCTTTTATTTCTGGAAGAAGATTTCTTGTAGAAAATGCCAGTGAATGGTCTTTGAACAGCGGGAGGGGGCTTCAAAGGCTCCTGCCACTTGTTGGACCCAAAGGCCTCGACACCTGTCACTTTACACCTCAGTGCTAACTGAAGTTGTTTCTGGTCTATCCTAGCAAGCCCGGCAGCCTTAACTCAGCATTCAGTCCCCGTAAATTAAAATATATAATTGTACTTTATTGTAAACTGGTCTTTTTTTAAATTGGCTTTCAAAATAGCATCAGACCAAACACTACTCACTCAGTTCCAGGTTGGATGGTGTCCTCAGGTCTCTGCTGTTTGTTTGCTTGAGCACCCTCCGTATAGCTTGGAAAAAGGAATCCTTGGTAGCAGTAATCCCTCCAGGTAATTTTGGGCAAAATGAAGTTGTAGGTTTGGAGTTTTGATCTGAAATAAACTGCCATGCTGTGGAAGGTAGCATCCTGCAAATGTCCCTGCCTGAAAAATGCAAGTTTATCTAACTCCAAATCTATAATTTTCTAAAAAACATGTTGAAATATGTGAAAGCTCACATGCATCTGTGTCTCTCTCTCTCTCCAGTTTGCTATATCTTAATGTGTGGCCATGAACACACATGTTTCCATAGTTGTCAGTCACCCAGCATTGATCCCTCAGCAGCATTTCACACCACACAAAGAGTTAGCAAATACACAGAGGCCAAAGAAAAATATTGCAGTCCAAAGACAATATCTTGCGCTGAGAGCCTTCTCACAGCATCAGTTCCCCAAAAAATTATCCTGAAAAAGAATTATTCTGTGCCAGGAATATTTCAATATGGAATTCTCCTAGAACAGTAGTTTGCTGTTTCCCCATTTGTGTGTGTGAGGTTGAAGAGACGAGTAATGCCTCTCGCTTCTCCTCTTCCTCCACTCCTGCAAATACAACAACCGTCTGTGTTTGATAAGCTGCATCCCTCGCCCCCTTTCTCAAGGAATTCCGTATGTCCATCTTCTATAAATTAATTTGAGAAAAAAATTAACTCAGCTATCCAGCTTTGTTTTTTCAACAGATAACTAGCTAATTGAGCTGCCTTTACCAAAAGTAGCTAACGTCATGTTAGCCTTAAGTTAACTAGATAGTTTATTAGTCATTTTTAGCATATTTGGACAGTATTTGATTAGACAATAATTGGTAAGTTAATGATACTTTGTCGGGTGGTGAACAGAGTTCCAGCAGTTGGTTTCAGTGTCCAGATATCTAATCTATAACTGAACTGTCAAATCCCTGCTCATAAAATGTGTTAGGTTGTTAATGAAGCAGCACTTCTAATGTTAGCTAGACTGGGTAGTCCCTAACGTAAGTTAGTTAGCTTATTGTTATCTGTCAGTGCAGCTTTTGAGTCAACATCTTGAAATGTGAATGACTCGAATCTTGCTTACTGTGAGGTCAATAACTCTGAATAACATCCTCATGGGCTATAATAATAGCAAGCTAACAAAGTTTACCTCCGGTTCTCCTTCTCATCTTTGTCTCGCTCCCCCAGAGAATGAACAGTCGCCCGCGTGCGCCAAAATTTAATTTATTTGGACGAATCAAAAATCACTTTGGAAAATCACTTTGACTCCCCCTCCTAAAGTACACACTAAAAGTGCATGGCAGGCCAGCGCTTATGTTTGGAGTGTAGCCTAGCTTGTTTTACACCATCCCAGCAGGGCAAAAGACTCTGGGCTGAGACCAAAGCCCGGGTCTGGTGACTTCAATGCTTACCACTCCTGTCATTTACCTCATAGATGTGACTTCTGTTTTGGAGATGGAACACTCAACCATTAATGGTGATTGAATACCTTGCCTTTCATCTGTTTTATGTGTGTTGAGTTGCATTTACTATACATATATCACCTATGAGACATAACTTCTAACTTATATGTGCTGGAAGAGGTCCATGCAACAACAAAAGATAGTGAAAATATGCTGACAACTATTTTCCAGAGAAATGGTAAAACTCCAGGATCCCCCCCCCCCCTCCTTTGTACCTCACTACAGGAAATCTTTTCTCACCTGAAGAATGCCAGAGCTGCTAGTCAGTCTCCTCCTCCAACCTTTCCCAAGACCTCTTGTTTCCTTCATTCCTTCAAGTGTGGTTACTGTTTTCAAGAGTAGACCTTGATTCATGGCAGTTCCTTATGAAGTCCTAAGAATGATTCAATGGATCTTTACAAGCAAACTGTATCTTACAAAGATAACATTGTCACTCCACACAGGAATACTTTTTAATTTAAATCAACAAGAGGATTAATTTGAGATAAAAAAAAAACAATTGAATAAATTGAACAATAAGTGACTCACATGTCATGATTGTATATCATGGTAAGTGATTCCCATGTCATCAGCCCATCTGATCTGGTAGTTAGAGAAACAATGGGGATACATTGCTCATGGAGTGTATCTATTGAGGTCTAAAAATGATACTGTATATTGTAATCTGTTTGATAACGTTACGAAGTTCCCCCTGCTTATCCATTGGAAGCTGCCCTCTCCGTCACGTCCTGTCCCTGTCATTTCCGGAGATGAAAAAACACTGCACATCCAATGGATTAATAAATGACAGTAGCTGCTAATCATTTCAACCACTAAAAAACGATTTGATTATCAAAACGGATATTCGTGACGCTTGTTTTTTTTTTTGGTTCCCAGGCTATATATTTGCGTCAGTGTCCACAAATGACTGTCCTCCTAAAATTGGTGTTTTCAGGTCTGGATAACTAAACTAGCTAGCTACCCAATGCTAGCTGCTTAGCTGATACATTTCTGTGACCTAATTTAGCTAACGTTAGCTGGCTACTTAGCGATACAAAATGTGTCGAAAATTAAGCTTTGGTTTGGTGTTTGTGGTTAAAAATAATATTGTTTGTGTGTGTCGTCATTAGCATTGCCGGGATGTGTTTACTTATTCCGTTGCAGGCACGACTTTACGCTTTGAATCATTTGGCTGTACTAGCAGTAGAAGGTCAATATTGTTGATGCCAGCTACAGCTAACTATAGTGGAATACTTCTCAACAAACCGTTAGGCCTATGCGCAATGAGATGTAAAGCTACTGTTAGGCTATGCGATATGAGATGTAAACAGAGTGGGGGCCTCAGCTATCCAGATTCACAGTTGCTCATTAGTTAGCTAGCTAGTCATTAGCTAACAGGAAGCCATACCCAGTGTTGGCTGAAGTTAACTTTACTCGATTCTCTCCAACAATGATTAAGTCGATCACTACGAAAACACCTCAATAATAACAGAATACTTGGAAATATGGCTTTCATGTGGACTTCAGCCATACTACAAAATCACCTGATTCTACTTTCAAAATAACATTTTCTTATAACCGTCTTAATTTTAGATTTTTGCTGACAGGAAAACTTTCATGTTTTGCTTTGGAGAGTAGGGGTTGGCTTTGGATCAATTGTTGATTTTTGCATGTGTTATAGTTCATTTTTTTGCAAATATCCTCTCACAGGTAGGCAGAACTTTTTTATTCTTTAACCTTAAATGTGTTAGTTTGTTACTTTGTTAGAATTGACGATAACTACATATAGTATTTCTGAAAATTTTGAACAGTAGTGTAATTGTAAATGCAACTTTGCATATCAAATTTTGTTGTACTCCTTTGTTTTGAAATCAGATCAACATACAATGTCGTCTTTGCCCCCACAGTAGAAAATGAATGGCCTATCTGTCAGTGAGCTATGCTGCCTGTTCTGCTGCCCTCCCTGTCCGAGCCGTATTGCCGCCAAGCTTGCCTTCCTGCCTCCTGAGCCTACATATTCCCTCTTGCCGGACCTCGATGGGTCTGCGGCCCCAGGGACAGCAGGGTCAGCGGGGCTGAGATCCAGGGGAGGGGTACCTGGAGCAGCTGTAGGGGGTTCAGGCAGCACTGGTCCAGCAGAGGGAAAATGGAAGCTCCACCTGACAGAGCGAGCTGAGTTTCAGTACTCCCAGAGAGAGCTGGATGCTACAGAGGTGTTCTTCACCCGCTCCAGCCGTGGCAATCGAGTGGGCTGCATGTACATTCGCTGTGCCCCCACTGCCAGGTTAGTCGCGCAGAATAGTGTGTGTGCACGTGCGTGTACCTTGGCTCATTTAGGTATTTTTGTCTGACCATGTGTCCCGCTTCCTCTGATGAACTTGCCCCTTTACCTCTCGTCTTTTTGTAATGCCATTATTTTTCCACTCCCTTGTGTCCTATTTCCTTACTTCCTGTACTGGCATCCTCATTGTGTGTGGCTATCTCAAATCTGTTCTCTTCCTGCTTTCGGCATTCATTTGTTTAGGCCTTATCTTTTGACCTACAAATACCATTCTACTTATTCTTACCCCAATTTATGCTAAAATGTTTGCCTGTGGTCTTGTCAATTGGTCTTTGATAGTCTGGTTTGCTGAGTTTATACCTCTGTATGTCTTGAAATTGTATGACTTCAGGTAGCAAAATTGTTTCTCTAGTTGTGGCGTTCAGTAATCAACTAAATTGCTTTGCAAAGACATGGACTGGGTCTTATTACACTTCAGTAATATCAGTGTCATGCATGCAATGTAATATCGTCTTCCTTGTTCAGGGTCACATTTTGAGCAAAACGCCCAAGAGCAAAGATATACCTTACTGTATGGGAGAGGCCCAGTCTATTTAAAGAATAGAGAGTATCCAGTTGCTTTAGGGAGCACAGCTCACATTCATGAATATAAAGCACATGGATGATGCCTGGGTTATAGCAACCCTATTATTCATGTAGTACAGAACAAGCAAAAAGACCTGATTCAAACTTAGTGAACTAGTCCTCTCTTAAGTCTGTGGCCATAACCAATTTACCTTATACAGCACATTCATGTCCCATGCAAAGAGGTAATTCCTGAGGTTTCAATGGAAATCTGCTGTTCACACAATACAGGTTAGGATAGGTAAAAATACCAGGTAGAGTCCATAGCCGCAGGAAATAGGGGTGTTGGTGGTGCTGCAGCGCCCTCTGATAAATTTAAATACATTTGCCAAAATTATATAGTCTAATTACTCCTGTCTGTAGCCTACAGACATCAACAAAATCATTCAAAACACCAGAGAGCCGCAATTTGGGCAGACAGCGCCTAGTACTTGTTGCTATGCAGCCATAGAAATATAATCTATAGAATGGCTTTGGAATCTCTAACCCTGGCAATTTGACTGGTAAACTCATGGGTACACTCACAATGGTTGCCAGTCATGACTTGAATCCGAACCTCCGTTCTATGGATTCTATTTTTGTGGTTGTGGCTGTAAGTGAACAGCTATAATCTGCCTTTTGCACATTTTTAAATACAATCGTGGGAAAAACTGTTTATAAAGCAAATGCCTACTGCTGAAAATAGTAGACTAATCTGTCTATAGAAACTACCAAATGTTTTCGCAACAACTCTACATCTTTAGCATAGGAACATTAGCCATCACCGGTGAGTAGCCTATGCTATCTTCATCATTGGGTGAGTCGGTGCCACTCGATAGTTTATTAAGTAGCCTGTAGTACTGTAGCCTATTTATATTTCATCCTAATATTGTTCAATCTATGTGTCTCCCCTCTTTTCATTGGCTTTGGCTTTTGGTTGCACCCTCAGCTCAAAACATCTTCCTGCGGCTATGGTAGCATCCATCTTTTTAACCTAGTCGTTGCTCTGTGGCCTCTCTCACCAGGTTTACAGTGCTGTTCTCCCATGGCAACGCGGTGGACTTGGGCCAGATGAGCAGCTTCTATATTGGCCTGGGCACACGCATCAACTGCAACATCTTCTCCTACGACTACTCCGGCTACGGTGTCAGCACGGGCAAGCCTTCCGAGAAGAACCTCTACGCTGACATTGAAGCCGCCTGGCAGGCCCTGCGCACACGGTACATACGGCACCGCCACAACGCAGTCAGTGTGGGAGATGTCACCTTACAGAGAGAGGAGGAGGGGTGGTGTGGGTGGAGTAATTTCACACCAGGAAGGGCTCATGCAGCTAATGGACTGTCTCATTAGATTGATGGGATGCTGTGCTATCAACGGCTGCCCTTGGCTGGATGTTAGAGATATGGGGCTACAGCTGGTTTTTGTATTAGGCGTGCCATGTTTGCAGACATTTGTTACCCGTCAACTCCTGGATCTATGTGATAAAAATATATATTATCATTCCATATTATCACAGTTTAGGTTTCATAGGAGTGATTTATGTTCAAATCGTTTGCCACTACAAGCATTTCCTTGACATTATTGTATTTTATTCCACTCTCTTCCTGGTTGTGATCAGATATGGCATCAGTCCAGAGAACATAATCCTGTATGGGCAAAGCATTGGCACCGTTCCCACGGTCGACCTGGCATCACGGTATGAGTGTGCCGCAGTGGTGCTCCACTCCCCCCTCACCTCTGGCATGCGGGTGGCCTTCCCAGACACCAAGAAGACCTACTGCTTTGATGCTTTTCCCAAGTGAGTCATCTACCACACCTTCCTCTTGTCTCCCATCTTCACATCATTGCAGACTTGTCAAGATTAGCAGATCATTATAGAACTAGAAATGTCAGTGGCAAAATATTTCTGTCCAACTAAAAGAAGAGCTGCAATCTCTTTCATAGCTTCCACGTATTTTATTATTCAGCCTCTCTCCCTCCTCCCTCCCTCCCTGGGGAATCAGCCTTAGTACATAACTGAGTCATCTCTCGCTCTGCATCAGATCATAAGCAGGTGTCAGAAACACTGACTCCTCCAGTCATTTGTCATATCATCACCCGTTATTATGTCAAATGTGGTCGTGTGGTATCTGAACCATTAGGATCACATGCTGGTTCACTGAATAGGATTCCATTACAGTCCAGTTCCAGTACCAGGCAGTGCAGTGTGGGAGTAGAGTAGGTGGTGGGGAGGGAGCTGGGGATGCCTCTTATCTGTGGTGAAAGCCTCCAGTGTTCTCCTCCACCCTCCTGAGTTCTCCCGTGCCTGTTGCCCAGTTGGCACTCCCCAGCCCACACAACTCAGCTCCCATACTCAATACTCCATCTAGTCAGAGTGGACTCCAAGTGATGTGATACTAGCTTGGTTCAGATCTGTATTTGCTGTTATGTGGGGGATGGAGGACTGAAAGTTTTCTCTTCCATCTGAACTAGCAGATGGAGCTGATCTGGGAGATGCATTTACATGCAGCAGGATTGTGTTCTCATTATTCTCCCCTTCCTGTCCTGTTTGTCCCTCTACCTGTTAGAGAACAGTTGCTGCTCAGTGCTCACAGTTGCAGGGCATTTTGCACTAACTGGCCATGCTAGAACAGACTGTACAATGCTTTCTATCCACGGTTACTCTTTAAGAACATACTTGCCCATTAGTTATAACAATGTTGTTACATAATTCCTATCGTACATTGCCGTCTAGGGACTACCTTTGCTTCCCTTATCCCCAGTCACTAACTCCTTTGCCCATTGTGTCTCTGTCAGCATTGAGAAGGTGTCTAAGATCACATCACCGGTGCTGATCATCCACGGGACTGAGGACGAGGTGATCGACTTCTCCCACGGTCTGGCTCTGTTCGAGCGCTGTCCCAAGGCCGTGGAGCCACTCTGGGTGGAGGGGGCGGGACACAACGACATCGAACTGTACAGCCAGTACCTGGAGCGCCTGCGCCGCTTCATTGGCCAGGAGCTGGCCGCACAGCACGCCTGAACAGCCCCACACCGCCTCCAGGCTCCAACCCTCCTTTGGCTCCCCTCTGTTCCCCTGGGTCTAAGTGGGTCAGGAGGAATGGATGGCTGGGCTCTCAGAATGAATGATCCTTCACCTTTTGGGGCGACTTTGTCTGGATGCTCGGCAGCCCTGTCTTTTAGTTGTTTTCCTATTTTTCTGTCTCTGTCACCTGTCATTAATCCTGGTCAGAGAATCTAGTCCACCTCCCACCCCTTGGACAGTGCAAGAATGCACCCAGGCATGGAGGGCTCTCTACCTTCTGCCTGTTTTATTTCTGTCTCTCTAAAGCCCCTCTCTATTACCTCAGGCATGGAGGGCTCTCTACCTTCTGCCTGTTTTATTTCTGTCTGTCTAAAGCCCCTCTCTATTACCTCAGGCATGGAGGGCTCTCTACCTTCTGCCTGTTTTATTTCTGTCTCTCTAAAGCCCCTCTCTATTACCCCAGGCATGGAGGGCTCTCTACCTTCTGCCTGTTTTATTTCTGTCTCTCTAAAGCCCCTCTCTATTACCTCAGGCATGGAGGGCTCTCTACCTTCTGCCTGTTTTATTTCTGTCTGTCTAAAGCCCCTCTCTATTACCCCAGGCATGGAGGGCTCTCTACCTTCTGCCTGTTTTATTTCTGTCTGTCTAAAGCCCCTCTCTATTACCCCAGGCATGGAGGGCTCTCTACCTTCTGCCTGTTTTATTTCTGTCTGTCTAAAGCCCCTCTCTATTACCCCAGGCATGGAGGGCTCTCTACCTTCTGCCTGTTTTATTTCTGTCTCTCTAAAGCCCCTCTCTATTACCCCAGGCATGGAGGGCTCTCTACCTTCTGCCTGTTTTATTTCTGTCTCTCTAAAGCCCCTCTCTATTACCCCAGGCAAAAACAACCTCAGACAGGCTAGGTGTTTTAAAGACATGTACTGTTTATCCTCTTCTGAGATGTTTACACATGATTGAATTTTAACTAACAACCCTAACATGGGTAAATCATTGAGTAATGAAAGTCTGTTTTGAGCACTGACATTTTGGTATTTAATTTGGATGGGGAATGTGTGTATTTCTCTTTTCTAACACAACGATGACACTGAGCCACTACTTGATAAATCCTGTGGTGTTGACGTATGAGTATAACTGTGTCCTATTTGAAAGCAGGTTTGTTGCTAATGTTTCGTGTGGAATCTTTTTTTCTTTGCTCTCTCTCCTCTCTTCTTTCTCTCCTCCTGTCTCTTCCTCTCTCTTCCTCTCTCCTCTCTGTCTCATTTACAATTAAGCTGTCAGATTAATAGTCCATGTCTATGAATAATTTCTTTCAATAGACATAAATCTTTTACGTTTTTATAATTATTAAGCATGGTTTAATTTTAATCTAAAAAGTGATTAGAGCAAAAATCATTTTAAAAAAGTTGCTGAATATTGCTTTGGCTAAAGTCCAAAACCTCTCTGCCAAATTAATTGTTTCAAAAGCATCATTAAGTCGCTAACATCTCTTTAAGACGTGATTGATTTCTAACTCGGCAACCACTCTCATGTTTCACTCCCTGATCCATATTCTACAGTAGTTGTACTGCAATTGATGTTATGGACATGTGAGTTTACCTTTAGAACACAAACTAAGTCCTGCCACGTTCTCTGAGTTAAGGAGGCATTAGTTGGTCTTTACTCACACGGAACTCAATTCACCTCTTACTGGGTTTCTATATGGGATGTTTTCCAAAGGCTTTTTAACATCTTTGTAAGTGATTTACAGAGTTGTACATATTCAATTTCACTTTAGTTATTTCATCCCTCTAAAAACACAAAATCATTGTAAATTACAAGGCTTATGCTGGTAATGGCCATTCGCATAGTAAATTGGGTCAGGTCAGTTGAGATTAAGCTGGTTGGGTGGATGGAGTATTAACTGAACTTGCTGCTAAAGATGAGGATCATATGGATTGAAAAGGGTCAAACCCTCCACATCCATTGTATACATTAATGCTGCTTAGTTTGAGGGGAAATGTAACAGTCACATGTTATTTTACGCTGTACAGTGGAATGGATCCAGTGATGTACAGTACTCTCTGCTGGTGTCATGTTGCATGTTTGATTGGTTGCTCTTTTGCTTCATTTTAGGGGTAATAACACTTCATTATAACACTAGTAGAGCTATGGAATAGGATGTGCTCTAATTTGTTATTCACTAGGTTTATTTCCAGCAGGCTCCCTTTTCAGCTCCATCTAGCCCTTTTCACTGACTTCCTACTGTTGCCACACTATTTCAGACAGACTTAAGATTCCACAATTTCTGACCGATGGTGTGAAAGTCGACCGAATGCCCAACTTCTCTGGAATACAGGGTCCACCACCACTCACAAGATAGTGGAGGTCCTTTGTTTGGGTTGGGTTTTGGGGGAGTCAGGATTACTTGTACACAGCAACCAAATTTTAACAGTAAATGTTCTGTCTTGAACAAAGCATACCTCTTATATTGGTATGTTCATCAGAACCAAAGAAAGTCCTTCATCACCCATAGTACTTGGGTTTATTGTCCATCACCACATAAACAGTTAGGGAACAAAAGTTGTGCGCCCTGAATCAGCCAGGATATGCTCTTGTTCAAGCTGCTTATAGTTTGGTTTGGGACAGCTTAAGCGTGTTTACTCCCTATTATGGACGATTGTATGGAGAATACAAGCAATACAGCAGATTTGTGTGTCTGGGTGGCCTGAGATAGGAGTGTGTGTAGCAGATGATGGACTGTACTTCGAGTATGAGGAGTTCCAGACACACATTCAGAGCTTTTGTTTTAAGAAACTAAGTTATATTTTTTATTCAAATGTATTTACTATATTACATTGTTTGCTGATTGTTTATTTTTTTGCTGAGGGTTAGGATCCAAGTGGATGATGGGGGTTGGTATGTTATTGTATCCAGTTGCATTGTTTATTTACAACTTTGTTATATTTAGTTTAAAATGTTGTTTTCCTCACCCCCCCCAACAAAAAAAACATCTTAGAAAATAAAATAATGAATTGATAAAATTTGACTTCCATGTCTGACTTAATTTCTATGATGTTTACCCCATTGGTGTAGCACAGCTCTCTGTAAATGAAAGGTAAAGTCCACTCTATTCACCAGTTTCCCTTTCATCTCTGTGATTCAGCTTTGGCATGCTCTGAAGAAAGAACAGAATGAGTGTTGGATCAGGTTTCAGAGGACTAGTCTACCAGATGCTATACATATACGGCTGGTGGGTGACCAGGTGACAGGGCATTGTATTGGGGAATGGGGAGCCCATAAAAATAGGCTTAGCTATTTATCTGTGACAAAAATATTAAAATAATCTGTGTTTTATTTTTGTAGTACAAGCCCTTTCAGTCTGTCGAACCTCTCTTCGCAGGCTAGGATGAAGAGTAGGGGGATGTAGCACTGCCAGATGGGACTTAAGCGCTGCTCCCCCTTCCCGCAAACAAACACACACACACACACACTTCTCCCAACTCTTCTCAATGGGCTACATACATGAGCACACAGTCTCTCTCACACAAATGCGCTTATCGTTTGGCACAGAGATTAAGGCAGATGCAACAGCACTCCCCTTCTGCCAGGCTGCAAACAGCACAATAGGAAGTTAGAGACTGAGTGACCCACTGTAGCAGTACAATCACACCCACTGTCACCACCTTGCACTTATACAGTCTACATGGACCATTCATGCATCCATGTTAACTTAGACATGCAACTAGCAGGTTGCTACTAGTAATAGTACTGCTACTACTATTGCAAATAGCAAGTGTGTCCTTTTTGCTAGACAGAGCAGTCAGAACTGTTCATACATTCTTTACATAAATGAATGCAAGATGTTTGTTATTTTATTAAGTCCATATAGGCTGTGCCTCAATATTTTCCATTAATGTCACTGATACTGATGGCCGAATAGACCATCTTGCTGCCACCTGGCATATTCTGCCAGATCAGCGCTCATGGAGGAAAGGACACGAGGAAAGGATTGTGGACTCAAGTTAAAATGATTGAGTCACAGCTGACCCTGTTGCAGGGCACATCAGATGTATTTTTTAAAGTGATGTGTCGTTTTCCAGGAAATAGCCTTGTAGTTTTTGAACTTTTGTATACAATAGGAAAAAAGTTAATTTGTCAGAAGTAAATTCCTCAAACAGGAATATAATTGTATATATCTTAAATTACCATGTTTTCACAAATTTGATGACATAATCGTCAAGCCAATTCAAAAGATTAGGGGACAAGACATGGAAGTATGACGTAGGACAACATTGTATACAGTGCCCTCCGTAATTATTCAGTGATCATTTTGTTGTTGTTCTGCCTCTGTACTCCAGCACTTTGGATGTCAAATTCTACAATTATTATGAGGCTAAACTGCAGACTGACAGCTTTAATTTGGGTATTGTCATCCATATCGGGTGAACCATTTCGAAATTACAACACTTTTTATGCATAGTCCCCCCATTTTAGGGGACCAAAAGTATTGGGACAAATTCACTTATGTGTATTAAAGTGGTCACAAGTTTAGTATTTGGTACCATATTCCTAGCACGCAATGATTTCATCAAGCTTGTGACATTTGCTGTTTAAGGTTGTGTTTCAGATTATTTTGTGGCCAATAGAAATGAACGGTAAATAATGTATTGTGTCATTTTAGAGTCACTTTTATTGTAAATAAGAATAGAATATGTTTCTAAACATTTCCATGATTACAGATAGTCCTGGATCAATCGCGAATAATGATGAGTGAGAAAGTTAGACGCACAAATATCATACCCCAAGACATGCTAACCTCTCACCAATAACAGGGGAGATTAGCATTTTTGGGTGGGAGGGGGGATGCTATTTGTGCGTCTATATCTTTATCACTCATCATCATTCAAATCAAGACCTGTAAGTGCCTTACTAGTTGAGGCAGGTGAAATGCCTTTGGACATGTGATTGAAAACTGTCACTAGCATATTGGGTAAGAGGGGATTCTGCAACTACGGGTACTTCTATGTCCTCGCGTCAATCTTTTTTTATTTTTATAAAAAATAAAACAAATACAAATATTTGTATGTTAAGTTCCCACTGGATTCACCCCATACTTATTTAAACACCTCTCTATCAAGTATTTTAGCTACTTTTCAGATGCATTTTACACCTCAATTTCACTATTTTGCCCTATTCCCAGACTCAGACTTTTAAGCTTCTACTATGTTTTTCTATGAGAAAACATTAATAATTACACATTATATAATGTTATGTACTACTCGAAGAGTCAATTAAATTAAATCTATATCAATATTTATTGTGAGTATGCCCTTTATATATTTTTTTACACAAAATATACCTGTCCTTTGGGAGTGGTATCATTTCCACCACTGAGGACAAATTCCTAATTAATAAAGTTTTTTCAAAAGAATGTTAATTTAGTTACCATGGAAACATATTGTGACACTGAAGCACATGGCTGCAGCAGACAGTTGTTCAAGATGTGATGTCCAGAAGTTGAAGAAAAATCGAGGTAAACATTGCTTGTGTAGAGAATATTTTAATTGTCAGTCATTTCCAAACAGGCTATAATTTCTTTAATATGTGGTAGAACCTTTGTTTTTTTTAAATATTTTATATATTTAGTGTAAACGATATGCTAGCTGTAATACTAACCAAAGCATGCTAAGCAGTCTGACAATTGTCTCCAGAAACTGTAGAAGTGTCATTTCCATCACAGTCATTTCCATCACAAACTTAAGTGTGGTGGAAACGACAAAAATCGATTATCTTATTCGTTTTAACTTTACTTTCTTTTTTACTTTAGGCTTATTTAATCATGTTATAAATTAATTTAATCTAGAAAATGCTCCAAGGTGTGCACAAGTTGAAAACGAAGTAGTATTTGTCTTTACTTTTTGAAGATGCCGCATAAAACAGCACAGAGGTCACAGACGTATATATATATATATATATATATATATATATATATATATATATATATATATATATATATATATATATATATAAATATATATAAAAAAATAAAAAGATCCTATACAATACCAGGAACATCTGCAAAAAGACAGGGAGAGATACGAAGAAAAAAGAGAAGGGGAGAAGTGAAATCTATCTCTGAGCTCACAAAGCGAGAACAAAGAAACAAGAGAAGGCAATGGAAATGCAACCAACGGAATAGAAGACAGACTTTAAAGAGAACAGTTGCAATGGAGACCTACCTATCAGGCAACACACCACCTCAGTCACCAGATGGAGACCTACCTATCAGGCAACACACCACCTCAGTCACCAGATGGAGACCTACCTATCAGGCAACACAACACCTCAGTCACCAGATGGAGACCTACCTATCAGGCAACACACCACCTCAGTCACCAGATGGAGACCTACCTATCAGGCAACACATCACCTCAGTCACCAGATGGAGACCTACCTATCAGGCAACACACCACCTCAGTCACCAGATGGAGACCTACCTATCAGGCAACACACCACCTCAGTCACCAGATGGAGACCTACCTATCAGGCAACACACCACCTCAGTCACCAGATGGAGACCTACCTATCAGGCAACACAACACCTCAGTCACCAGATGGAGACCTACCTATCAGGCAACACACCACCTCAGTCACCAGATGGAGACCTACCTATCAGGCAACACACCACCTCAGTCACCAGATGGAGACCTACCTATCAGGCAACACACCACCTCAGTCACCAGATGGAGACCTACCTATCAGGCACCACACAACCTCAGTCACCAGATGGAGACCTACCTATCAGGCAACACAACACCTCAGTCACCAGATGGAGACCTACCTATCAGGCAACACATCACCTCAGTCACCAGATGGAGACCTACCTATCAGGCAACACATCACCTCAGTCACCAGATGGAGACCTACCCATCAGGCAACACACCACCTCAGTCACCAGATGGAGACCTACCTATCAGGCAACACATCACCTCAGTCACCAGATGGAGACCTACCTATCAGGCAACACACCACCTCAGTCACCAGATGGAGACCTACCTATCAGGCAACACATCACCTCAGTCACCAGATGGAGACCTACCTATCAGGCAACACACCACCTCAGTCACCAGATGGAGACCTACCTATCAGGCAACACACCACCTCAGTCACCAGATGGAGACCTACCTATCAGGCAACACACCACCTCAGTCACCAGATGGAGACCTACCTATCAGGCACCACACAACCTCAGTCACCAGATGGAGACCTACCTATCAGGCAACACAACACCTCAGTCACCAGATGGAGACCTACCTATCAGGCAACACATCACCTCAGTCACCAGATGGAGACCTACCTATCAGGCAACACATCACCTCAGTCACCAGATGGAGACCTACCCATCAGGCAACACACCACCTCAGTCACCAGATGGAGACCTACCTATCAGGCAACACATCACCTCAGTCACCAGATGGAGACCTACCTATCAGGCAACACACCACCTCAGTCACCAGATGGAGACCTACCTATCAGGCAACACATCACCTCAGTCACCAGATGGAGACCTACCTATCAGGCAACACATCACCTCAGTCACCAGATGGAGACCTACCTATCAGGCAACACACCACCTCAGTCACCAGATGGAGACCTACCTATCAGGCAACACACCACCTCAGTCACCAGATGACCTGCAGCCAGAACATGAAGCCATCATACCTGCCCCTAACTTACCTGCCCCTGATGCACACCCTGATACCCCTTCCTCATCGTCTGCAACAGGAAGGAGAAGTCTAATACTTGCTGGAAGGAAAAAGGTTGGAAGAGGTCACTCAAAAGCACAGAGATCTTAGTATGACAAATGTCAAACTTGATAAAGCTTTACGGAAAGCTGAGAAATACAAAAAAAGGTATGATCGACAGATGAACAAAATGGAGAGACAAGATTCCCCAAAGACAAAGACAAAACACCAAATGAAGGGAAATCCAAAGAACTTGAGAAGGATTTTATTGTTTCAAAATGCCATCATTGCAGAGTTAAAACAAAAGTATAATTTTTTTTGCAGTGCCAAGGACAAACAAGTGGCTTCAAAAATGCTCAGAGGCAACATTCTGAGAAAGTATGGTCTGGTCAAAGCTGCAAACAGAGAATTTGGATTTTCAGCAAAAGCAATGAGGGCAAAAGAAAACAGGCCAACAAGTCTTAAATACTCCAGGAAAAATCTGTGTAACATAATTAGCACAGCCACAGAAGAGAAAATCACTAGATTCAATGAACGTGATGTCAACAGTAGAGCAACAACAGGGAAAAAGACACACTAATGAGGAACAAGAAGAAAAAGCAGAAGCGCTTCTTGAATGGCACAATTCAGAACCTTTATCAGAAGTTTAAGAGGGAATATTCAGAAATTAAAATTTCCTACAGTGAATTGTGCAAAATACGTCCTTTTTGGGTTGTCAAGCCAGCAGTCCAGGATAGGGACACATGTCTCTGCAAAACCCACGCCAACCTCCAGTTCATGGTGGACAAACTACAGCATCACAAAGTGATCAGCTGCAGCAACAATGAGAACCTTATTGAGTCTTTGTGCTGTGAGAACCTGAAGAAAGAGTGCATGTACACAGAGTTCTCCCTTTGCCAAGCAAAAGAGCTTAAAACATCTCCTTTGATGCTGGTGAGCAGACATGGTGGTTTGAGTGTAAAAACAAAGCTGAAGAGAGAGAGAAGAAAAACAAAGAGAGAAACATGAAGAAGTTCACTGTACATTTGATAGTAAAAGAAAAGGTATGTGGCACACTGCAGATTCTATTGGAGGACTTCTCCAAAGGATTGAAAGAGATGTTGGGGAAACACGTGTACAACATTCGACACCAATACTCCAAACTGAGATAATTAAAAGAGAATCTGGGGAAAGAGGAGATCATTGTGCATATTGACTTCACTGTGTAAATACACCAGTGAAATCCAGGCAGTTCACTTTGTTTTCATGTTGTTGTTTTTTTTACATAGATGTCATTTCCATCACACCTTGTCATTTCCACCACACCTTGTCATTTCCACCACACCTTGTCATTTCCACCACACCTTGTCATTTCCATCACACCTTGTCATTTCCATCACACCTTGTCATTTCCACCACACCTTGTCATTTCCACCACACCTTGTCATTTCCACCACACCTTGTCATTTCCATCACACCTTGTCATTTCCACCACACCTTGTCATTTCCATCACACCTTGTCATTTCCACCACACCTTGTCATTTCCACCACACCTTGTCATTTCCATCACACCTTGTCATTTCCACCACACCTTGTCAGTTCCACAACACCTTGTCATTTCCATCACAACCCATATTTTTTACCTTATGTATAATTTACATACATTTATTTGTTTTAGGTATGGAAATCATACAGTTGTTATCACAATCTCACAAAAAGGCTGGATTGAAATATACTGCTCAAAAAAATAAAGGGAACACTTAAACAACACATCCTAGATCTGAATGAAAGAAATAATCTTATTAAATACTTTTTCCTTTACATAGTTGAATGTGCTGACAACAAAATCACACAAAAATAATCAATGGAAATCCAATTTATCAACCCATGGAGGTCTGGATTTGGAGTCACACTCAAAATTAAAGTGGAAAACCACACTACAGGCTGATCCAACTTTGATGTAATGTCCTTAAAACAAGTCAAAATGAGGCTCAGTAGTGTGTGTGGCCTCCACGTGCCTGTATGACCTCCCTACAATGCCTGGGCATGCTCCTGATGAGGTGGCGGATGGTCTCCTGAGGGATCTCCTCCCAGACTTGGACTAAAGCATCCGCCAACTCCTGGACAGTCTGTGGTGCAACGTGGCGTTGGTAGATGGAGCGAGACATGATGTCCCAGATGTGCTTAATTGGAGTCAGGTCTGGGGAATGGGCGGGCCAGTCCATAGCATCAATGCCTTCCTCTTGCAGGAACTGCTGACACACTCCAGCCACATGAGGTCTAGCATTGTCATGCATTAGAAGGAACCCAGGGCCAACCGCACCAGCATATGGTCTCACAAGGGGTCTGAGGATCTCATATCGGTACCTAATGGCAGTCAGGCTACCTCTGGCGAGCACATGGAGGGCTGTGCGGCCCCCCAAAGAAATGCCACCCCACACCATGACTGACCCACCGCCAAACCGGTCATGCTGGAGGATGTTGCAGGCAGCAGAACGTTCTCCACGGCGTCTCCAGACTCTGTCACATCTGTCACGTGCTCAGTGTGAACCTGCTTTCATCTGTGAAGAGCACAGGGCGCCAGTGGCGAATTTGCCAATCTTGGTGTTCTCTGGCAAATGTCAAACGTCCTGCACGGTGTTGGGCTGTAAGCACAACCCCCACCTGTGGAGGTCGGGTCCTCATACCACTCTCATGGAGTCTATTTCTGACCGTTTGAGCAGACACATGCACATTTGTGGCCTGCTGGAGGTCATTTTGCAGGACTCTGGCAGTGCTTCTCCTGCTTCTCCTTGCACAAAGGCGGAGGTAGCGGTCCTGCTGCTGGGTTGTTGCCCTCCTACAGCCTCCTCCACGTCTCCTGATGTACTGGCCTGTCTCCTGGTAGCGCCTCCATGCTCTGGACACTACGCTGACAGACACAGCAAACCTTCTTGCCACAGCTCGCATTGATGTGCCATCCTGGATGAGCTGCACTACCTGAGCCACTTGTGTGGGTTGTTGACTCCGTCTCATGCTACCACTAGAGTGAAATCACCGCCAGCATTCAAAAGTGACCAAAACATCAGCCAGGAAGCATAGGAACTGAGAAGTGGTCTGTGGTCACCACCTGCAGAACCACTCCTTTATTGGGGGTGTCTTGCTAATTGCCTATAATTTCCACCAGTTGTCTATTCCATTTGCACAACAGCATGTGCAATTTATTGTCAGTGTTGCTTCCTAAGTGGACAGTTTGATTTCACAGAAGTGTGATTGACTTGGAGTTACATTGTGTTGTTTAAGTGTTCCCTTTATTTTTTTGAGCAGTGTATATTATTTTTCATGATAAATAAATGTTTTCAGCTGTCACCAAGGCAAGTTTCTACATTCAGGCGTTGTGTTGAATTATCAATATTAGGAAAACCAAAAAAATCACTTCAAATAATATTAAATACAAGTTCATGTACAAATGTATAAGAAATCCATTATAAATCAATTGTATGATATTTGATTTTCAACTAAAATGGATGTTTAATGACGTGATGGAAATTACATTTGTCTATGGCTGTCTGGGAAAAATTACAAAAATATATACATTCCTGAATAGTATGATTGCAGCCATTATCAGATTTAGTTTCTAGACAAATCAAAGAGAAGTACAATACTGGTAAAATGGTGTTTGAATAAGTTTTCGTTTCTGAAAGACAAAGTGCTCGAAGTTCCAGAATCACTCAAGACTGAAAGGCTGTGAGATTGACCATCCCACTGCTATTGTTCTAGATCAGTGCTATTCCATCTTTTTCAGCAGGGACGCCATTTTTTTCACCAGAATTTCTGGGGATCCCATTTTCTCGCAAGAATATCTCGCAACCCCTTCCCAAATCTAACGACACAACCTTAAAATCGGTACATTTTGATTTTTTTTTTTTTCATTACATTTTCAGAATGGAAAGAAACCAAAAAATATATTTACTCAATAAAAGGTTATTTTTCAATTATCTTTCTCAAAAACATTTGTATATTGTCCCATACAAGAATCTTTACTCTTATTTATTTTTGGACGATCCCACTGCCATTACCCCGCGATTCCGACTGAATACCACTTCTAGACAAACGTTAAGAGTACGCTAGTCAACAAGGCAGTGGATCTGGTTGTATAGTTGAAAAGCTTGCTGAGGAATGAGGGAGTTGGAGGTGGGGCCTTCTGTGGTTATAGGGGATGTCCCTCTGTGGTTACTCCTGGCACCTGTTATTGATTTAACCTTGGTGGATAAGAGAAAAGATTGGTCAGAAATCAGTGGTTCCCAAACTTTTTATAGTCCCGTACCCCTTCAAACATTCAACCTCCAGCTGTGTAGCCCCTATAGCACCAGGGTCAGCGCACTCTCAAATGTAGTTTTTTTGCCATCATTGTAAGCCTGCCACACACACACTATAGGATACATTTCTTAAACATAAGGAGTGTGAGTTGTCGTCACAACCCGGCTCGTGGGAAATGACAAAGAGCTCTTATAGGACCAGGGCACAAATAATAATATAATCAATAATTTTGCTCATTATTTAACCATCTTACATATAAAACCTTATTTGTTAATCAAAAATTGTGAATAACTCACCACAGGTTAATGAAAAGGGTGTGCTTGAAAGGATGCACATAATTGTATTGGCGTGAGTCTCAGTCTTAAATCATTTTCCACCCACAGTCTGTGCCTGTATTTAGTTTTCATGCTACTGAGGGCCGAGAATCCACACTCACATAGGTACATGGTTGCAAAGGACATCAGTGTCGTAACAGCGCAATTTGCCAAGGCAGGATACTCTGAGCGCATCCCAATCCAGAAATCTGGCAGTGGCTTCTGATTAAATTCAATTTTCACAGAACCACTTGTTGCAATTTCGATGAGGCTCTCTTGTTCAGATATCGGTAAGTGGACTGGAGGCAGAGCATGAAAGGGATAACGAATCCAGTTGTTTGTGTCATCTGTTTCGGGAAAGTACCTGCGTAATTGCGCACCCAACTCACTCAGGTGCTTCGCTATATCACATTTGACATTGTCCGTAAGCTTGAGTTCATTTGCACACAAAAAAATCATACAACGATGGAAAGACCTGTGTGTTGTCTGTGTTAATGCAGACAGAGAAGAGCTCCAACTTCTTAATCATAGCCTCAATTTTGTCCCACACATTGAATTTAGTTGCGGAGAGTGCCTGTAATCCTAGATTCAGATTATTCAGGCGAGAAAAAACATCACCCAGATAGGCCAGTCGTGTGAGAAACTCGTCATCATGCAAGCGGTCAGACTAGTGAAAATGATGGTCAGTAAAGAAAACTTTAAACTCGTCTCTCAATTAAAAAAAATGTGTCAATGCTTTGCCCCTTGATAACCAGCGTACTTCTGAATGTTGTAAAAGCGTTACATGGTCGCTGCCCATATCATTGCATAGTGCAGAAAATACACAAGAGGTCAGGGGTCTTTAATTAAGTTAACCATTTTAACTGTAGTGTCCAAAACGTCTTTCAAGCTGTCAGGCATTCCCTTGGCAGCAAGAGCCTCTCGGTGAAACTGGTGTTGGGAGCAACTGCTTGCACGCGCGTTACCACTGCACTATGTCTCCCTGTCATGGCTTTTGCGCCATCAGTACAGATACCAACACATCTTGACCACCAAAGTCCATTTGATGTCACAAAGCTGCCCAGTACTTTAAAAATATCCTCCTCTTGTCCTGGTTTCCAGTGGTTTGCAGAAGAGGATGTCTTCCTTAATTGACCCCCCATAAACGTAACGGACATATACCAGGAGCTGTGCCAGGCCCGCCACGTCTGTTGACTCATCCAGCTGTAACGCATAGAATTCACTGGCTTGTATGCGAAGCAGTAATTGTTTCAAAACTTCTCCTGCCATGTCACTGAAGCGTCGTGAAACAGTGTTGTTTGATGAAGTCATTATCTGTATAGGTTTTGGGGCGTTTTCCCCCAGCATTGTCCCAGCCATATCCGTGGCAGCAGGAAGAATTAAGTCCTCCACAATAGTAGGGTGCTTGCCTGTCCTAGCCACTCGGTAGCTCACCATATAAGACACTTCTAGCCACTTCTTATTAATGGTATCTGTTGTCTTACTACTCGAAAGTCGTCTTAATTCTCGCTCAAAAAACTCCTGTGGCTTATTTTTCAAATAGCCATGTTTTGTTTCTAAATGTCTGCTCAAAAGTGAAGGTTTCATTGAGTTGTGAGATAGTACTTTTGCACATACAACATACTGTGGCGGAGGAAAGGCACTACTCCCAGTATAATTGAACCCCAAATCAATGTAGTTCTCATATTTGCGCCTCTTCGATGGTCCAACGTCCCTGTCTGTTGTTCGGTGCTTTCCCGGGTAAGGGGGCAGTAGCTCTTCAGCTACATCAGATTCACAACTGTCAGTGTCCATGCTAGCTGGACTAACAACAAATGTAGAATGACTGATCCTAGCATTGGATGTGCTCATGGAAGCAGAACAACTTGTGTTGTTGACAGGTGCAGTACTGCTGGTAGTAGCAATACTACCAGTAGAGCTGGTATGTGTCTCTATGGATGCGGGCCTTACTTTTTTAACCATTTTCGAGCAAACAGAATGAGCAGGAGCTATGTTTGGCTACATACGGACCGTTACTGGAATTCCTGCGAGAGAATAACGGTTAATGTGATTGGATGTTAATTATTTGACTAGGCTACCTGTATTTGACATTGTGTTATTTCACTGAACACTAGATGGTTTAAATGTTATTTTTGGCAGTGAAACGAGGCTACTCAGGCGAGAAAAAAACCTCACCCAAATGTATAGTCCCGTTGGAAAATATAAATGGACTGTTTGAATATGTGAAGATTTATTTTTTTAAAACAAAACAAAAAAATATATACTTTTTAAAATGTTAATCATATTTTTATTTGGCATACCCCCAACGGCATTGCGCATACCCCTGAGGGTACACATACCCCAGTTTGTGAATACCTGATACGAGAACTGGTTGAAAATTAGAAGATTGTATGCTTATTTACAGATGGATCCTGATAGTGGACACAGGAGCAGGAGTTTACATTCCTGAATTTGATGTGCAGATATGTAGAAAAGACTAACAGATGGACCATCTGTACACTCTGCTGACTGTTGCCAATGGTAGTGGCTCTCTAGCTTAGATTCTTTGTACTGTGTAGTTTATCTTCTGGTAACTCTAATAGGAGTGATCTACTATTGGAAGCATTAACTCTGCTATGGAGAATTGAGAGACTGGGTGTAGTAGTGCTACTGGGTCCCAGCCCATTCAGGTGTGGGAGGACATTTAATTGAAGACCAAGTAGCCAAGAGGGCTTTAAAACAAGATACAATTTATATTCATGCCCCATTGGGTAGAGGTGAGGCCAAATGTTATAAGTTAGTAGGGATCTTTTGTATCGTCTTAGTGGCACATGATTAGGTAAGATTTATTTTTTATGTTTGTTTTCTTTTATTCGAAAGTCTAAGCTGTGATTGACCACAAACCCCAGTATACTAGGTGGCAGCATGCACCTCTAACGTTTGTTTTGCAGAGAACCATTATTTACATTTTAGTCATTTAGCAGACACTCTTACCCAGGGTGACGTACAGGAACAATTAGGGTTAAGTGCCTTGCTCAAGTGCACATCTGCAAATGTCTCACTTTTTACTGTTGCAAAACCATGAAATAACACATATGGAATCATGTAGTAACAAAAATAAAGTGTTAAATCAATATATTTTAGATTCTTCTAAGTAGCCACTCTTTGCCTTGATGACAGCTTTGCACACCCTATAAAATATAGATTTAAAACTTTTTGGGTTACGTCATGATTCCATGTGTTATTACATAGTTTTGATGTCTTCACTTATTATACAAATGTAGAAAATAGTCAAAATAAAGAAAAACCCTTGAAATCAGTATGTGTGTCCAAACGTTTGACTGGTATTGTATTTCTGAACATATCCAACTGATTTCAAAATAAAGCATATTTATTTTTCATGGAGGTGATCTCAACAATGAAAATATGTTCACTGAATTATCTTGTTCGCTGACAAACAAAAACATTGCGTATTAGATTTCCATGTATACTCTTTATCGACTTGGCTCTAGAGTATTTATGTATATTTTCTCAGGGTTAAATACATTTGCTCAAAATCCTTTAAAACACATTTGTCAATGAATTTCTATGAAATTGCACATGAGCAGGACGTAGCTTCGAGAGGAGAGGTCATGACTGCATTGAAGTCAGTAGAAATGTCTTAAACGATTTACAAATGATATGGTACACTAGCTTTACAGGACTTCATAGTTACTTGTCATCTCATTCTAACATTTTATGGTAAAGAAATGACCAATTATATTGTTAAATGGTATTTACAGAGTAATAACCCATTACTAGTTTGTACCAGAATAATAATTTGAACTATCGTTCAACTCTGGAAATCTTTTTTGTTCAAGGTCAAACAAAAAGACAATCATAGTAATGATAATAATTTATTTAGGTAGAGAATTCTTTGGCAGTGAAGAAGTACACAAAGTTCATGAGAAAAATCACAAGTGCTGAATGAGAATCAAGATAGGAGGAAATCGACCACAGAGTAAACCTTGCCCAGCCTTTAGTATGACCAATAACAGACCAGTACATTGCGCTCAGTGAGATGGCCAGAATGTCAGTATTAGAGAACGAGTGATATAGCCATAACCACAGTGTGCAAGGAGAGAAAAGGTATTTATGGCACAGTAGGGAGAGCATTGTGTGTGTGTGTGACAGATGGGGTGGTGGTGTTAATGCTGGTTAGGCAGTGTGTGGGAACCGGTATGGGTTTCTGTTAAAGTGGGAGGTGTGTGCGTGTGTGCGTGTGTGTAGAGGCCTGGGCTCAGGAGGAACTGAGTTAGTGTCATAGTGTGGGATGGTGTGATTTATTTTTTTTCATATCGTCTGTGACTCAAACTATTTGGAGTGAGTGATTGGCTGAGGCTCGGTGCACAGGGGGCTGCAATGTTGAGAATGTTGTAAGAGCAAACATGACTGCCTATTCTGAATGACAATTTCCATCTGAACGTTTACGCAAACGGAGCGCAACGCAGTACTTGAATGTCGTTTTTTCACCACAAAATGGGCGGCTCCTTGTAGTACGTAAGCCTGCCTAGTCGCTTGCTACGCCGATGTTCTCCACAAAAATGTTGAAATGCAACATATTATTCCTTTTGTGAGGGTGGGGGCACTGTTGTGTAGATAATGAGGCTGTATTTTACCACCAAACTCACTTGGTTGAAATTGAACCCCCCAAAAATTAGATTTTGTTACTTTCTCTTTTGGCACAGTTGTTTCACACACTGATGTAGTGGTAAAAAAAAGTGGGGTTGCAGTGAAAAAAGTAAAGCTCCATATACGTTCAATTAATTTTCCCGCAAAACATTTACCCTTCGCTACACCACTGGTTTCACTAAATAATTAACTCTACATTATCAATTTGCTCTAGAAATAAGCACCAGTTTTGCTATAAATCCGTGAAAACAAAAGTGATCTGATGCTATGAACTAAAGTAGCCTATTCGCATTGATAACTAAATATAATCTCAGCGACTGTTCAAACAATAAACCAAACATTATAGCCTTATTTGAATCCTCCCACAAAACATATTTTGTTTAGAAGTAATTACTTGATTTTAGGCTATTTCTAAATGGTAAAATAGCTGCTAGCCATGTGCTTTTTCTCCATGAGCAAAAAGCATGACATTCTATTTTTAGCTGATATGGGAGCGAATACATTCAAGCAGCAGATTCAACTGGAATAATGTTGTAGGTTAAACTGGCAAGTAGAAGAATATTTGCCAGGGCATTTATTTAATTATAAATTGGGAAGATGTGGGAAGATGGAAAGGCTAGCTTGCTTGCTGTTTTTAGCCTACAGCCAACTGGCAGGCACAAAATGAGGTAACGTAAAACAAACCGAAACGTTCATTACATTTAGCTATTATTCAAAAATGCAGTTTTCTTTTAAATTAGCCAACAGTGGTAGTTTTCAATGTGATTCTTCGTTTTATCCCAAATGGGAAGACAAGAAAATCTCTGCTATTGCAGCCTTGTGAATGTTTATAAATCGGGGGTCTAGGAACATATGGACCGGCGAGGGTATCATGTGGACAAAAGGTGCTGCTCTAAAAAATCTGACTACACCCAAGTGCACATGATAAGTGACGGAGTGTTCAGAGGATAGACCTTAACCCTGCACCCCCCTGAATAAGCCCCAGTACTCATTAATGTAATGTGCACCCACTGAGCACTAGAGCGGGAGTCTGTCCCTCTGTCACGATTCCAAATGCAGCACAGCAAATCTGGCACTGGCTTTTTTCTGACAATCTGAATTCACATATAATTTAAGATCATTCTCCTTTGGAATCCTCTCCAAGTTTGATACATATAGTTTTTTCTTCTGCCCTGTAAAAAACAAATCAGAGGAAAACAAAACTATACTTCATTTTGTGCAGAGGTGAAAAGAAGAAGAGCAGGTCACTCATTCCACCTATTTCCCACCTCCTGACGTCACCTAGCCACCAACAAGTGCATCTCTATCAGGACTGCTAATCAGCGCAGCAGGCCGCTCAATCCGGGCCTCACATAGAGACCCATCCTATGTGTCACTACACCCTACAGATGAGATAGGACAGCTAAGCAATTTCAAAAGGAAAGGACTTGTTAAAACCCAAGTAGGAACCTATCAGAATGCCTCTATAATGGTATTCGTCACACAGCTCAGAATATTAGAGGCGCAGTCCGGTGTGTTACACACAGTGCACATAATGAGGTGAAGGAAACAAAAGAAGAAAGATATTGACATCACACAGCTCCTGTCAATCAGTCACCCAGATTAACACTGACACAGGAGTTCATCATCAATAATAAAGGCAACAGGACTGGACATCGCAGTCTCACTCTCCTTCCCATCTCCCTCCGAATGGGAAACATAACAGGCATCACAGGAAAGAAGAGAGTTGATAAAAAAAAGCTGAATACTGATGGAGGGCAGGAGTCACTCCTCCTGCGTGTGCAAAACCTCTTCATGTGGAGAGCGGAGGGTTGGGGGGGGGCACTGTCTCGCTCTGCCAAAGGCATCTATATTCTATATGGCACTGAAGTCCCACTACACATCCATAATAGTCCATAGGGGGGTGGGGTGGCAGGGACAGGGATTGGAAGGCCACAGGCTGCTTCTGGAGTTGGGGGATGTATGTGGGCACTGAGAGGTGGGGTCCGATTAGGGACAGGGGTTTTGGGAATAGGGTACTCAGAGTCTCATTGACTTCAACTCACTCCCACATGCCTGGTCCTTCTCAGTCTCCCACCCCCTCCAGTCTGTGGTCCCTCCAGTCCTTGTGCCCCTGTCCTGGGAGTCACAGTGTGACCTTGCTGAGGCGCAGAGACAGGCTGGAGCGCTGCTGGGCGCGGGGGAGTGTGGAGGCGCAGCGACTTCTCAGCTGGACCGGCCTCCCCGCGGTGCCTCGCACACGCAGCAGGAAGTCAAAATTGGCTGAGGTGTTCATGGCGTAAAAGACATTGGCGTTGTCTGGAATCACCAGCTCTGAAAAAGGACGTTTTTTTTTTAAATGACTTTTTCACATTATCATCACAACTCAAAGGCTAAAAAGAGTGTCAGGGAGAATGTTGTACCTCTCTCATCAGAGATGACCTGCACCAGCTCGTATCCCTCCCCAGGCTCACTCTCCAGGTTGTGTTTGGTCACAGCTCTAGAGATCACTGCTGGAGTCTTATCCTGACTCGTCAACTGGGGAGGAAACAACATATTTTAATATGAAAATTAAATTAGAATCAGGATGAATCGTCACTTTTGAAACACCTTTTTCATAATCTCACATCTTAACATGAGACGTACCAGGATGCTCTTGTAGAGGTTGCCATTGCCCTGCTCCAGGCTGACTCTGATGATGCAGGCGTCCTGGGCCTGGGTGTTGTAGGCCGGGGGCAGGGGGGAGGAGGGGGACATGGGTGTCAGGGAGACAGAGCGACGGTGCATGCAGGGTGGCCCAGGGAGAGAGGGAGAGGCCGGGGTCACTGGAACACTGGCTGAGGATGAGGTGGTGTCCATGGAGTGCAGAGAAGTACAGGAAGAAGACTCGGACAACTGGAGAGACACAGATGATGCACAGTAATTAGCACATATACGACCTTCATATTGCCAACCTTTTGGATAGAATTATAACTATTTGCACACATTGGTAAACAAAATACAGAATAGAAAGAAAATAAAACAATAGGGCTTGTGCAAAACCCCCACCAACTAAATACAACAAAAATGTATCAAGGCAAAAAAAAGTGAAGTATCTTAGTGCCATACCTTGTTCTGCTGAGTGTCGGAGGTGTGTATAGGTGTCATGGCCATGCCCTCGCTTTCTGAAGGGCTGGAGTCACTAGACGACACACTTACTGAGTCCATGCTCTCCCCAGAGCTGCCAGTAGGGGGCGACCGAGGTGTTTCCCTCACCGGGGAACTCGCTGCCGAGGAGTCTCCACCCAGAAACAGTCTGACAGAGAAAAAAGTCAACAAAAAAACATCACAAAACAAAAAGGACCAACATCTGTCAGATCTAATATAAACAATGATTTAATGGAATTCTGTTAAAACATCAATATTACGGCAAAGGCTCCACAACTGATTGTAGAATTCTACACCATTACAATAATGTCTATATTATTCAGTGTAGATTTATTGTAAATCAAAATATCAAGTACAGTATATGTTAGAATTCCTCTAGAGTGTGCTTACAGGCTAAGTCTCTTGACCATGCTCTTGCGAGGTTTGGGTGAAGTAGGACTGCTGTCTCCCACTCCTTCAATGTCACAAGACATAGCATAGCTGCAAGAGAAACCGAAAAGAATCATGACATCACTGCTACCAGTCCACTTAACCTGAGAAACAATCAGAAAGAAAGAGAGGATAGCAAGAGCTGATGTGGTGATATATAGTGTGAATGACTGATGATGTTTGCACCTCTCCTCCTCGCTGTGCTGGGGCTGGCTCTTGAACCAGCGCAGGAAGGCAGAGTCAGCACTCAGACAGTAGCTGTTACACGCAGACTGCAGCAGCTTGATCTGAGCTATCACCTCAAACTCCTGCAAGAGAGAGATCAATGTCAATCATGTCAATTGAGCTGACACTACCAACATGAATGACTTTTCCTAATCACCTAATTAGTGGTTTAGAACAGGTTGAAAATGACACTCACCCTTCGCCTCTTTTCAAAGTTGATGAGCCCACCCTGCAGAAGACACAGAGGACACTGAAAGACTGAACTCTCATCCCACACGGGGCTGGCTAGACAAACAGCAGTGGGCTTCTCCAAAAACTGCCAAACTAATTCCTCACATACTCATGGAAACTCATGCTGTAGTTGCAAACAGTGGTCACAACACACAAGTCTCTACAACCAGAGTCTCTACAACTAAACAGAAGGAGTGAGTAGGATGATAGTAAGGCTCACCTCTACTAGGTCTGGCAGAGCAGTATCTAACATGGTCAGGTCTGTCAGGAAGGTGCCCAGGTAAGGTATCGTCCCCTGCATGGCACCCTGGGAGGAGAGACAAAGCATAGGTTAAAACATACCACTCAGCAGGCACAGCTAAGCTACTCACTTTTACCCCCTTCCTGAAATGGAAACAAACAGGGCCGCAAACTCATAGTGGCTTGTAACTTGCTCCATTGCTCACCATTTCCTTCTGCAGCTGGAGTCGTTTGTGAATGCGTTTCTGGTGCTCCTTAGCACAGCCTTCCAGATTGGCAAACTTAGAGGTGCCCTCCTGTAGGGGAAAGAGTAGATTGATTTTAGTAGTGATTTGATATTTACACAATCAATTCATCATCAATTAACCACTTCCTCAACATCCACAATGTCTGGTATGCAGGCATTCCCAGTGCAGAGTCTCACCCTCATTAGCAGCTCTCGACTAGTCAGGTAGTTGTTGTGATCTGAGAAGATGTCTGATAGTTCCTCGAACGTAGAGATGCCGTCTCTGTGGAAATGACAGAGAAAGGTTAGAACTAATTGGGAATGCATAAGAACTCTATCACATGAGTTGTGAGTGACTGATCAGTTCATATGCATTCAGCTTGTGAAAGACCCACTTGTGCACGCAGGACCAGGCCCTCTTCAGTCTGTAGAGTGGGTTGGACTGCAGTGCAGATACGATGGCGTGCAACGAG